>NC_064245.1:55117500-55446666 GCF_003254725.2 Canis lupus dingo
GATGACAAGATAAGAGGAAATAACATTCTCAGGTGGAAACCAATTTAAAAGAAAAAAAAAAAAACCCACAAAACTTTCCAGATGTCTCTTCTGTGCCGAACCCAGTTATCTTTAACATCTCTCAGATAAGGCATCAAAAATAAAATATGTAAATAAATAAATATAATAAAAAAATCTGTAGTAGGATATTCAGAAAAAAGGTAACTAAAAAAATCATTGGATCTCTAAATCTTGATCCAAAAAAAAAAAAAAAAAAAAAAAAGTGGCTCAGCAGTGAGATTTCAACTCACCTGGGGTATTTCTAGTTCTTTTTAAACAGGGCTGTTCCTGACAAAAGTAACTCCCTCTAAATGACATCTGTAGAGGTGAAAATTCACCCTGGAATAAAGCACGCTCCTCCTGCAAGTAATTTACCTTGTGGAACCTTCGGGGCAACTCTTTTAATGACCACTGTCAAAATAACTTCTAAAGCCATACACAGAGGCTAAAAGACACTACTGCTCCTCACCCCGTATGCTGTGCTTTAATTTTACCGACAAACTAAACTTTTAAAATGTTTATATTTATCCTTAGGCATCCATAAATGATAATGGTATGTGTAAAAGACGATGATTATTTGTTCCATAGGGAAACCTGCACAGCTTTTCTCAACCAATGGTGTGGATCAACCTTCTTTCCACACGGATGGTTCTGAGATACAGAATAAGAGCCTGGGACGGAGGCCTCACTGCTTCAGGAGAGAGATGTAAAAAATGAACAAATAAATAAAAACAACACTCCACGCAAACTGTGCACTTTCACAGGAATTATTCTCATGCTGGTTAATATTTCTAATGTGAATTATAACCAGAGCAAACAGATGTTCGTTCCTCATCCTAGTGAACACCAAGGACCAAATAACCCTTCCCAGCTCATCACTTTCTGACCCGAGGACGGGCGTGTGGCTAAATCCTGACGGTTCTTGATGGAATAGCATGTACAGGGACACATGATTTTCCAAATTAAGTTATGTAGATGTCTGAACATAATTATGAGTTCCCAGAGCACGAGCAGCACTTTTGCCCAGAGAAGAGCTTACCCGCCAACCTTCCTCGGCATTGAGCTACAACACGAACACGGTCAAACCAACAGTTGAGTTGAAATCCTAATGCTTTCCTGGTGAAATTAAATTTAGCAAACCTATCAGATGAGAAATTAAACAATGACTCACGTCTTATTCTTCTAGGTCTGCCAGAAAGGATAAAGCTATTTATCAAGATTTATCAGAGCAAACATGATGGTGATCTTTTCACACTCATTGAAAACAAAAATCAAATCCTGGACAACCAGGCACGTCTGAGGTCATGTCGTTCCACATGACACATGGAAATTTTATTTTGACCTATTCCATTTTTAATGAGGTCTTTATAATATATAGCAATGGATTTGGGAAGGGACAATTGAGAAACCAGTATATTTATCATGGAGCAAAACTTTTAGCGCATAAACATATAGTTGTGAGCTAAGAGTCTAAGGGATCTTATGAAAAGGTTCCGTGAACTTGGATAGCAAATTAAAACGATAAACGAGGAACGAAAAGGCGCCAGAAAGAAAGGGAAAAGGTGATCTGCCAAATGCTGGTTTTCAATTTGCTTACTGTCAAGCCAAAATCTTTGTCACTTTGATGAGAATGGATTAAAAAAAAATTGTTGCTAGGTCGGCCGTGCGGCTCAAAGCTGCAGGAACACATGTCTTCTTCCCCTGCACGCACGCCCGCGCGCGCACACACACACACTCACTCACACTCACTCTCGCACTGACAGGGATTCCCAGGACACCAGTGGGGCCTCTTTCAGGCCCGTTAAGTGTTAACAGCAGAGGCCTGGCTGCGACCAGGCGTCTGGCCCGATTTAAATGCCTTGTCTTCAGAGAACTGCGGTGAACATGGCCATAAAACGAGGGGACATGACTGAACCTTAGTGTCTGACCCCCCCCTCCCCAACACACACAATTTTACTCCTACAATTAAGGCTGCTAGTTGGCATTCCATTGAACTGTCAAACTGCGACCGGTGGCAGCCCCACAGCCACAAAGAAATGCCTTAAATGAGAAGAGCATGTTTCTACACCGCATTTGAGAAAGTTTGGCTCCGAGCTATGCGCTGATTAATATCAGATCTCCTCCTCCCCTCGCCTCTCCACAATCTTGTCACATCTGGCTGACAACTCCGGAGCGGCTGATGCCAAGCCAGGCGGCCGGCGGGGCTGGGGTCTGGCGGGCGCGCCCCCCTTCACCTTCCCCTAAACCCCCGGGAGCCGACCCCGCGCGGCCCCCGCCCGTCCCGCCCGAGGCCCGCCCGCCCCCTGGGGGCGCCGCGCACGGGCGGGTCAAGGAGCCCCGCGGAAGGGCTGGCGGCGGCGCGGGTCGGCTTCCGCCCGCAGGTCCGCAGCCCCGGCCGGTCCGCGCGCTCGCCCCTCGCGTCCCTGGGCTCCTCGCGTCCCTGGGCTCTCGCGGCCGGCCGTGCGCACCGCGCTCCGCAGCGCTTCCCCGGGCCCGGCGTGCGCCCGTCTCCAAGCCTCTCGGGTGCCTGGAGGTGACCGCGCGCCCAGAACTCTCCAGAGACAGAATCCGGGGAGAGACCGTGCGGAGCACCTCGGACGAG
Organism: Canis lupus dingo; assembly: GCF_003254725.2. Taxonomy (NCBI): domain Eukaryota; kingdom Metazoa; phylum Chordata; class Mammalia; order Carnivora; family Canidae; genus Canis; species Canis lupus. The sequence continues at coordinate 55,120,142 of NC_064245.1, forward strand.
CCCCGGAGGCGCTGCGGGGGAGCGCGCCTGTCCCTAGTGCCGCCCGGACCCCGCGCCTCCGACGCGCCCAGGCCGCCCCGGGGGCGCCGGGAACCCGCCTCGTCCGCGCGCGCGTCCGCAGCTCGGGCCGTCGGGCGGCCCCGGGGCCCGGCGCCCCGAGACGCTCCCGCGGGCCGGGCCCGGGGAAGGGCCGCCCCGCCGCGCAGGTGGCCCCGCGAGGTGGCCCCGGGCGCGCACCCGGTGCCCACGGAGCCCGGCCGAGGGGCGCCCCGGGCCAGCACCCCGCGCCCCGCCCCGCGCGCAGAGGGGGCCGCCCGTCCCGGGGAGTTGGGGGTGGGGAGAGCCGCGCTTACCTCGGCCATCCTGCGGCCGCTGCGGCGCCCGGGCTACCGGCGCGTGTCCCCGGCCCGGGCCGCCCCGCGTCCGCCCCGGCTCGGCGGGCGCCGCCGCATCCAAGCTTCGACCGTCGGGGCCGCGGCGGCCAAGTGGGCGGCTCCCCGGGCGCCCGGGCCGCGCGGCGCGGTGGCCGCCCCCGCCCCCGCCCGCCCGCCGCGCACCGCGTGTGCCCGCACGCCCGCCCCCTGGCGCCCCGGGGGGTGCCCGCCGCCCGCCCCGCCCACCCGCCCCTCCCCGCCCGGCCGCCGCGTCGCCGGGAAGCGCCTCCCGCTCCCGCGGCCCGCGGCCGCCCTAAGTCGGCGCAGCTGATGCGAGGCCGTGCCCCCGCAGACAGCGGAGACCTCGCCCGCGGCCGCAGCGGAGGTGTCTGCCCCCGCCGGGCTTGAAGGCACTTGTCGGCGGAGACACAGACGTGTCGGTGTTTGCCTCTCCCGGGAAGGGCGAAACACTCTGAAGTTCCCTGGCTCCGGTCTTGGGGGATGATTCTGCCGCCCTGCCTGCCCCGGGGCGCCCTGGGGGTGCCCCCGCGGCCAGGGCGAGCGCTGCGCCATCCTCGCCCCCAGAAAATTGATTTCCAGGGGAAGTGTGGGCACGTGTCCCAGGAGAGGGAGGATGGGGGTCCCCAGGAGGCTCTCAGAACTCAGAAGGCAGCCCCTCTTGCCTTTGGCTCCCAGTTCCCGTCCAGCTGTACCACTGTCCCAGGACCAGTGACTTTGCTCTCTGGCCTCAGGGCTTACGTGGTAAAATGGGATGATATTTTTACCTGTCCCATAGGGCGCTAAGGATAAAGGGAGAGTCAGTGTTCTGGAAAACCGGGCAGGAGCTTGGCCCCCAGGTGCAGAGGGGGAGGAGCCTTTGGGAGCACCAGCTTCCTGGGCCTGAGAGCCCAGGAGGCTTCACCCCGAGGGGCTGGCAGAGATCACCTGCAGCTGCTGCAGCAGGACGCGCTCTTCTACCGCCCCTGGGCAGGCAGACACACCACCCGCGGAGAACCGGGCCTCCTGTCCCCTCCCTCCTCAGTTCCCTAAAAAGATTCTCTAAATGCTGGACTGGGGTTGGGGAGAGGGTCCTGTTTCCTCCTGCTGGAGTTTATTCGACCTACCTTGCTGCCCGTGTAGATCCTGGGGCAGGAACAAAACCTGTCATTAATCTCAGGTTGGGAGAGAGGACGTGAATTGAAAGGAGAAAAGGAAAAAGCACGATGCAGTCAGGCAGGCAGAGGGTGCCTGGTTCTGGCGCTGAAAGGTTCAGGCCCCTGAGGGCAAGAGGAGGGGTCCTTGGGGTTCAGAAGGGCCTGCTGCCTCTCTGCAGGCTGGACGCACATTCTGGGCCCTCTGGCCACCCAAGTGTCCTGGTTTGCAGTGGGGTGCCCTTCCGTGTAGGTGTGAAGCTGCCCACCTGCCTTACAGGTGTTGGCAGGATTCATGTTTTACTTTTTCTTTTTTTTTAATTTTTATTTATTTATGATAGTCACACAGAGAGAGAGAGAGAGGCAGAGACACAGGCAGAGGGAGAAGCAGGCTCGATGCCCGGGAGCCCGACGAGGGACTCGATCCTGGGTCTCCAGGATCGCGCTCTGGGCCAAAGGCAGGCGCCAAACCGCTGCGCCACCCAGGGATCCCTTCATGTTTTTTCACATGGGATAACTTTCTTATGAAGCTTTGCTTTGTGAATACCAGACCTCAACGTCTCATCTGTTCTCCTGTGCACCTCCCCACTCCCCGCCAGGGCTCAGCACTTAGTCCTTCTTGCCCTTCTCTCCCCTGTCGGACCAGACACAGTGAGTGCATCCTTCGAGGTCTTTGTCTCAAATGTCACTGCTTCCCAGAAGTCTCCCCCTACCCAACCAACCCTTCCCTCCATGTGCATTTGTTCTCTTTGGACCCCCAGGCACTGGTCCCTGCCTTTCTCACCGAGCTCATTGCGTTCTCTAGCCCTCTTGTGATACATCCTTGTCTTAACTTCTTCGGCCATTGCTCATCATAGTAGCTTCTGTGCTGTGAGTTGCTGACGAGGTTCAGGGTTTGGAGTTAGAAGGAGCCAGGTGTAGCCAGTTCCCAGCAATTGAAGACTGGCCGAAGGAAGTCAGCTTTCTTGGCTCTCTGTCCTCATTCTATAAAAGTGGGTTTGGGGATGCCTGGGTAGCTCAGTGGTTGAGTGTCTGCCTTTGGCTCAGGTCGTGATCCCAGGGTCCTGGGATCGAGTCCTGCATTGGGCTCCCTGCAGGGAGCCTGCTTCTCCCTCTGCCTATGTCTCTGCCTCTCTCTGTATCTCTGATGAATGAATAATAATAATAATAATAAAAACTTTTTAAAAAGTATGTATGAAATCGTGTTCCTGGCCTGATTCGTGGGGCTAAAGAGAATTGTCTCTGTCCTACAAATGCTGCTTGCTTCCCTTCCTTTCTGCGGCACAAAAAGCTGGTTACAGAGGAGTCCTTGTTTGTAGTATCATTGAATGGCCATATATGCTTATTATACAATACCAAAATGTCTAAGTCCCAGGCAGTGGCCCGCCCACTTCTAGTACCTTTAATCTGTCCAATGGAAGAGTTTTGGTCAGCAGCTTCATGTTGGTTGCAAGTGAATTATATTTGTTTTAGTAACATTTTCCACTGGCAACAAATATTAGGATCAACCTGTTTATTTCTGGTTAAAAACACAAGGAGGATTTTGGCAATACATAATTTGAAAACATCAAAACAGGCTGCCTCTCCCAACACACACCATCAGGATCAACAGACACATTTCTTTCACATAGATTTTTGACCCACATCTAGAGAACCGGTAAGGTCTAGATGAAAATTGCTAATTATTAATTTTCTGCAGGTTCATTTAGAATCGTGTATCTGATATTACTGAGCGGCTTCTGAAATCAGTCCTCACATTTATTTCCAGACCTGATGGGCGGCAACGTCACCTTCTTCTTCTTCTTCTTCTTCTTCTTCTTCTTCTTCTTCTTCTTCTTCTTCTTCTTCTTCTTTTCTTATTTTAAGATTTTTATTTATTTATGGATGAGAAATACAGAGAGAGAGGCAGAGACATAGGCAGGCTCCCTTTGGGGAGCCTGATGCAGGACTTGATCCCTGGACTCTAGGATCACGACCTGAGCCAAAGGCAGATGCTCAACCACTGGGCCACCCAGGTGGCCAACCTGATGGGCTTCTCTGTCATTCCTTGGAAGCAGGGGAGCAGAGGCTGGGACAGAGTAATCACTCCTTCGTATAAAAAGAATATGTCGTTAGCTGGGTGAAGACTGTTCAGATCACGCTTCTGTTCTCCTACTGCTCAGTTGTGGACCTGGGCATGACCTTGGCCTTCTCTAGACCTCGGCCTCTTCATCTGGCCAATGGGGGGCATCCCTGTGGGCCTGCCCTGCTCTCAAAGTCCCCTTGTTGCTTTTTCTCTTGTCATTGTCCTTTTGTGTTCACTTCCTTGTCTTAGGGAGCACTCAACACAGAATGTCTCCCCTCTCTTGACATTACCGAGGATTTTCAAAAGAATCTTTATTGAAAAGAGGAAATGTTGAGAAGACAAAAAATAAGAAAAATCCTTATGACCTGTTCTTATGGAAGCGTGAAGCTGCTCTTCTTAAGTGAGAGACCAGGTTGGGTTGCTCTGAGTGAGGCCTTTGGCAGGGCGGGATGTGCGTGCTGTGACTGCCCATCGTGATGAACGCTGGCATCTGCTGAGGCGCCGGGCAGGTTAAATCTGAGGGGAGCAGGGCAGGTGGGGGCTGTGTGAACCGAGTGCCAGTGCCTGTCTGAAGTGGGCAGTTGTTATTCTGCTTGTCATCGGCCAGGAATGTGAGCTCAGTTTTGCCAGATTTCCTGAGTTTTCAAGAGAAGCTGGAAATATTCTGATATTTAAAAGTTGGCAACTAATTCAAATTTTTGATAGATATGGTGTGAGTCAAACAAAATATGCATGCAGGCTGGATTTGGCCAATGTGGTGTTCATTTGTACCTTCTGCTATGTACAGTGGTGTCTTCTTAAGGCCTGGGCTTAGTACCTAGTAGGTGTGCAATTAACTTCTGTAGAGTGCATATCAGTCTCAATGGCAAGTGGCTCACAGCTTGCCTGAGCTTAAGATGAATTCCCAGAGGCCACACAGAGATTAGTAACAACCGTTTTATGTTGCATTGAAAGTCCACTAACGAATAGGCTGGTAAGCTTTCCAATATTTACACTCTGGGAAGCCTTGCTCTAGTCGCTAATAATTCTGTTAAATATAGAGTAGCTTCTCCTTGGGAAGCGTAAGATCTTTCCCCAGGGAGACAAATGAATTAGAAAAAAGGATTTTTTTTAAATTAAAAAAGGCATTTTTAATCATTGGGTCATTGTAGTGAAAAGAAAAACACCTTTAGTGATGGAGGTTTGGGCACTGATGATGGAAGGCACCTATTTCAGCAGGGCAGGGGTAGCTGACTGCCACCTGCGCCTGCCCAGGGCTCTGGGGGAAGAGCCCGCCCTGGAGCTGTCGGCAGCACTGTGTGAAGAAGGTCAAAGGGACAGGCTGGGCAAAGGCTTTTGACGTGGAGGGTGGCCAGGCAGCTGTGGCTCTGTCAGAAGCCTTCCAAGATGGCCTTGCCCGAGTCCTCCACATTCTTCTGAGGACAGTGTTGGGAAACAGCAGGAGGCAAGAGTCACATTTGTGCCGTCACCTCCCAGCCCAGACACAGACACCTGGTGGCGGCAGGTCTGGGCACATCTGCAGCTCAGCTCGGCATGGGAGCCTGACTAAGCAGCATTTGGGCCAAGCTGCCCCCGCCCCCCCTCCAGCCCCAGCTCCCTGCTGGGGGGCAAAGCCGGCCTGCCACAGGCCTGGCTCAGGTGTTGCAAGTCCTTCCCTCCAGCCCCAGGGCTGCTCCCTAGTGAGAGAGAGAAAAGAAGCCATTGCAAGGGTGGCACAGGATTTTGGTGGCAGAGAAAACTCTTTCCTGTCCTTCATTTTTCACACGGGGTGAGGGGTTGAAAGGACCAAAATGGCCTGCGGGTCCTGCCACATGGAGGGGGATGCACTATGCCCTTTGGCTCATGGTAGCCCAGACTGCCACAGCTCAAGGAGGGCATGTCAGTGAGGCAGAGTGATAAATACAGTCATAAACTCCAAACCGAAAACAAACCCAGGCCTGATTCTACTCAGCAGCTCCCCTCAATGCATGTGCCCAGGATGCAGGTTGGAAGCATCAGTGGCACCCTGTGTAATCAGAAAAGAAGACTCCTTTCCCACATGGACAAGTTGAAAGCTATGACACTTCGTCCATTGTTTTGATATGTCCCCCCGGCGGGGGGGGAGGGGGGGAATGGGGTGTGACGTAAAGCTGTCGTCGGTGGCATTTCAACAGTCAAGGCTGTGATCTGGCCTCTAAACTCATTTTTTCTTCACCAAGGCAGTCAGAGGAAAGTATCACAGGCGAACTCCTCCCTGGACACTTTATTCACTACTCTGGTTACATCTCTGAACTTGCGGAGCTCTATTTCTGACTAGGGTATTAAAGAAATACTCAGTTGTTGAAAATCCCTGCTACTGGCATTTTGCATGTGGAGTTGATGAGTTTGGGGTGAATATTATGAGCTCAGGACAGGGACTGCTTTGGTAAGTTTTGAGAAGCTGGTGATCATGCATCAGAAGAAAAGTTTCAAGGTTCATCATACCTTGGAACTTGGCATCTTCTGCACATTTAATGACCCATTATCCAAACTGAAGGAGAAACTATTTGAGTTACTGTAACAGAATCCTAACTTGGTTTCATATTGCTTTTGGAAATCGGGAAGAAAGGATTAGGGAAGACAGTCTGTAGGACAGATTTTAAATCATTCTCAATTACTAATGTACATCAAACTTTAAAAACATTTCTTTGGGGTTTTCAATGTATTCAGGGAAAAGAGAGCTATGAATAAACAAACTTAGAGTTAACCCATTTTGTTATGTGTTTGAAAAACCAATGCCATCTTTCAATATCTGACTTAGCAAGTTTATAGAGGAAGTAGATTTCTCTTTATAGAGCTTATATCTGATATTGAATAAAAATCAACTATTGATCCCAAGGCTATGTATGAAAAAGGATTGTAGCAGACCCTATGCTAGAATTGCCTCCTCAAACCTCTGCTTTATTCCTTTCCTAGCAGGTGGCAGCCACATCCTCTGGGAAGGGACCCAACATCAATCCCACAGGCTACTGGTGTAGGTAACCCATGTGTAAACCAGTCAGCACCCAGGTATTTTTCTGGCCACAGAGATTGGTTCCAGAATGGCCCAATAAGCTCAAAGCTCAGGGCTTTTGGTTTGATGGTCAATGAGAAGCCAACTTCTTCTTTCCCTATAGTTGTAAAGAAAAAAGCCGTATGATCCCTGTCATTGCTTACAGGATCTTGTGATAATAAAGGAGAATCAGAAGGAGAACAGAACTGACACATGGAGTTGAGTAGAATGAGACCATTGTGGATAAAGTCAGCTGAAGCCCTGATCAAACCAAGCCTGAAGCTTTGGCCTTTTAAATTTGTGAATAATTAAATCATTTTTATCATTTAATCCAATTCGAGATTTTTTTTGTTGTTGTTCATTTCTTTTTCAGTAGAAGGATTCTCAACTGATGTAGAAACTTACATTCAATTTTACTGGAAGATTATTTTGAGATGAAGGGTAAATGAAATACCAAGTGCTCTCTGGCATAATAGTCTTTGTTCTTTCACTTTTATTTTTAAATTTATTTTATTATTTTTGAAAGATTTTCTTTGTTTATTTGACAGAGAGAGAACTTGAGAGAGCACAGGCAAGGGGAGCGGCAAAGGAGGGGGAGAAGCAGGCTCCCCACTGAGCAGGGAGCTTGGGGCTCCATCCCAGGACTCCAGGATCATGATGTGAGCTGAAGGCAGATGCTTAACTGACTGAGCCACCCAGGAACTCCTGTTCTTTCACTTTAGATGACATTGGTGATAAGAGGGTCAGGAGAGACTCACCCTCAATCCACAAACCCAGGCCAAATGAGTTTTTTTTCCCCCCAGAGCATGTCAATGTTGTAGCCATGGATTTTATCCTTGACCTGAGTGTTTTCCAGAAATGCACTGACGACTGACTTATTTAAATTTTTTTTTTTTTTTTTTTTTTTTTTTTTTTTTTTTACTTATTTGATTTTTGAAGAGACTTTTCTTCATTGGCTTTTGAGATCTTGGAGAGTAGGGTCTACTGATTTTCACTGTAGCTAGCTAGCACAGTGTTCTTCACCAGGAGATGCTTCATAAACATGGGCTTTCCCTATAAATGTATAAATGAAGAGATTTAAAAACACATTCCTGACTTGTACCTTCTTAAAAGTACCTTCTTGTAAATGGCATAATTGAGGACTTCTACAAATGTAATTGCTAACTGCACTTGGAAATCCACTTTGTCAAACTGTGGCTTCTAACACCTTGTCTTCGACACAGAATCAGCTTTGATACTGATGTTTCCCAGAGGTGTGGCTTTTAATCCTCAAATTACAACGCAAGTTTCAACAGGCCAGGGTTTTTTTTTTTTTCTCCCCCCCTGTCACCAGGAGTTTAGTAATTAACAAAAGGCCCCAGCACTAATGGTTTATCAAAAAGCCAGTAAGCAAGTAAGAGCCATTACACAGGAAACAGACCTGGTACGCTCAGCGAAGGAATTTATTTAAGGAACCCCCTGGTTACATGTTACACTCAGCTCAGGCCTGGTTACTGAAGTTCAACATGAGGCCAAAAGTGAGCCTTGGGCATAGATCCTATAAAGTGCACAAAATCTAGTGACCTTCGTAACGACCATCCTGGAGTGACACACCTTCGCATTATTTCCACAGCCATGGGTATTTTGCAATAGGCTTTGCTACACACGCTTTAATAAAAGCTAGTGGTTTTCTTGGGAGTCTGAACAGGGTGCATAACAGCCAGTGAGTAACCCGCAAGTAATGCCCGTGGTGACAATTTTGCTTTGTTCTGTTGGAGCGTAAGGAGCCGAGTCAGGCCATGGGTCGTTTTTCTTGAGTGTTGGGAAAGAAGAGTCCGTGCACTCAAAGAGGGGAATGTTCTCTTTATCTGAGGTGGCTGCCAAGTCTTAAACACTAAAACGTGTAGGTGTATTTGAGTACAGAGGAGGCTCTGACATTTCAAAGATAGGAGGAGAGAAAAAAGAGGAACTGGGGTATTTGGCAGAGATGTGCGTTTACCCCCAGAAAGGTAACCTTTTTCTTTTTTTGAAGATTTTATTTATTTATTTATGAGAAACACACACACACACACACACACACACACATACAGAGGCAGAGACACAGGCAGAGGGAGAAGCAGGTTCCATGTAGGGAGCCTGATGTGGGACTTGATCCCAGGACCCCAGGATCACGACCTGAGCCAAAGGCAGATGCTTAACCACTGAGCCATACAGGTGCCCTGGTAATTTTATATATATATATATAGCATATAAATTACATATGTATTACATATATATTACATATATTATATATATATAGCATATATATATATAACATATATATATATTACATATATATATGCCTGGGGTCCTTGGATCCTGATGGGGAGGTCTACACACAGCCTCACATTTGTACTTCTCCAGAACAGACTTTCTGCTCGAACCTCTCCTCTCACTTTCTCTCTCTTCGGGACACCTTTAATGGATTGCAGATGTCCCATTTGGTCAGAAGCACGTTCCAGATACATCTGCGCTTCTTGCTTTTATGCAAAAAACACCTGCAAATCTTTATCTTTGGTTAGATTTACCACACATTTGTAGCTTTGAAATTTTGGTCCGGTGGGAAAGAGGAGCATGTCACCACGCTCCTTCTTAAGTTGGATTCCAGAATGGACAATAGCCTTTGGGGAGATGTTTTCATCTTTCTTTAAGGAAAATAGGAAGGCTTTAACAGCCTCAGACCTGCTCAGCTGAGGGCTAGTTAATTTCTTTAATCATATAGAGTCTGTGGAAGAATCTATGGTGACTATGGATAGACAGCTCTCGTGTGTGTGTATTTCTTCCTGATTTTCTGAGTCGTAACAAAGACCACAACAGGGACACCTGAATGCCTCAGCAGTTAAGCATCTGCCTTTGGCTCAGGGCAAGATTCCGGGATCCTGGGACCAAGTCTCTCATTAGGTTCCTTACAGGGAGCCTGCTTCTCCCTCTGCCTATGTCTCTGCCTCTCTCTCTGTGCCTCTTGTGAGTAAATAAAATCTTAAAAAAAAAAAAAAAGATAAGACCATAACAGCAGAAGAAGAGACAACAATGAAATGTTGGCAAACTGGCAAGGATATGGTTACAGGACCAGCTTCCTTACATGTGTCTTGAAAATACATGTGATGTATTTCCAATAAGTGAGTAAATCCCTCTAGGCCTCAAGGAAGATTTTTTTTTTCCAAACCACTCCCTTTATTCATTCAACTTCAGGATATTCCATCCTAGCACCCAGGGAATGACAAATGCCATTTAAATAGTTTTGAGATAATAAAATCATGAGCTGCCTCTGGGAAGGTTGAGAAGGAAACCCACATCCAGTGCGGTTTTGTAAGGAGGTGGGATGCTCTGGCTTGCTGAACGCTAGCTGTGTAATTTTGAGCAACACATTCGACCTTTGGGAGCCTTGGGGTTCTTATCTGTAAATTGAGGATTCAAGTCATTTGTTTATTCCACAAATAACTATTAATACCGAGTGCCTTCTCCGTGCCAGGTGCTATACTGGTGCCTGAGGACACAACAGACCCAGTGTCCACTCTCATGAACAGCCTTCAGCAGGGCTGTCGCTTCCTGCTCACTTCCCTTCATTCACTGCAGACACTGGAGACTGGCCTAGAGCTTTGCACCCTACCTGGATTTCCACATTCACTTGGTCTGCCCATCCCATAATGCAAGCCTATAATTCTTGGCCCTGCTCAGGCTTCACCTTCTCTTCTCTTTCTCACATCTTCCCTCACACTTGAGTGTATTTTGAACTCAGAGAGATCTCCAGTTTCGTGACTTGATCATCTATCACTCATCTCCTGGTTTCTCTTACGTACAGACTCAGAACCCTGTTTCTTAGATTCAAATAATTCTCTCCAGTAACCCCAATTCCCTGGCACCATTATTTTCCTGCAGCATTCAACAACCAAATTTGTTCTTTTTAAAGAGATTTCATTTATTTATTTATGAGATACACACAGAGAGATGCAGAGACATAAGCCGAGGGAGAAGCAGGCTCCCTGCGAGGAGCCAGATGAGGGACTTGATCCCAGAACCCCAGGACAGACATTTAACCACTAAGCCACCCAGGCCCCCAACAACCAAATTCTAAACCTGGGTCAGTACAATAATCAGCTTCCTTGGCTTCCCGGCCGACTGAGTGTTGATGGGGAAGCAAGATGGCAGTGGAGTTGGTGATACCACAAATGCCAAGTCTCTACCCTAATGCCACATTTCCATGGACAACTCCCCCTTTTACTGCCTCAGTACTTTAACCAAAACACACCCATAAACCCTTTTTAATCTCTCTTTTTCCAGTCTCAGAGGATGATGTTCCTCTCTGTCCTCCCACCAAGCACACCCTCTGGGACCCTGTTAACAATCTCTCTTTTTGTTGTATCTTCAGTGTCTCCTTTTCAATTAGTTTGGGCTCCCCCTTTAAACATTTTTAACTCTCTCCCATAGTAAAGGGAAAAAATATCCTGATAGTGGACTATTATAGCAATAGATTCCCTCCTCCCAGATGGACTCTAGGCTTGACCATGTGATTTATTTTGGCTAAAAGGTCATTAGCAGGTGTGGGGCAAGCAGAGCCTTGGTAAGTGTGTGCGTACTGAGCTTATCTCTCCTGGATTATTCCCTTTTGAAGCCAAGCCACCATGTCCTAAGAAAGTCCAGACTGTCCTGCTGGAGAGAATGGCCATGTGGAAGAGGCCCTGTAGCAGGAGTGACCACTCTGGGAGAGAGGATCTGAGACCATGCGGAGAGAAAAGCCTAGTGTCACAATCCTTCCAAGCAGGTGACCCACCAGCCATATCCAGCCCTGAAAGTGACAAAAGGGAAGACCAGTGGGGAAGCTGCTGCATTCATTCACAGAATCCTGAGAAGTAACAAATCCTTGTTTTAAGTCATAAGTTTTAGAATGGTTTGGTATGCAGGAGCAAATATTTGAAACAACCTTGAAAGCAAAACCCAGAACATTCCCTTGATCTCACTCCTCCACTTTCTCTTCTTCTTGCCCAAACTTTTCTTTTTCTTCCTTCCTTTCTTCCTTTCTTTCTTTCTTTCTTTCTTTCTTTCTTTCTTTCTTCTTTCTTTCTTTCTTTCTTTCTTTCTTTCTTCTTTTTCTTTCTTTCTTTTCTTTTTTATGATTTTATTTATTTGAGAGAGAGAGAGAGAGAGAGAGAATGAGCATGGATTGGGGAGTGGCAGAGGGAGAGGGAGAAGCAGACTCCCCTGCTGAGCAAGGAGCCCCATATGTGGCTCCATCCCAAGACCCTGGGATCATGACCTGAGCCGAAGGTAGACGTTTCACCAACTGAACCACCCAGGCACTCCATCGCCCAAGCTTTTCAAACTTGTCTGCACTTCCCATCTTGATCCTTGATTTCTAATCGAAGGGACGTTACTAAGTTGCTCACATTACCCCTCTTCCTGGTACTGGTCTCTGCCAACCGCTGTCTCCATGCATTGCTATGTCCTTTTGACCTCCTGGTCTCTCACTATTATTCCATGTCCTTTGTGGGCTCCTCTTCCTCCACCTGCCCTTTTCATGTTCCTCAGATTCTGTCCATAGCCACCTGCTTTTTTTATGCTTCACACTACCTCTTTTGGTTTAGACCTAGTGACTAAAACATGAAAACTAGGAGCACTGTTGTGGGCCTGTAGACCATGGAGGCACATAGATTGTGTTCTAAGCATGCCGGCGTCCATGCCTCCACTTCTTTCCCCTTTTCCTGGGAAAGCCTCACACACTGAGGTGGAGCATTGCTCCCCACACCTCCCTTTTGGCTAATTTCTACTCTTCCTTGAGACTTAGCTCAAGCACACTGTCCTCTGGGGAGTCTTTGCTGGGAGCTCCCTGTTCAACCTTTCCTTGCTGGGCTAGATGTCTCCAACTCCATGCTACACTCCAAGAATATTTTCATTTGCACGTAACACAGTTTAATTGTTTTCTTTCTTTCTTTCTTTCTTTCTTTCTTTCTTTCTTTCTTTCTTTCTTTCTTTTCTTTCTTCTTTCTTTCCTTCTTTCCTTCTTTCCTTCTTTCCTTCCTTCCTTCCTTCCTTCCTTCCTTCCTTCCTTCCTTCCTTCTTTCTTTCTTTCTTTCTTTCTTTCTTTCTTTCTTTCTTTCTTTCTTTCTTTCTTTTTCTTTCCTTCTCTTTCTTTCTCTCCTTTCCATCAGGTCCTGAGCTCCTTGATGGCAAAGACCATATCTTACTAATACAAGATTTCCCAAGGTGTAACACAGTGCTTGGAGTACCACCTGTGCCCAGTAATACCTGCTCAATAAATGATTGTTGGAGTACTGAACTGGAGAGTCCAGTCCCATGGCATTCCATCTATTTTAGGTTTTCATATCTATATTTAGAAAGGAAATTGGCCTGTAGGAGGTATATATGAGACATAGAAGTCTGGACTCCATAGACATGTTTAGTTTGTACAGTTAGTTGGTAGCTTGTCATTTTCCTCAGTGCCATGGAAAAGGTTTTCTAACATGAAAATTAACTGCTTCTGTAAGACTTGATCCACACATAGACTCACTTATTTCTGATACCTGGTCACAGGGGTATAGGTTTTGTTTTTATAATTTAAAAAAATTGTTTTCTTCTTTCTGAGTTACCTGTTTCTTCTACTTCCATAATTTATTTACTTTTAGAGAGCAATGTCCACCTAATTGCTATTTTAAAGTTCAATGGCACATAGTTATGGGCAATTACATAATAACTTAAAAATATGTTATCACTCTTGTTATGTCAATTGTCTCAATTCTAGTTGTGCTTTTTTCCCTCTCAAGTGGATTTGCCACTGTCTTGTCTATGTTATTTGTTTCTTCAAAGAGTTATAGCTCCTTTCATCTTTATTATTTCCTTCCTCTTATTTTCCTCAGCATTTCTTTTTCGCTTTATTTCTAGAAGCTTACATTGAATGCTAAATTCTTTTAAAAAAATTTCATTCTGTAAATTTAATGCTGGGTATATCATTAGTCACATTTCCTGTGTCTTTTTGTGTAACATTTCCATAATTGTTTTTTTCTAAACCCTCTCTTCTTTTATTATTTTTTCTTTGAGCCAGATATCACATAAGGCTTTCCAGTTGATTGATGGCTTTTTTTTTGTCTTTAACTTACAATGTCTTACTTTACAACACTTATAACCAGAGATTATGGCCAAAGTAATTTCTACTTCTTTGGATTTATTGACAGGGCTTTGTTAAAAGTAATTTGTGTTTCTGCTTATAAAAATATCATCTACTAATTCAACCTTAAAATTGTATTATCTGTATTCCCCATTCCCTAATTCTTCTTTGGTACAAGCTCTATTTAGTCTGTCACAACCTAATAACAGTGAATTAAAAGTTTTCAGAGCAGTCCTATGTATGTGTCTGTGTTAGGATTAGAGCTTGGGAACCTTGGAAGGCTACTTGGAGGAGGGTGCTGAGCTATGGATAGTCCCAAGCAGAAAGGGTTAACAATACTAAGGTTGAAAGAGTTGTGTCAATCAACTTTCTCACTGCCCCTACTTTCCTGGTTGTTGCACTTAGTATTCCTTGTTGCAGTTGCTTATTTGTATTCACCATTAGATGGAATCTGCTCAGCTCACTAGGGATCCCAGGAGGCACTCAATAGATGGTTGTTTATGGAATAAGTCAACATTGTTGGATTCTCTTTTTTAAACCAACTTGAGACTCCTGGCTCTCTAAAATAGCACCTGATCTAAGTGCAACCCTTGTTCTGACTTAGACATTTCATTATGTGCTTCCTTAGTGTTTCTCTCTGTTTTTGTGCTGACCTATGGAAGGAGCTCTACTCACTTTCGGCTACCTGCAAGCCCATTACCATATTGTGCACCCTAGTAACAATTTTCTAGAAACATCTCATAACCCCTCTGTTCTTTACTTGACCAAAGTTGGTGTCTTCTGACTCCCCTTCATGGAAAAAAAGAAATATTATGCCTCCTCTGAGCCACTTTCTTCTTTCCTTACCTTTCCTATTCTTCTAAAATTGAAAATCTAATCAGCTTATTGGTATATGTTGCCCTGTAACAAATTATCCTAAAATGTAGTGGCTTCAGACAATGAACTCTTTAGTCTCAGGACATGGATTAACTGGGGGTCCTCTGGCTCAGTCTCTAGTGAGATTGCAGTCAACTTAACTGGGGGAGCATTTGCTTCCAAGCTCACCCATGTGGCTATTGGCAGGCCTCAAAAGATCCACTTCCAAGCTCGCTCATGCAGCTGTCGGCAGGCGTCAGATCCTAGCTGGCTGTTGGCCAGAGTTATCAGTTTCTTGCCACATGGGTCGATCCATAGGGCAGCCCATCATGATGGTGCTTCTCTCAGAGCCAGTAAGGGAGAAAGCAAGAGAGAACAAGAGATGGTGAGCAAGATGGAAGCCAGAGACTTTCTGTAACCTAATCTCAGAAGTGACATTCCCTCACTTCTGCTATACTCTGTTAGAAGAGTGTCACTGGGTCCTGCTCACACTATAGGGCAGGAGGTTTCACAGTGACCAGATCACCCAGAGGAGGGGCTCTACGGGAGTCCTCTTAGAAGCTGCATAGTGCAATATAAAACATCCTGTTTGTATTCTTTTAAAATGTTTTTCCTTTTGTTCCAATATCTGTATCAGTTACTTAGGTAACAGTAACACATCCCCCTGTTAATTGTAAAAATCTAATGTAGATTTTTATACTTAACTCCATAACTTAATTTCAATATCAATCACTTTTTTTTTTCAATCGTAACTTCCCAACTAATTAGTTCCTTCACTAATTCTGACCAAGGGTTTGAATACTCTTGAAGACTATCTGCATAAACAGCACTAAGCTTATTAATGTTTTTGAGTCTCTGCAAATCTTAAAATGTCTTTCGATTTCTCTTACATATGAACAACTCGTGGCTAGAAATGAAATTCTCGTGGGTCACATCTACCTCTTAGTGTACTGTAGGTGTTTCTTTTCTCTTTTAACATCGCTATTTCAGAAGAGACATATAAAGCAAACTTGATTTTAACCCCTTTGAATATGGCCTTTCCCCTCCACAGCTGATGATCTGATTAAATGTACATATTTTCCCCCTTGAGGTTTAAGAATACATGAGGACATGTGTTAATATTGTTTCCTTTGTATTTATCTTATCTGGGATAGGCAAGTTCTCCTGATTTCCAAGGTCAATATTTTCCCCGCCAAGTTCTGGGAACTTTTATAACCACTTATTTTAATTTTATTTTTTTTAAAGTAAGTTTCATGCCCAACATAGGGCTTGAGCTTACAACCCTGATATCAAAAGTAGCAAGCTCTATGGACTGAGCCAGCCAGGTGCCCCTAACCTATTCTTAATCAGCTGTTCCTTCTTTATCAAGAAAGTTTTTTTTTCATAGTTTGGCAGTCAGGTCAGTGTTCTGTTCTTCATATCTATTGTCTTCTTTTGCATCACTTAAAGTATTTTATATTGATTTATGTAGCTTTTGGTATATAATTCTTGGCATTATCATCTATTTGGATAAATGACTTCTCTGCAGTTCTCATTCTGCTCTTACTGCTTTTAATGAAGACCCAGTTTTAGCTATTATGAGTATAATTTTGTGGCATTCTACTTTTTATGCTGACCTGTTTATTGGCATAATGAATTCCTTTATCTCATTGGAAATAGAGAAGAGCTTTATCTTCAAGTTAACTTATGTGAAGAGGAAGATTTTCCTTTGGGGTCTTACATATTCTTTAGTCCTGTAGAATTTTTTCAGAGGTCCCATGTTCCTTTGAATTTTTCTAAAAGTCTTTAGTGTGTTTGTCTGGAAGACTAGAGGGACTGGATTTCTAAAAAATCCACATCCCAAGATTCATTTGAACATGGAGTGCTCTCCCTGGGACTAGTGCCAAAGGTTCAATCAAAAGGCTGCCAACAACTCCCTTAGGAAGTTCCTGAATCTGAAAATGAAGGATAGACCAGGAATAGCAGCAGGTTAGCTAACCTAAATCTTTCTTGGAATAAGACTGGAGTATAAATCAATCAATAGGTACAGGTCATTCATCCTGCTTCTGCTGGATGGCTGAACAAAGAAAATCTAGAGCAGACCAAGTGTTTTCTTATTCATGCTGGTGAATTATTTCTTTGTTTTGGATCATGTTGCAACATTTCCTTCTCATCTTAAGCATCTTCAGGTAACTTCTGACCCAAGTTTATAGTCCACAGTTAATCTAGATTTTCTTCCTCATTTGGCTTACTTTGTTCACACCCCAGCCCATCCCTTTGGGTTCACTTTTCTTCTTATTGAAATAGATCCTTTGGTAGTCTTTTCAGTGAGGATCTGTGAATGACAAATGCCCTTCGACTCTGCAAATCTGAAAAAGCTTTTTATTTTGTTCTTGCTTGTGAATGATGCTTTAGCTGTATGGAAGATTCTGAATGGATTATTTTTTCCTTCAGCACAGTGGCTTCTAATACTGCTCACGGTGGTCCACTGTTGGTCTAATACTCTGTTGCACAATTTGTCTTGCCTCTTACATAGCTCTGATTTTTTGGGGGGTTATCCTTGATTTCCTGCAGCTTCATAATGATGTGTCTAGGAATGACTTATTTTCAGTTGTCCAGCTCAGTATTGGGTGTGTTTATTCTTTCACTATGAGGAAAAATTCTCAGCAAATATTTTTCAGCTTTTGTTCTCCTTCATCTTCACTATCCTTTTACTCCAGACTGCTATTAGACCTATGCTGGAAACTCTCTATCCATCACCTGTTCAGAGTTCCAGAACTCTCTCTGTTACCTATCCTTATTGTGCTGGGTAAATTCCTGGTACTCTCAATTTGGTACTTTTCTTTTTTGTGTCCAATACAGAGGATTTTTTTTACCTTAGTGAATATATTTTTCAGTTCTAAGATTTATTATAAGTTCTTTATACACCCCTATTTTTGTTTCATTTATGCCTATTTTGTTTTATAGCTTTTTTATTCTTTTATGGATGTTATTCATTCATTTATTCCTTTGAAGACCCTAAAATTGTCATTTTATAGTCATTTTCAGGCAGCTATATTATTCTCACGTCAGCTAGAATGAGTTCATCTACTCACTGTTGATTTAAAAATTAATGCAAGAGTTGTAACCAGATGTAGGATCACTGTATAAAATCGAGATTGAAGTAGGACTCCATGACCCATTAAAGGAGCCTGAAAAAAATATGGTCTTTTTGGTGGTAAAGATCTGCCCATGAGAACATGCCCCTAGTAACGGCTTCCTCCACCCCTCTCTGGAAGAGAGAGGAAGCACAAGAAGAAACTCCTGGTGCAGAGCCCCATTTCCTACCTCATGGATGTGAAGTGCTCAGGATGCTATAAAATCAACACCGTCCTTAGCCATGCACAAACAGTAGTTTTGTGTGTTGGCTGCTCCACTGTCCTTTGCCAGCCTGCTGGAGGAAAAAACAAGGCCTACAGAAGGATGTTCCTTCAGATGGGAGCAGCACTGAAAGCATCCTGAATCAAAGTGAGTGGGAAATCATTCCAATAAACACATTTTGGGTAAAAAAATATGCTGAGACTGTCCCCTGGACCTCTTAAAAAGCCACCTACTTGTGGAGGTGGGAGAAGTTCCACCTGGCATCCAGGGCTGGAGAGAAGCCATCTCATTGCTCAGTGTTTGAATCTGTGCTATTTTGCAGTGCTCCTGGCTCTCATGGGGTACTTTTAAATCCATCAACTTTGCTTACCACTTGTCAGCTAGTATTTCTCATAAACTTAGAGTCCATGGAAGTATTTGTTTTCTTTTTGAGCTTGGCTATGTATTTGTAGTGTTCTGTTTTTACATTTTATCTATCATTGTTACCTGTAGAGGTAAAGAAGAACTCAAAGTGTGAGCTTAACCCAATTTTGATGGAGTCCTGCATCTAAATGTATAATTTATATTGGAAGTTCAGTATCAATTCATGTCTTCAGTGTCTCTAAGTCTCAGTGAAGTATTCTGAGGTCCAGGAACAATTTTAAACTTCACTTACAACAAGCAAGTGTCAGAGACAGTTCTTTAATTTTGAATTTCTATTTTATTACCTATATTGAAAATTAGCATAGTCATGTTATATATTATTATCCCAACCACAGCTTTTCTCTAAATTTAAATGCCTTGTGAATCTTTAAATTGTCAATAGATCTCAAGGGATATGGCCATTATGTTAACCAACTACCAGTATAAGTTACTTCCAGCTCACAGTTCTTGTTTATACAGATTTGGTTGATGGAGGTATTTATTGATGACTTTGCTCCTGGTCCAGCGCAGTACTGGCCCAGGCGCAAGCAAGTGTACCAGACATAGGTCAGCAGAGGACCTCTCTGCATCCATGGAGGCTCTGGACCTCAGTGCATACTTACATTATTAAACATCTGTGTAATAGCCAGAACAAAGGGATCACATGGTGGAGGTGGTGGTGATGTTCCTGCCGACAGCTAGAGAAAAGATTTGAGGTCATGGTTACCTCCACATCCTCTCCTTCCCATCCCACAGTCACCATGGTGTTATTGCAACCTCTACCCTTTGCTTGCTTGGCCCCAGGGTGTGCATGCATGAGCGTGTGTATGTGTGTGTGTGTGTGTGTGTATACATACACATGTGTGTTCCCCCTCACACCTTGTGGCTGCAAGGTATAAGTCTTAACTCCCCTTGTCCTGCTCTGAAGGAAGAACTCCTATCCAGAGTTTAATATGTAGTGCTCGGAGCACAAAATGGAAGGACATTGAGAGACAAAGGGTTCGTGGCTCCTATCAGGAGCTAAATCCAGTGGCCAGGGAAGCTGAGTAAGTAGCAGAGGATTACATTCTGATTTTGTGAGAGCCTCTACGATCACACAGCTAGGAGGACTATGCATATTCTGACACAGAGTGTGCCACAGAGTGGAGAATGCCTGCAAAAATGTGACTAGGAAAAAAATAGCACTTATCACTCTTCATTCACTCATTCTGTCAGTTTAAGGTGAGAAAAGTCAAATGCATAAAGTCATCAGTACCCACCTGGATGCTTGCAGTGTTACATGCAATATAGAGGAGGGAGTATTTCATGTCTCTAACTTTTGTTTCCCATCTTGCTAATCTTGTTATACAGGAATTCTGACAAGTGACACTCATCACAATACATACCTTTATTGGAAGAATGCACCCTCATATTTTTATTCTGTTCTGTTTTATTCTATCAGAGTCCATTTTATTTAAAAACAAAAAGTCTGCAAATTTTCAAGAATGGATGAATGGGTAAACAAAATATGAACTTTCTCTATTTCCATGATGGATATTTATGTAATGGAATATTATTTCACCTGACAAAGGATAGAAATCCTGTCACATGCTATCACATGGATAAAACCTGAGGACATTACACTAAGTGAAATAGCCAAATACTGGCTATTGTACTAAAAGACAAATACTGTCTTTTATGATTCCACTTGTTATATTAGATACCTAAGGGTAGTTAAATTCATAGGGATAGAAAGCAGAAGGGTGATGGCCAGGGGCTGGGCAAAAGGGAAGAGAGAGCTGAGGATGCGTATGGAGTTTCCATTTTGCAAGATCTGGAGATGGATGGTGGCGCTGGTTGCACAAAATGATGAATATACTTCACATCATTGAGCTGTGTATTTAAATAGTGAAGATGGTCAATTTTACATTATGAGGTGTTTGTCATTTTAACCACACACAAAACACAAGGAGGTAATTGTGACAAAGCAAGTGGTCTTTGAGGGACCCTGCCTAACGTGGGGTCAGCCAGGCAGATCTCCCCAGAAGAGGTGGCACTTAAGCCAAGACCTAAGAAGTTAACAAAGAAGGCTCTAGACCATGAACACGTTTAGCAAGCGTTATCAAGTCATGTGTGGGTTACTTTTGTCAACCAGCTTTCTGCTCGCTGTTTCTTTCTTCCTACACACTGATGCCAGATGAATTTTCTAGAACACCACTTGGATCATGCCACACTCCCACCTTCCTGGCTCATTCTTCCAGAACGTTTTTCTTTCTGCCTCCTGAATAACCCCTCTGCCTGGCACTCAGGGCCCTCTTCTCCAGGGCCCACCCTGGCTGGTCAGCATCCCTGCGTGTGGGCCTAGGTATCGGCCCTGTCCCTCTGCCAGGGCTCCCTGAACACCCCTCTGCTTATGGCATTTCTCCCATCAGGAATACACTCCTTTCTGCACCGTGTCCTGGTCCCCTGTGTGCCTTCGAACACCCTCTTGAGTGCCTCTCTAGATTCTATAACATGTTATTCAATGCTTGCTTTCTTATCTTTTGACTCTGCCCCTCATGTCCGCACACACACTGCCCAGGGATGGGTATGGAGCCTTACTCCCATTTGAGTCCCTAACGCTCAGCTCCATGTCCAGAGCCTCCCGCCACCTGACAGTCGGTGTGCTCACTAGGCTGGGAAGTCAGCAGCCACCACCAGGCGAAGGGAGCTGCTGATGTGCACCAGGGAGCAGCCTGCTTACCCTCAGCCCAGAGCCAGGAGCCGGTCTCTGGCACCCTTCCGTCTCCTCCTGACACACATTCTTGAGCTCGACATCTCCTGAGCAGGCCCTCCAGATGCTTAACTGGATTATCTGCCTAACAGCACAGCCCTCCCAGGCGAGTGATTTTATCCAGGGAGAAGCCAGGGCAGTGACAAGCACAAAGGCACATTTTCCCAGAGGCCAGAGGACACACTCTGGGGCTGGGGAGGTGGTGGTGGTGGTGGTGGAGGAGTCAGGGGGCAGTCCCGCATCAGGCCTGCTCTCTGGAGAGGCTGAGCCAGTGCTCTGACTCCGGAGAGATGCGGCTTCCAGAAAGTGCGGTTCTGCACAGCTAAGGGAGTTGAGCAGTGGGGGCGGAGAGAGGAGGCGCGGGGGTTGGGAAATCCACCTGGATGCCATCAGTCTTGCCAGAGTAAACAGAGCTGACAGGAGTGCTTGCCGGCAGCCTGGTACAGGTTAGGGGGGGTCACCGAAGCGGCCTGGTGACCCGCCTGCCTTAAGGTAGAGACGCTCTGGAATCTGTCACAAAGGACAGAGCTGAAAGCTCATTCCTCGTGGAATGAACCCGTTTCCTGGCATTCCACACAACGGGGAGTGTGCGGACGCTTTTAAAATGTCTTAAATGTAAATCTGAGCTGGGATCAAATACACACATTTGAAGCAAAACAAACAAAAAGATCCACCCTCGCCAACCTCAAAGTAGGATCCATATTCCAGACGTCACTAGCAATAAAAAAATATATCTCTTAAAAAGCTCTTTCTCGCTTTTCTTGAAGCTTGAGGGTTTAGAAAGAATGGCTGGACTTATAAGGAGAACCCATCACTTAATTATCTAGAACTCTCCAACACAACGGCAGAGCCTAACCTGAGCAAAGGTCTTTTATTAATATCCTACGATAGGGAAGATGGAAAGCTCTCGGTGTCTCTTCCTAAGAACAAAACCCCGCAAACACTTCTTCGCAGCGTGAATGTGAAAGTGACAGCAGTGGCATATTTAGCATACTTCCCAGGACTCTTCCACAAGCCAGACCAAGTGGGAGAGAAATTGTGAACAAAAGAGTTTGGGTAACTCACAAGGAATTTTGAATCGGAAGCACCAGCAGGATGATTGCTAATCCCCCCTTTCAGCAGGCACCCAGGGTCTGTTAAGTGCCTTGAACATGCCAGGGTATTGGATGGGGGGCCACCCGGACGTTGACAGTCACGGCCATGGTCCTTCAGCCCAAAAGACACACAGATGGTTTTTTCCGGAGAAAACCAGTCACCACCTAAACCTGCCTGTGCCCTGCAATGTGTCTGGCTGATTTGTTTTGTGACCTTGGGCAAGTCACTTCACCAGCCCGGGTCTTGTTTCTTCACCTATAAAACAAATATAGCAAAACCGTGGTGCCTTCAGGGTATTCCTGGCACTAATGAAGGCTTGTAAAGCGCTTTGAGATTCCTAGGATGAAAGTCTCTTCAGAACAGTAAAGCCTGATGATTACGCTTCGAACATGACATTCCCATGAAAACCCTGGTCAGGCTCTTACCCCATCTCTCAGTGAAGATTTAATAGCAGAGAGTTGTAATAAGTTCGTAAAGGACAGAGACCTCCATTACTGATACAAAATATGCTGCAGCGAACTAGTATATTAAGGGCTATTATCATGAATAATTAAGGCCAGGTTCTACTACTTCCAGATTAATGAACCCAGTGTATGTTGTGATGTAGTGGATTTTCATTGTGGCTTCCTCAACCAGCTAATGTCATGAAATTTATTTATCCTCTGTGGATCTTCCAGGTTGCACGAATTAGCAGGTTTACCCCACAAAATAGGTTGGCAAAGTAAACTTCTGAAGGACATGCCTACTGTAAGAAATAAACCCAATTAGAGGTTTCTTAGCACAGATGAAGAAGGTTCATTAATGATAATGAAGGGCTGACCTACCCTAGGCTCCTAAGTTTGTAATTAATCTTGTACAGACCTTCCAGCCTGAATATATTGAAAAATATCAAAGTCATGTACATCGCTCCGGGCGAACAGACATGCACGTGAAAAGGAGAATGCAGGCTCATGCACAGACATTTTGGCTGATCTCGGACAAGGCAATGCTACTTCTGATGATGCATTCACTTTAGAAGGTGGAGCCATAATTGGATCAAATAAAAACCTTTAGATAACTCACGAAGTTTGAATATAAAAATCCGTAATTTCTGAATTTGACAGCATTAAAGAAAAAAGATGTCCAGAATAAGGGACAGAGTGTGGATTTTAAAAGATATGGCAAAGAAGAGGAATTATATTAATGTTAGTGTATTGATTAGTGGGATGATGCAGGCTCTGACTGTCCCAAGATGAGTTTAAGCAAATATCCAAAATATTAGTATTTACGTGGTGTGGTTTTTTTGTTTGTTTTTCTGGGATTCCCATCTTTCCCTGTGATTTTTAAAATAATGCTGCCCTTGGAATTAGCCAGTGGAAGGTAATTTAACAACGCCTGTGCGCCTGTGACTGTATCCAGTGAGAGAGAAAAGGAGATTATTGTTTGCTAGAGATAAGGGTCACTTTTAGATTTCTGGAATGCTCTTTGGAAAGGAGAGGTGCTGGATAACTAACTGTGAGCTCGGTCTTTGCAACCACGAAACTCCTCTTCAACTCATCTTGATGGGCCAAATATTGAAAAAACTTATTAAGCCATTCAGAACCATTTAGTTTATAGATAGGCAGAATAAACTAAACTTTCAAGGGAATCTGGAAATCTTTTCCTGACTCCAAGCCAAGTTTTCCAAACACGCTGGGTAGTGGTGCACCTTGATGCCTTTGCTTTGCAAGTATCACTACCCACTCACCCCCTCCTCTGCTGAGAAACTCCTACTCATCTTTCAAGATGCCAGGTCTAAATACCTCTTGCTCTGTGAGTCTTCCTTGGTGTTTGCAAGTAGAAGTATATGCGTCCCTCCTGATGCTCTTGCATCCTCAGCTTATATCCTCTTCTATCATGCAACAGATCCCACTGCAACTATGACAGGGTCTAGCTCCCTCTCAAGGCATGATGAGCCTTGGAGCACGGGGGTGCATCTTAATCGGCTTTGTTGTGGATCTAGCAGCAGCAGTGATAGGACAAAGTGCCTGGTGCCTCATATATTCCCATTAGTTCTAGATGCAAATGTTTGCCAACCAACATGGCACAGGCACTGAGCAATCAGCGTATATTCTGGCCGCAAACAATTGTTAGGGCTGTTCTGGAATATAGCCCTCCGTAGACTGCATCGCAGACATTAAGTGTTTATTAAAATAAATTTAAAAAAAGTAAATTCAACTGTAGCCGGAGTTACAAAGTAGGGCTTTTATGGCCCTAGGGCTAGGTATCACCATATTCCCACCTGTAAAATGGGAGAGTAATACCTTCTTCATGATGTTGTTGTAGATCTAAGATGAGGAGTCAAATGAGAAAGTGCTTCATGCCTGATATAGGTTGATTGATTCTGAATGTGCCTGTGGTTAAGTCACTGACCATTAAAAGCTCTAGAAAAGTGGCCCTAAAGTCATCATTTCAAAAGGGATCATTATCTTCCAAGTCATTAGGGATCCTCTGGGGCCTTTGGCCTGGACCCCTTTCAGAAAAGGTCAGATTCAAGGGTCTGGGTGAGGTGGTGCTTCTATGACCAGGTGGCCCAGCCTTAGGTAAAAAAACCCAAAAAAACAAAAAAAACAAAAAACCACTCAATTTGGAGATAAGTAGTGCCTGGTGGAAAAAGTCCTGGGTCAGAGCTCTCCAGCCATTTTGCTTTCTCAAGGGCAGTGGTTCTCCAATTTTGCTGCACATTGGAGTCACCTGATGAGTTTTTGAAACCACTGTCCAGGCTGTACACCAGGTAGATTAAATCAGAGTTTCTAGGGGTGGGACCCAGGCATAGGTATTTTCTAAAGCTACCTTTGATTATTCCAAAGCACAGCCAAGGTTGAGAGTCCAGGGCATAAGGGGTCACAGACCTCGATGCCCACAGAGGCCTGGCAGGTCACATGACCAGCCTGTCGTAAGACAATTGGGAGTAGTAAGGACTGTGGTCAAGCACATCTCCTATTTGCAGATTTTCAAATTTTTAAAAATGAACATGCCATTCATACAAAATGAAACACAGCTGTGAGCTGGATCTGGCCCATGGGATATGAGTTTGCAAACCCTGCCTCTGCTCACATCACTGGAGAGGCCACTTTGGGAAGGTTCCGAGCATAGGTGAAAGCCAGGCCTCAGGAAGTGCTGCTGAAGCCATCAGCTGTATGCTTCCCAAGGCTTTCCACTACATTCCATCCTCTTCCCACCCCACCCCCCAGCGGTATCTCCCCAGATGCTGTTGTTAATTGGCTTTTATTTATTTTACGTGCTTTTACATTTCAGGGGCCTAGAAAATGTATTTTTAAATGCCGCCCCAGCACATGCCCGTGGAGGTTGGATTTCATCTTGGCAGAAAGTTCGTCACACTGATTTCCTGCTGACACGGGTCTGGTGGAAGCCACTGAACCAGTTGTCCTGTGTCAAGGGAAGGAAGCAGATCCGGAGAAGGGTCAGGTGTTCTGCAGGACAGAGCTCCTTCTGCAGACCCTCCTTGCCACCGCTTTTCCTGGAAGAGGAACTGGATTGTGCTTCACGGCAGAAGCGGGTTGACAATTTTATTTTGCAGCCCTCAATCCAAGCTTCACTGTGTTCCTTTACGTTTTTTGGGTTCAGAAGTGGTTGACTAAACTGGGTGTGGCCCGGACAAGGCTGAACGAGTCCCATCGCATTGCCCTCCAGGCTCATCCCCACCCGTGATTAGTAAGTAATTCTCTTACTACACCGAGGCCTCAGCAAAGCCCTGGTCGCCGCCAGCCCCAGTGGCACGGCCGGGGACACAGACTGAATTAACTGCATGAGCTTCCTGTCCGTACTGTCTGAATTCCTTTCCAAAAATGTCCCCACCTTGCACTGAGCTGCTCTTCCTCTAGCAGGAATTCAATGGCTTTCACAAATGAGATCCTTCAGATCAGGAGCAGCACCTTTACCGGAATGATAATTGCATAAGAATATACAGGCACGCGGGGAACAAATGAATGAATGACGCCTCACCCCAGACCACACTCATCACCGGGGTGAGAGCGGACAGGTTTCCCCGGGGAAAGACGAAGACAGCGTGTGATTCTGTTTTCGGGGTCACCGAACATTTTCAAGCAGCGGCTCTGTGTCAGTCCCTCTGTTCGAACCCGGGAACTGAAGATGAGCAAGTAGGTCCCTGCCCTCAGGGTGCTCCCTGCAGAGTGGGGTGCGCTGGATGCTCTAGCACGCCCAGGGCTCTGACAAAGGGGTGTACGCAGGAGGGCTGTGCAGCTCTCGAGAAGGAAGTGACTAACTCTGCCTGGGGGCACAGGGAATGTCTTGCAGAAGCTGGGACATCAGGGCTGGGTTTCAAAGGCACACCCGCTCGGTTCCCAGCAGGGGCCTGACTCCAAGTTGGGGACAGTGTCTGTCCTCAGGGGAAAGTTGGAGTTGGGGCCCCACACCTGGGTTCCCAGCTCCTGTTTCCCAGAGGCCTTCCTGGGGGAGGAGAGGGAGACAAAATTTAAAGGCCAGTCGTCTCCCCTCCCTCCCTCCCTCCTATCACCCACCTCCCCCACCCATCCTCCTCCTCCCCCACCACTTGGGGTACCAAGAACCCCAGTGAAGAGGGAGGGCACTGGGGGGTGGGGTTAATGACTCACAAATAAAATGGCAGAACAGAAAAAAAGCTAGGAATGAAAGCTGTGTTATGCCAAGGTGTGTGTGGATGGAGTGTGGGGGGCGGGGGGGGGGTTGTTGGAGGGAGAAGAATCCAGATTCCAGATGGGAATCTTTTATCATGAACATTGTTTATTTATTTTTATTTATTTTATTTTTAAAAGATTTTATTTATTCATGAGAGAGAGAGAGAGAGAGAGAGAGAGGCAGAGACACAGGCAGAGGCAGAAGCAGGCTCCATGCAGGGAACCCGACATGGGACTCAATCCCGGGTCTCCAGGACCACGCCCTGGACTGAAGATGTCGCCAAACCGCTGAGCCACCCGGGCTGCCCCGTGAACATTGTTTAGAATTGTTGATGCATGGAGATGATAAAAAATAGACTTTGTGTCAACTCAAAAACAAATAAGCAGATACCTAATTTTGTTATTGTTTTAAAATTCTCTAGAGACCCCGTGCTCCCTTACTCCATGCATCCCAGGGGAACTCCTCCCTTGTTCCCCGCCCCATTTGTTACTAAACAAAATAACTTCCTGAAAAGTCAGAAAAACCTGAAAATTCAAGAACATTATCAATGCCTTGAGATTTCAAACCGGATCTGGATCTCTGTGTGCCTGGCATGTCGCAGCAGGAGGGACTAGGGACCTGACTTGCAAACCTTAACCCCCCTGAGGATACCGTGCTATGAGCAGCCATTATGCCAACAGCCCAGTGGTTGCCCACTCCTATTTTGCTCTTCAGATGTGAACTCGTGAGGTAACGGGATGGGAACAGGGAAGGAGACCTGAGAGTCCAAGGAATCCCACGTCTTCAGGATCAGGAATGGATGGATGTAAGATGATGCAAGACATCTCTAGGACTACTTTGATCCTCTCGGGAAGAGTGATCATAGCCTGGTGAGAAGTAAAGAAGCCTCCCCAAGTGACAACAGCAAGATGCTTGGACCCAGAAATACAAAATTATTGTCAAGGAGACACTAGAAAGTATTTATAAGACTTTACAGTCAGAGGGGCACCTGGGTGGCTCAGTCGGTGAAATGTCTGCCTTCGGCTCAGGTCATGATTCCAGGGTCCTGGGACTGAGCCCCACATTGAGCTCCCTGCCCAGCAGGAAGTCTGCTTCTCCCTCTGCTCCTTGCTCATGCTTACTCTCTCTCTCTCAAATAAATAAAATCCTAAAAAAAAAAAAAAAAAAAAAAAAAAAGACTTTACATCCAGAATGCTTAGATTGTATTTTGAGAGCTCGGGCAAGTGATTTAATCTCTCTGTGCCTCAGTTTCTTATTCTAAACTGGGGATAATAGTATACCTAGCATGCTGGATTGCAGTGAGGATTAAATGAGTTACTATATGGAACACACTTGGTGTGGAGCCTGGCAGGTAGTGAGTGTTGAATAATGGTGGCTATTCCTGCTGGTGAAGATAACCCCCCACTAAGGCATTCAGGTCTGATGTTCTCATCTGCTCAGTGATTTGGGGTCTCTGAATTCTCTCCCAGATAAAATATTTAGGGAAATAAAATTTTTTCTAAGAATGGAGGATGCTCTTCAAGAAGCGCCTCCTCCTTGATGTTACCAAGTTTCCTCAAGAGCAGAGCGCCTCTGGCTAGCAGAATCATGTGTTTTTATGGTAGGAATACAGCAGAGGAATATTATTGCAAGGAATAGAGCAGAAAGAGTGGGGCCCCTAGGCATCTCTGTCTCGTTCTGCAGTTTACACTTTGCTCCTGGTTTCCATTTCCTGTACATCAGAGTGTCATCGCAGAAAATTGAGTGTCCCTCTCAATTTTACATTACATTCCTTTAGAAAAGTGCAAATTGTTTCCTTATTACAAAGGTACTGCATAGTACTTGCAGAAAAAACAGCTTGAGAGAAAAAAAAGAACTCATCTTATTCTCACCACCCAGAGACACCTTCTGTAACCCCAGGTGTACAGCTTTCTGGATCTTTTATATTACAGACATAGCCTAAAAACAAAACAAAACAAAACAAAAAAACAACAAAAAAAAAACCTTGGCTCACTATATATATAATTTTGTGACCTGTATTTTCCATTTGACTGTATATCATGAGCATCTTTCCACGGCAGAAAATATTAATTCTACAACATGATTCTTAATGGCTGAGTACCATTTCCTTTGATAGTTGGACTACTTTTCAATATAAGTCTTACTGTTTCACACACAACTCCTTTCTGATTTGAAATCTTAAACAGGATTGTTGATCAACCACCTGAAGGAGAGTTGCTTGGATGCACTCTTAACTCTTTCTTTCTTTTTGGGGGGTGGGACAGAAGGAGAGGAAGAGAGAGGATCTTAAGCAGGCTCCATACCCAGCATGGAACTGACATGGGCCTCAGTCATGACATGAGCTGAAATCAGGAGTCACACATCTAACTGACTGAGCCACCCAGGTTCCCCTTAACTATTTCTTTAGCATAAAATCATTTAAGTGATATTGCAGAGTCAAAGGATGCAGAACCTTAAAGGTTTGAGATGCACGTTGCCAGATTGTCCCTTTCACCTCCAGGGAAGTCTGGACTCTCACCTACCAAAGATTATTTTTTAAAAATTCTTTGCCACTTTTTTAGACAAAAAAGTGTCTTAGTGTAACTTCTATTTTTTAAAAGATTTTATTTATTTATTTATTTATTTATTTATTTATTTATTCATGAGAGATACGGAAAGAGAGGCAGAAACACAAGCAGAGGAAGAAGCAGGCTCCCTGTGGGGAGCCCGATGCAGGACTAGATCCTTGAACTCCGGGATCACGACCTGAGCGAAGGCAGATGCTCAACCATTGAGCCACCAGGCATCCCTAACTTCTATTTTTGCTAGGTAATTAGAATGAATATTTTAAGTACATTTTCCTGCAATGTGTATTTTAGTTTTTAAGAACTAACCCGTTTGTGTCTTTAGTCCACTTTTCTGTAGGCACTGGTCTTTTTCTTTTGTAATAATTTGTAAAGTCTGAAAGAGTAAAGTTATTGATGATACCATATTTGTTGCAAATAGTGCTTTGAAGTTTATCTTTCAAGGTTTTTTTTTTAGACACATGGAGTCAAATCTGTAATTTTTTCATCTTTAGTGTTGACCTTTACCCCAAGAATACATAGAGAACCATTTATATTTTTGTTTGGTAAGCTTTATGGTTACACTTAAAAATTGATATCTGGTGTGTATCCTATAATTCACCATTTAAAAATGTAGGATTCAGTGGTTTTCAGCATATTCACAAAGTCATGCAACTATCATCACCATCTAATTCCTAAACATTTTCATCACCCTGCATAGAAACCCTATACCCATTACCAGCCCTCTGCATTCCTCCTCATCCCAACCTTCGAAAACCACGAATCTGTCTCTATGGATTTGCTTATTGTGGATATTTCATGTAAATGAAACCATACACTATGTGACCTTTTGTGTCTGGCTTCTTTCACTTAGCATAACATTCCCAAGGTTCTTCCATGTTGTAGGATGGATCAAGATGTTGTTTCTTTGTATGGATGTACATTTTCTTTATTTGTCCATCAGTTATTATAATTTTTAAAAAGATTTTATTTATTTACTAGAGAGAGAGAGAGAGAGAGAGAGGTGCACAAGCAGGGGGAGGGGGGAGGAAGAAGGAGAAGCAGACTCTCCACTGAGCAGGGAGCCTGACATGGGACTTGATCCCAGGACCCTGAGATCATGACCTAAGCTGAAGGCAGATGCCCAACCGACTGAGCCACCTAGGCACCCCAGTTATTGTAATTTTATAATACACTTTCTAGTACCTCAACGGTCTTAAAGTAGAGTCCTCAGACCTTCAGCATTGCCTGGAAACTTGTTCAAAATGCCAATTTTCAGGTTTCACCCAGACCCACTGAATTATAACCCCTTGAGGGGTGGAGTTTAGCAAACGGTTTTAACAAGTTTTCCAGGTGATTCTGATGCATACTGGTTTGAGAACCACTAGCACACCTTATTACACTTCTTCTTTAACACTTTCTTGGCGTATGAATTCCTCCGGTTGAAGTCTAGTGTTTTGAAACATATATATCCGAGTTCTAATTTCATAAGTTGTTTCATAAGTCTTCCAAAATCTTCTTTCATCCACACGTCTTTCATTGTTAGGGTCAATAGTTAGCTAGCTGATATTTAAATTTTCTTCTTCTCTCTCTTGTTTATAAATTTGGTCTGGGGATTTTAGATGCAGATTCTTCTTCAAAATGTAGATTCTTTTTTAAAAAAATATGTTAACATTTGTATTTAATTGCATTTAATTGAGAAGTTAATCTATTTTAGCTGGTGTTGGGGCTCATAATAATTTCCCCCGTTCTTTGGCCTAGTTTTTTTAATACTCTCAATTGCTGTAGAACACAAACACTATAATTCCCAGCGTGCCCTGCTACCCTGGTTCTTTTGTCTTCACTGCTTTACTTATGGGGACCACATCTCAGGATATCCAGTATTTGTCACCATTTACCTGACCTTCTGCCAGGATATCCCCTCTCTGTGTAGAGATGGTTATACTGGGTGGGGTCGGTGGGGAAGGCATAGTGCCCAAAAGGTAGAGGGCTACCTATCTGGTTTTCTGGTGATGATAAGGAAGCTCCAGATATCTCCCCTTCTTTTCTTCTGCTGATCTCTATTTTGAGAAACCAGATCATTCCATGGATGATGATAGTAAAAAAATGACAGTTTATAAAATTTTTGCTCTGCCTACCCCTTATTGTTTAATATCCATTTCTATGAGATTTTTGTCTTTTTCTTGGGGTAAGGGCTGTCTCAGTTTTCAGCAATGTGAATTAAAAAATATATATTTCCTTATGTTTTCATGGGCATGTTAGTGGCAGGTTGAGAGATCATTTGTATGGGGTGGCCATACACCAGTTTGAAACAGAGCAGCACATTCACTTCAGAGCCTGTCTCAGGAGAGAGGCTCTGAACCTTAGGTTCTCTTTGGTTTAAAAAATCACATTTGATGGGGCATCTGGCTGTCTCAGTTGGCATAGCATGTGACTCTTGATCTCAAGGTCATGAGTTCAAGCCCCATATTGTGTGTGGAGCCTACTTAAAAAAATATTTAAAAAATCACATTTAATCTGAAACAGAAAGAGATAGTACAAAATGAAAAGAGGTCTTTGGACTCCCAGAATTCCATTAGCAAGAAGCAACCAAAATCATGCAGCTGAAAACACATGTCACCTTTCATGGAAAAGAAAGAAACATTTGGAGGTGGAACCAAGAGCCATGAGAATCACTCCTGAGCAGATACAGGACTGTATCCTTGTCAGGGAACTTCCCACATCTGCCCAGCTGGATTTCAGTACTGCCATTGGCCAGTGGCTTTGGTGTGACTCCTGTTTTACCTCCTTTAGAATAGGTGCATCTATGGTGATTGCCTTGTGCCTGTCCCATCATTGTATGTTGGGGGTGTGTGTTGGGGTGGGGGTGGGGGAATGATGCAGATAACTGGTATCTTTAGCTCATAGTGAGAGGAAGTGTATTCAAGGATGATACCAAAGGAGCTTCCTCTGCTCCTGAACTTGATTCTGATAGCTGATGCTCACATGGGTGAGAATTTTGGTGGCCTTGGAAGGGGAAGAATATAAATAGTTTGTGCATTGGAGATGGACTTTGATGGTTTTAAAAATATATCCAAAAATTCTTTAATATTTCTCCTTCAAGAGGTGACCTTAATTCCCCTCCCCTTGAGTGTGGGCTGGACTTTATGACTTGTTTCTGATGAATAGAATATGGTAGGAAAGATGATATGGGACTTCTGATACTAAGTGATAAAAAACTGAGGCTGTTCCTTGCACACCTTCTCACTTGCTCTGGGGGATGCCAGCCGCTGTATTGTGAGACACTCAAGCAGTCCTATGGAGAGATTCATATGGCAAGGAACTTAGGTCCCATTCCCATAGGCATGTCAATAAGTCATGTTGGAATTGGATCCTACAGACCCTGTTAAGTCTTCAGGTGACTGCAGCCCCTGCTGACATCTTGCCTACAACCTCATGATAGCATTTGAGTAGGACTGCTTGGCTAAGTTGCTCTTTGATTCTTGGCCCACAGAAGCTCTGAGATAATAAATGGTTGCTCTTTAAAACCACTATGTTTTGGGGTATTTTGTTACATAGCAATAGATAACTAATAAACAGATACACTGTCATTGTGGCAGAGCTTGATTCCTATTACCTTTGTTTATTTATTTATTTACTTATTTTTAGAGAATGAGAGCATGCAAGTAGCAGAGGGAGAGGGAGAGGGAGAATCTCAAGTAGGCTCCATGTCCAGCACAGACCCTGACATGGGGCTCAGTCTCACCACCCTGAGATCATGACCTGAGCTGAAATCAAGAGTTGAATGCTCAACTTACTAACCCACCCAGGAACCTCAATTCTTGATACTTTTTGACCCTTGACATGGAAAGAATGATTCAGGCCAAGATCTCTCCAGAGTCAGTGCATGGGGCAGAGATGTACTCAGAGAGAGGTACCTGTGTCATAGATGAAACACTCAGTAAATCTTTATAAACTGAAAACTTGTACAGTCAGCACTCAAATCAAGAAACAGTTTACTATCAGCATCCCAGAACCTCCCCTCATGTCCTCTTCCAGTCCTTATACTTCTAAGGGAAGTTAATATCTCGACCTCTATTAGCAAACCCTAGTGTTGCCTCTTATTGTTCTTAACCTAAATGAGATTATACTTTTTGTGCCTGGCTTCCTTTACTCAGCATTGTGTTAATGAGATCTATCCAAATTGTTGCCTATAGCTGTAGATTGCTCAATATAGTTGCCCTGTAGTATTCTATTGTGTGAAATCCTACAATTTATTATCCATTCTGCTAGTGATGGGCATTTGGATGGTTTCCAGCTTTGGGCTATTATAAATAGTCCAACTAGGAACTCATAAAGATACGTTTTTTTTTAAAGATTTTATTTATTTAGGGATCCCTGGGTGGCGCAGCGGTTTAGCGCCTGCCTTTGGCCCGGGGCGCGATCCTGGAGACCCGGGATCGAATCCCACGTCGGGCTCCCGGTGCATGGAGCCTGCTTCTCCCTCTGCCTGTGTCTCTGCCTCTCTCTCTCTCTCTATCTCTGTGTGACTATCATAAATAAAAAAAAAGTTTTTATTTATTTATTCATGAGAGATGCAGAGAGAGAGAGGCAGAGACATAGGCAGAAGGAGAAGCGGGTTCCCTATGGGGAGCCTGATAAGGAGCTTGATCCCAGGACCCTAGGATCATGACCGGAGCTGAAGAAAGATGCTCAACCACTGAGCTACCCAGGTGTCCCAAGATAAGTTTTATGATATGTATGTGTAAAGATTGACAAGTGAATATGCAGATTACTTTCCATAGCTTAATTTTTGGACGCGCAAAAAGGAAATGGAAGGTTGTAATAATCAAAATCCATGTTCCCAAAAGCTAATCTGAATTACTTCTGAATCACAAAAGGGTTCCCATTTGAACCATTCATTCCTGCATATTCCCTGACTGCCTACCATGTGCAAAGCTCTTGATAATGTTATATGTCAATTATACCTTAATTAAAAAAAAAACAAAACCTCTTGGGAGAGAGCCTGGTCCTATTCTCCAGGAGTTCTCTACAGAGCACAGATTAAGAGGGTTGGGCAAAAATCCACGCGGCTGGGATGTGGGGTAGAACTCTGTAAAAGCCACAGAGATACTTTAATGAAGGGAGTTGGGAACATTAGGCAGGGAGCTTCTTGGAATGTGGGTCTTGGATAATAGACATAATTAGACACTCAAAGTTGGGGATGGGGTGGATAAAAGGACAGTTCAGGGGGAGGAAATGGGAGGAGGAGAGTCACAGAAATTGACATTATTTATAGATAACCCACCTCATTAAAAATGATTTGAAGAATCTCAGGGGTGGGAAAACACATCTTCATTCCAGCATCCCCATTGTTAAAATGCACGCATGGCAATTTTTCTCTCTGGAAAGAAACTTCACTTCAGTTGCAGCTTTCTTTTGAACCCAAGCTTATTTTATCAAAGACGACGAGTACATGCAATAAAAAGATTGGGTTGAAGTGAAAAGATGCCAAGTTCATCCATTCATCCACTGAACATCTCTTGCATGTGTAAGTCACCATCCCACACCACCGGGGATGCAGGTGGATGAGAGAGGGCCCCAGACAAAGCAATCTCCAGACATTTTCATAGTATAGCAGCAAATCCCTGGAAAGGTCTTGCCACAGGGAGCTCACTGAAGCTGATGATGTCGGCATGCTCGGGGAGAGATTTTCAGGTTGTTCTCAGCCTTGAAATTGTTCCCTTCACCAAAAAACCCCTCCTGGCTACAGTGGCGGTGAGGGAGGCAGACTGCTGAATGGAAAGAGTTTCTGGGCAAAGTGTGCTTGGCACAAAGACGTGCCACTGCTAGAGCCACGCAGGGGGTGGGGGCGTCTGCACTGAGTGTGTGGGACTCAGGGCATGTGCACAGTCTGTGCAGTGGCCAGTGGGACAGGGTGACCCAGGGCTGTCTGAATTGTGTTGATGAGGGTGTGTCAACTCTGAGCAACTGTGGGTACAGAGATCTAGCCATCACCGTTGACATGAGAACAACACAAACGGGGTAGGGGACCTCCCCACACAATCTGTGTTGTCTATGGCATGGTATAGGACCCAGAAGAGGACACTGGGTGAAGTAAATCCAAGAGGTTCAAATAGCATGGGAGAGATTTTTCTCTTCCCCATAGAGCTAGGGCCCCAGCGTGCAGAATTTAATGTGGACATCACAACTCCTAATGTTGTAGAGTACTGGCATTATAGTCTCACACACACACACACACACACACACACACACGACTGATTACTCTAGAAGCTGTGTATGGCACACTTTATTTTATTTTTAAAGAGTTTATTTATATGAGAGAGAGAGAACAAGAGAGAGAGCACACAAACTGGGAAAAGGGGGGGGTTCTGTCCCCGGACCCTGGGATCATACCTGAGCCGAAGGCAGACGCTTCACTGACTGAGGCACCCAGGAGACCCATGTATGGCACATTTTACATGACAAATTCCATTCTTGGTAATATGAAGTGCCTGGATGAGACCAGCCCAATAGATAAAAAGACCAAACACAGTAATTATTCATATTATCTTTAGTCCTGGAAAAGAGCCTTCTCAGAACATTTCTGGACAAGGTGGACTCCACGCTGGTGACCACAGTCCATCGTGAAGACTGGCATACCCACAAGGGCCCCATGATATGGCAACAAAGCAGCCCCCTGGGTGTTCTCTCCCAGGATATGTACTAGTTCCGCCAAAGACCAGCTCTCAAAACACCGTGAGCCCGTGTCAAGTGGCTGTGCTGGCAGTGGGTATCCGCGGATGGTGAACTTGGCCATGATGAGGGAAACGTCCGCCCTCCTCATGTGGGGAAGTGCATTACCCTGTCCTATCTGGGGTTTTCAGAGTTATCTTCAGAGTCCCACCTTGCCCAAGTCCTCCTGTGACAGCAGGTACGGCGACCCTTCAGATTTGCCCCTTGCATGGAGCGCTCCTAGAAGGAACCCCTTCTCTAGGGCAGCTGCAGGGCCACCTGTCACCGGCATGGCAAAACAATCCAGGCCCTTGGGGGGCATGAAGAGATTCAACTCCTCCTTCTACAGTTAGAGAAGCTGAGGAAAACACTCATTCAAAACCCCACACTGCTAGAGGCCACATCCCAGGGGGCCTCCCAGCGGGCCTCCCCTATACCTGCTCTAAGCAACACAGTTCTGCCTTTAATAGTCTTTTTTACTTTTATTTTTAAAAGAGTTTATTCACGAGAGACACACAGAGAGAGGCAGAGACACAGGCAGAGGGAGAAGCAGGCTCCTCGCAGGGCAGGGATGCTATGGCCAGCCAGTGTCATACCCAGACGAAAATAGCTCTTGTTCTGGACTCTTCCATCAGTGCCACCGCTACCTGGTGCCTGGTGCCTGGCGCCCCCTCCTCCTGACCCTCAAATGTAACTGAAAATCCTCCCAAGTGCTTGCCCTCAAGTCTAAAAATAAAAGCAGCATGACAGAGAGTCTAATCATTCAGAAACGCTGTGCCCAGGTACCTGAGGCCAGCACCTGCAGGTCAGGTCCTAGTGGCGACAGCTGTTTCTGAGGGAGGGCAGCCGGTCGGGTAAGTGGGCACATCCGCCCTAACGAGGGCAGTTGCAGAATGGAGCTGTGGGGTCTGGGAACATGCAGAGGCTTTAATCCTCTCTCCTGCGGCCCTCTCTACTGGTATGTCCTGAGGACAGTGTGGGGCCTGCAGCAACTAGCTGTGGGTCTGACTAAGCATTTTCTCTGGAGAGGAGCAAGCTACAACGAGGGCCTCATTCCTGGACGGGAGTAAGGGCCGGGAGAGGCACAGCAAGGATGAGCTAGGGCTGAGGCCTGGGGCCTGGGTGTCCTTCAGGGAAGGGGAGCCCAAAGGCTGTGGCTACCTGTTTACTGGGGCACGAGCTCTGCTGCCAGGTCCCAGGAGGCTTCAGTAACCATAAGCCCAGAATTCCTCTCCCATCACCAAAGACCCAGTGTTCTTCCTGGAGCATTTCTTCCTCGATGGTGAAACATCCGGTCCAGGAGGACCCCTATGTGCGGTGGCAGATGAGTGTCACAACAATCCCTCAATGGGAGCCCTGACTTGGGCCCCCTGTGCCAATTTGTGGCAATTTACATGACTGCTGTTGTTTGTGTATCGTGTGTACGTGGTAAGCAGTAAGACCCTAAAATAAAAATGCCCTTTCCACTGCTCTATGGGGATAGAGAGACTGGGACAGTGGGGACCCGCATGGTGGCCTGTTGACAGGGAGGGGAATGACAGGCTTCTGGAGAGCTGGGAGCATCCTAAACCCTTGGTCTGGGTGGTGCCACTGGGGCGGGGGGGAATGTACATGTGTCAAAATCAAAACGTCACCAAGGTAGACACCTGAGATTTGTGCATTTCAGTGGATGTAAGCTCTGCCTTCATACAAAAGAAACATTAAAAAATTTTTAAAAAGATTTTATTTATTTATTCATGAGAGACACATAGAGAGAGGCAGAGACATAGGCAGAGGGAGAAGCAGGGCTCCATGCAGGAGCCTGATGTAGGACTCGATCCAAGGACCCCAGGATCATGACCTGAGCCAAAGGCAGACGCTCAATCACCTGAGCCACCCAGGTGCCCTGAAACATTAAAATTTTTAAATGCCATTTTCATTGCTTTGATAAACTAGTCATTTGGGAAGGGGGTTTTTATTTCCAGAAGCTAAACATCCATAACCTTCTCTATTTCAAGCCATCTCTGGGCCCTCTGCTACAATACCTCCTGGCTCAAACGCTCTTACCTCATAAAACATGACCGACTTTCAAGGGTCAAAGATGATTTTTCTCCATCTGTCATTCTTGTCCGTGGCAAATGTGGACATGTCATTCGGAATGTAGCACGGAGGCCCTGATGAAATTGGAAAAGCATGTGGAGATAAAAATCATTCTGGGATGAATCCAGACACTTCCTGCCACTCTCCAGATGTCACAGGGCTGGAAGCCACCCTCCCGGGGGAAGTGATTCAGCCAGCCTCAGCCAGATGTGTAGGAAGCTGCCTCGGACCCACATGCGAACACTGTCCTGATTGTGTGGAGCATATGCTTTCAGCCAAGAGTGAAAAATGCAGGCAGGGGCACATGCCAGGAGTCTTTCAAGCATGGCCCACCAGTCAGCCTACAGCGCAAGGCACTGATCCGTCCAGTCAGCAGATGTGTGTCACCACGACACAGGCTGAGGCTGGTTGAGCAGTAACAGAGCTCAGTGACCTCATGCACACACTCAGCCCTTCCTGAGAACCTCGCACCGCAGTTGTCATGCCGTGGGATGCGTGTCAGCTTGATTCCGAGGCTTCCTGAAACATCTGCCCTTAAATGGCACAGCATAGCAGGAACTCCCTTTCTTGCACCCAGCACTGTGCCAGCTCCACGCACCTGGGACGGGACAAGCTGCCCTCCGGTGTCAGAGTATAGACGTCCAGCTCCACGCTGTTTTGAGTAATCTTGAGTGTGGCCGCATGCAGGCTGTTTGGGGACAAATGTCTCATCCCCGGGTTCTCTCTCTCCTGGTATGGCTGTCCAGGGGCTCAGGCAGCCTGCAGCAATGCCTCCCCCACCACCCCAGCTCTCAGGACTACCCCAGCCCCTCCCATTTACAGCCCCCCCATCCCGAGTGTGGATTTTTCTCCAAATGTTCTAAACTCACTAGGAAAGCCTCTGCAAGAATCCTGCCTGTGTTGATGAAAGACGGGTAAATGTGCATGCATACTTGCTCACAGGCACACGTCTGCACGCGTGTACACACACATGTCTATGAGACAGAACAGCCAGCCGACCAGATATGATGTCACCTGGAAAGAGACAGACATAAGACAAAGACAGAGACCCATAGATGAAGCCAGAGCCTCATCAGGAAAGCCTCTGTGTGCCCACGATCCCTCAGTTGGCCAATAGCACCAAATACTGCTCTGAAGCAGAAGTTGTGGTATGTAGTTCTCGTGGGCGAATATGGCTGGGCAGACGTAGAAATATTTCTCAACACTTGTTCCCACCAATTGCTTAGAAACCAGGTCTTGGCCAGCTCTACTCCCCCCGCCCCCCCAACACACACCAGTGCTTATCTGCAGACCTCCCAGCCTCTGAGGAATTCACGGAGGGCACAGAAGGACTCTGTCTCCTGGGTGTCCATAGAACTCATAGGCTGTCATTTTGGGTAGAGGGATGCACCTGTTCTTTTTCCACCCAGACACCAGGAAAGCCAAAATGACTTCCATCATCACTCCAACTCATCAAAAAACTATTGCTTTTCTGTCCACACAGAGATCTTCCTTTATAGTCACGGCTCTGGTTGCTTAAAAGTTGATCCTCAGAATGGCAAGCCCAGAGGGACAGCCTCATCTGTAACATACCCCCTTCCTTTAGGTGTTAGCAGTACACCCTTGGAATGAGCAAATCGACCTATCTGCCAGTCGCTATTTCAGTACCAAGCACGAAAAGCAGTTGCTAAAAAGTTGGCTGAACATTGCATCCGTGGGGCGGATCCCCTCCCCTTGCAGAGAGAATTCTCGGAGAAAGCAACAGTCGTGATAATGCATACCTGTGGCTCATCACCAGTCATTCACTTGGCTGTAGAATTTGTTTTTGTGCTTACGTTGGAATATGGGTCTGCCGAAGGCTGTGGGAATTCACAGCACTGTAGATAAACTCCATGTTCTTCCCCTTAAAGACCTGACTCAGGCGGAAGTGGACCTGGTTTAGTCTCCTGTTGTGCCTCCCTGCTCAGAAGCAGATATCAAGAAGGACCCCAAGTCTTTCCTTGGGGGACCCACGTGTCTTGGGCTGCCATTATGCTGCAGGAGGTGACGAGCCTTCCCTGTTCTGCCACCTGCCCCTGTGCTCCCAGGTTGCTGCCTCCCCCTGCCATCTGGTCTCCTAAAGAGCTTTTTACTTAACAGTGTGGATTTTAGGGGGCCACCAAAAGGGCAGAAAGAAGTGCCTACCATTTTACTTACTGCTAACCTGGGTATCTCTGCTTATTTGGTGGACAGAGTTCAGATGGGTCATTGTCTTTAGGGAAAAGGACTAGGGAGGTGAATATAAAGTAGGAAATTATGGGGGAGAATCAGTACCTGAGGAAGAATACCATCCCGAGTATGTGAGTGGCCCAACGGCAGAGGGTTTGATGTTTCTCTAGTACCTAAAACAGCACTGGTCTATCATGGATCATCAACAGACATTTGCTGAATGAATAAGGTGAATCAAGGACTTCCCATCTATAGAAATTCTATGTTGTTTTCTTAAAAACAACAAGTGAGGACTTGTGCATGCACACATACCCTGAAAAATCCCAAACAGAAAACCCTCAAAGCATTAACTCTCAATTTTCTGAGAAAATGGTGAAGAAGTTCTGCTTGGGTTTAAGTGTTTGTTCAGCATCCATTTCTCACCTCACAACGAGTGGGGCTGGAGCGAAAGGAAGGCCAGGAGTTCCCTGCCTCTTGCTGGTGGGCAGCGGGGCCTGATGCTCATCATGTGCTGAGTGCTCCCCAGTGCTGGAGACGGGGCGCAGGAGGCAGGGAGGGAGTGACTAACCTCTGACTTTGCCTGGGGGCCTTGGGGGAAGGCTGGGACTTGAAGCCTCGACAGGAGTTCACATGCCTGGCAAGGGGCAGAGAGAGGGAAGGAGTCCAAATTCTCATCTTGGACGGTGGTTCCATCAGATTACACATTTACCAGGGTTGCTGACAAAGAGCCAAACGGACAAGCAAAAGTTGGCTCTGGTTCCTTTTCTCTCTTCTCCCGAGAGAGATGCTAATGAACAGCAGTGGCCAAAAGGCAGATGAGGGTAAGGAAGACACTAGAGAGCCAGCGCCTCTGCCTCTGATGTCAGCGACACACACCAAGGTCTGAGAGCCACCTGGCTTCCCCATCAGGCTGGGCCCTCCGAGGTCCCAGTGGTGATGTCCACTTGCTTATCACCCTGCAGAGAGCCAGCCACTGGCGGCGGCTGGACCAGCACGATGGACAGCATGACAGCCCGGCAGTCCCGAGACAAAGGGTGCTCTTACCAGAGTGGGCGCTCCTGAAAACCTGCTGCCCGTTAATTGCTGAGGAGAGGAATATGCCAAGGTATCTTAATTCAAATCTTACCTCACCGTCCTAGGGACCTTTTGTTGCTGTAAGTAAGGATGGTCCTCGGTTCCAAGAAGAAAATTAAAGGCTGCTCCTGAGATGAGCACAGTCATTTGGATGAAAGAAAACACATGGTTGCGTTTAGAGATCAGATCTCGACAAGACGGGGCACCACCTCCTGCCCAGAGAGGATCGGGCCACAGGATGCAAAACTGGAATTCATGCGAGAATTCTTTGCCCCCATTACAGCATCTCTAGCTGGGGATCTTGATACACATTTCAGGCGCTAATTAGTTCTCGAAGCTATTGCCATGCGTGCACATGGTACGTGCCCATTTTCCTGATGAGAAAACTGACAAGGAGCACACGGACAGGAAAGATGTTCTTGGAGGGAAATGATACCACGTCTGCTTCACTGCGTTTGCCCAGGGAGAGCTGGGCCTTGTTGCTTTTGCCTGAGGGGTGTTTGCTGCTGAGCTCGGTCGCTCTGCCTCCAGGTTGTGAGTTCCATCTTCTGTCCCTAAATTTGGAATAAAAGTGGCAAAGGCCTCTGTTGGAAGC
This sequence comes from Canis lupus dingo, assembly GCF_003254725.2. Lineage (NCBI taxonomy): Eukaryota > Metazoa > Chordata > Mammalia > Carnivora > Canidae > Canis > Canis lupus. Next base: position 55,162,150 of record NC_064245.1, read on the forward strand.
TAGATGCTCATCAGAGTGTTGCATCTGAAGAAGAATGCTTTGGTTTAGGGCATGGCCTCTGGAGCCAGTTTCTGTGGGTTTGAACTCAGCCTCTGGCGCAGACCAGCTGTGTGACTGCTCTCTGCAGTAAGAAATTATGTCCTGGTTTCCTCAGCCGTGACACAGCCTTGATGGCAACAACAGTTCTTTTCTCATAGGATCCATGATGCTTCACTGAGTATTTGTGGAGCTTCTGAAACAATACCTGACCCCCAGTAAAAGTTAAACATGAGGTTGACGTGTGTGGAGTTACCAGCATTTGACTGCATTGGATCTCCAAAAGGGGCAGTGTCATAAGGCGGCTTGTTCTAATTTGTTTAACAATAAAAGAAGGTTTTTATTTAAATATTGTTTATAGGGATGCCTGGGTGATTCATTGGTTGAGCATCTGCCTTTGGCTCAGGTTGTGATCCTGGGGTCCTGGGATCAAGTCTCACACTGGGCTCCCTGCAGGGAGCCTCTGTGTATGTCTCTGCCCTCTCTGTGTCTCTCATGAATAAATAATAAATAAATAAATAAATAAATAAATAAATAAATAAAATCTTAAAAATATTTACAAAAGACTATATTTATGGTACTTCCATATCTTATTTGTTATTTTATTAGTTATTGCCACTTAGTTTATTAGTTTATTACTGTATTTATAATACTGGTTACAATATGCTTGTTTTTTGTTCATTCACTATTCAAATACACATTAAAAGCACTGCGTAATTCTTCCCCCTTTTTTCTTTATTAATAATCATGTATCACAGGACATGCTAGGTATGATGTACCTGAATTGGTAAACAAAGGCTGTGGCTAAGAAATGAAGGGATCAAGGGGCATAGGTCAGAAAACTGTGGCTGAGAGCTGCTAGGGAAACCACTTTGGCAGAAAGTGTGGGTGTCACCCCTTCCTCCCCCAGCCCTGACACTGGCTCTAAGGGAACACCTGGAAGAGCACAGACCTGGCCTGTTGGGGAAGCAGGAGGTGGGGAACTCCCCTCTTTGAAGCCAAGGGAAGGAGGTCTCAGGGAAACCCTTGTCAAACTGGTGGGATGGGGGTTCTTATGCACACCTGGCTCACACAGGCATCAATAAGCCCCTTGATGCAGCCTGTCACAGCAGTGCCCAGGGTGCAGAGGAGCAGCCCTGTGGTGAACTGCATGGTGGGAGCTGTGGGTAGAGAAGGGGCAGGACTTATCTCCCCTCCCTTGGCCCCTGCCCTGCCTTGGCCCCAGCTGAGTTTCTGTCTCAGCTGCAACATAAGATTGATTCTGCATGTGCTCACGGGTCCTATAGTTGGCCCACTGAGGGTTGGTGCATTTAGGAGCCAGTGGCCACACTGAGTGAGGCACCAGATGTGCATCAGGATGCTGTGAGCCAGGCAGGAAGACACAGGCCCAAAGTCTAAAGGGACCATCAATGGTGACGGGAGATGCCCAGGAGGGAGCACTCCCCTGGGGCCTCCTGAAAGTGCCACCTGCTCGCCTCAAGACTGTGTACAGTATGTTATTGGGGTTTTGAAGTGATGTCCTCCTTGTTGGGCCAAGTGGGATGACAGCCACTTCTTCCTCTAGGCCCCAGTGCTGGCCTTGTGGTGGGAAGATGGAATGAGAGGGAAAGAGGATGAGAGAGACCATCAGAACTTCAAGCAGAAAAAACTACAGGTCTAGCCTTGCCGAGGGTAGGGAAGGAGAGAAACTCTGAACTGGGTATAATAATACTTACAGAATGCTTACTTTGTGTGCTTGGCACTCTTCTAGTGGTTTAATTGTAGCAACTCACTTAACCCTGGCCAACGCTTCTGTGAGGCAGGCACCGTCATCATCCCATTTAACAGATGAGAACACCAGGGAGTTGAAGAAGTTAAGCAACGTGCCCCCGGCTCCCAGCTTGTGAGTGCAGAGCTGGATCCCAACCCAGGCAGCTGGATCCAGAATCCATCATTTTTTCATGAACAAAACTGAGTTTTAAAAAACTGAAATAAGACTGACGCAACAACGACAACAACAATAACAAAAGAAGATGAACCAAAAAATAGCCAAGAAGTTATAGTACCAGAGTGACATCCCGTCGAGGGTACTACTGCCCAACAGGAAAGCAGAGTCTGATGGAACATGCCTAATGGCAAGTTTAGATAAATAAAACAATTCCTTGTTTACCTGCCCCAGTGAGTCAAGATTCCCTGATAAACCGCCTTCCCACAGCTTTCTTTGTTCCTTCCTGCAAGCCTATGAGGCAGGCGCTGTCAGGATTCTCATCTTACAGACAAGGAAACCAAGGTTCAGAGAGGTTAGTTGAGTTCCCAGCGTCACCCAGCTACAAGGTGGGCGTTTGAAACTTGTCCTTGTTGGCTTTACAACCTGGCTTTGAATGCCTTTGGTACTGCGGAAGATACTGACCTGAAGCTAACTCGGATTTTTACCATGCTTTGGGTCTAGTGATGGAGGGAAGAAGTACAACTAGAATATGAGGGAGAAAGATGGGAAGACCCATGAGGTGGTGTGAAGGTCACGTAGGACGTTTTGGTTGGGTGGAGGGGAAAGAAACTCAGTTACGCCTCCTCAAAGGACTTGGGAATGACAGGACTAAAGACGTTGCAGGACAGTGATAGTGATGGTGACTTTTCTCGCCCTTCCGCTATCCCGGATACAAAGGGAGCTTCGAGTCACTTCTCAGTAACCAGAGGAGAGAGGCAGCATCAATTTCATTCTCCTCGTGCAAACCCAAGGCTCATGATGTACCCAAAGTCACACGGCTTGTAAAGAGGCAAGCCCAGATTTCAGCCAGCCTGCGTGTTTCCACGTCTAAACCCTTCCCTCCAGCATGTGTGGTCTTCAAAGCACCGCTGCAGTTCCTCATGTGTGATTCTCTGTGGGGACAAGACAGAGGAGGCACTGCTATTTCTGTTGCACATGCAATGACCCCCTGGGCATCCTGCACCTGACATCCCCTAGGTGCCTTCAGCCCACCACGTCCCAAACCAAATGCATCAACTCATCTTCCTCCCAAACTATTCTCATTTCCCCATTCACTCACTGATCTGGTCAACAGATACTTCCCAGGCTCAAGAGTGAACAGGGAAGTCTCAAAGCTAGCAACGCTTTCCACCCAGTAGTCTCAGCCAAAAACCTGGAGACATTCCTGCACCCCTCCCCCCAACCCTCCATGGCTACTTATTCACAGGTTCTTCTATTGCTCCTACTAGACATTTCTTTTTCTTTTTTTTTTAATTTTTTTTTATTTATTTATGATAGTCATCACAGAGAGAGAGAGAGAGAGAGGCAGAGACATAGGCAGAAGGAGAAGCAGGCTCCATGCACCGGGAGCCCGACGTGGGATTCGATCCCGGGTCTCCAGGATCGCGCCCTGGGCCAAAGGCAGGCGCCAAACCGCTGCGCCACCCAGGGATCCCCTTACTAGACATTTCTAAGATCCATGCACACCTCCCCAGGCTCAGTCATCACTTCTCTCCCAGGAACTTCCCACTCTAGCTTTGCTGCACTTGTTTTGGCTTCTGGAGCTTTGTCACAGCACTCTTGCCTGCAGGGTCTCACACATCCTGTCCCCCTAGCAGAACACTCCTCTGACTTCTTTACCTGACTGATACCTGTGTCCTCATCTGATTTCTGTTTAAATGTCTCCTTTTCGGAGAGTCTCCCTGGATGCTGTGGATTAGGTGTTTTGTCCCCTGTCCTGGTACCCTGTATATTTTCTATCCTACCAGCCATCATTCTGCTAATGTGTTAACTTATTTAGCACATCCTCTCTGGGAAGACCATGTCATCCTGCCCATCAGGGGATCTGTAATGATGGAATGGACATGTGGACAAATGGATTGATGAATGGATAAATGAAGGCCCACACTTATTAAAGATTATGGCAAAGTCGGGAAAGAGGGAGTATCTCTGGGAGGACTCCGGCAGGGAATCTCGGAGGACAGCAATGCCAGATGAGGATGGAGAAGTCAGCAGGAGCTGGAATAGGGTGGTCCTTGTGTGTCTGTCAGGCTTTGGACGTTATCTTGTAGGCAGCAGATTCTGTTCTTCTTGGAATAGATGCTCCCTTTACATACAGATCTACCTTCCCCACACACAATACTTCTGCCCTCTGTGGACTTACAGGTTGCCTTGTCCACTGTTATGGAGTTTCACACAGCATTGTTTCTGATCAAGGAACTCACTTCATAATAAATGAAGTGTGGTAATGGCCTACACTTATGGGAGTCACTGATCTTACATGATGTATGGTCTTACATCATCCTGACACAGCTGGCTTGGTAGACAGTAGCATGGTCTTTCAAAGACTCAGGTACATCACTGGTGCAGTGGAGTCCTGCATAAGGTTCTTTAGAAGGCTATACATGCTCTGAATCAGTGTCCAGTGGATGGTGGTGTTTTTCTCATAGCTAGGATTCACAGGTCCAGGAATTGAGGGAAATGAGGGTGGCCCCATTCACTATTACCCCTAGTGGCTCACTAGCAAAATTTTTGCTTCCTGTCCCTGCGACCTTATGTTCTGTTAGCCTAGAGGTCTTAGTTGCAAAGGGAGGAATGCTTCCACCAAGAAGACACAACAAAGATTCCACTGGAGTAGATATGAAAATTGCCACCTGGCCACTCTGGGATCCTCATGCCTCTAAATCAACCAGCAAGGGCGGAATTCCTGTGCTGGCAGGGGTGACCGATTCTGACTACAACGGGGAATCACCACTCCAGCATGGAACTAAGGAAGAATGTGTCTGGAACATGGGAGATCTCTTAGGGCATCTGTTACTATTCACTGTGCCCTGTACTTAATGTCAGTGGAAAAATAGAACAACACAACCCGAACAGGACTCCTAATGCCCCAGCCCCTTCACGAATGGAGGTCCATGTCTTCCCACCAGATAAGGAACCATGACCAACTGAGGTACTTGCAGAGAACAAAGGCATATGAAATGGGTAGAGGAAGAAAGTAATTGTAACTACAAGCTATGACCATGTAACCAGTTACAGAAATGAGTATTTCTTTCTTATTTTGTTATGAATATGATTGTGTATGTGTATCAGGCAACATAAAATGGATGTAGTGACTTTATAGGATAGTATTTAAGTATTAAATTTTATTTCCCAGCCTTATTGAGATATAATTGCCATCTAACATTGTGTATGTATTTCTGACTTTACATCACAGTATTTAAGATACGAGATATTAAGGACAAGAGCAAACATCATCCAAGGAGTTTGCATCCTCTTCTGGGGAAAGGTTTAGTGTATTTTTGGTTGTATGAAGGGTAGTTGTATCATGTATATGTATCATCTCCTTATTCAGAGATGACATATGGTTTAATGAGATGTGTATGGGTGTCAAGTTGACAAGGGGTAGATCTGTGATGCTTAATTTCATGTGTCAATTGGGCTGGATCATGGTGCCCTGGTATGTAGTTATACATTATTCTGGATGGTTCTGTGAGAAGGTTTTTTGATAAGATTAACAGTTAAATCAGTGGGCTTTGAGTAAAATGTTATTTCCCTCCACAATGTGGGTGGACCTCATCCAGTCAGTTGAAGGCCTCCATAGAGCAAGAAGTAATTCTGCCAGCAGATGGACTTTTGAACTTGAACCACAACTTGGCTCTTCCTTGGGTTGGATTTTGGATTTGTCAGCCTCCATAATTGTGTGAGCTAATTCCCTAATCTCTCTCTCTCTCTCTTTCTCTCTCTCTCTCTTTCTCGGTACATACATACATCTTCTGTTTCTCTGGAGAACCTTGACTTACAGCTACCCCTCAGACTATGGGGCAAGTGGATCCTCTCATCTACTGGACTCTCAAGTAGATAAGGGGGGGGGGTTGTGGGCTGGGGGGCTTTAGAGCTACCCGATGACATTCCTGCATGGAATGGTATATAAGCACATTCAAACACAAGGAAGCAGGGCTTTATTTTCACATACCCCAATCTGTCCACCTAAGCCCCACGAGGTACCTTGGGGAGTGCCTTCTCCCTGGGACATGCCTTAGTGACTGAGTCCCTGCTGCTTCCTCAATGAACAGAGGATGTGCCCTCAGGCTCAGCCCAGGTAAGCCCCTCCCTCAGAGATCACCTGGACCATGGTTGTCAGTTCTCAATGGGGAAACTGAAGCCCAGGAAGAGACTCACCCAAGGTCACTAGTCAATTACATGTAGAGCTAAGTGAATTACATATTAGAACGAAAACCTTGTTGCCAGGTTCTTGCTCTAGAGCACTTGACACGAATACACCATACTGGTCATCCATTTTATCTCAGTTTATCTGTTGTTTCCCTCAGAACAGGGCCCCTACACAGAAAAGTACAGAGATGGATGAAGCTAGTCTAGCCCTTTGCACTCAAAAGGCGAGATTTTAAAGTATTCAGGGGATGGTTACCAATCTAAAACGCTTCACTGTCTCAACAAGGTAATCTAACACTGTTAGATTAACAGTGTGATAATGGGTTGTAATTCATAATGTCACAAGGTGTTTAACAAGAATTTGGAAACATAATCCATGACAAGTGCTCTTTAAATGGCTGTAAATCTAAACTGGGTTTCCTTTTGTGTTCTAATTGCAGAGGTGTTCAAAATTAGTCAGGAAATTAGTACAGGAAAGATTTAATGCCATTTGGGTTATCACCAGAAATATATATGAAAAATTAAAAGCCTGTACTGACAATTTAATTGATGATTGTGGAAGTTTGGGGTTCTACTGTCTCTTAAATATTTCAGGCATAGCCACCTTAAAGGAAGAGATTCTCTTGAGCTTTGAAGGCTCCCATATTGAATAATTCTGGGGATTTCCTATTTTCCTTAAAAGCTAACTGCCGAAATTCTAAGTTTACTAGACATATATGCTGTGAGAATTGTATCGAGTATTTCATTAAGTCAAGGTTAATGGGATATAATTAAAACTCATATATCTAGGGTCTCATCTTAGAAGAGAACAAAAGCTGTTAAAATCTTCAAGTAGTCCTATAATTTTTGTTGCTATTGAAAATGTTTTAAAATTTAGCATTTGTATCATGTATCTTCAGATTGAGAGATATCCTTGTTGAGAACTGTCATGCCCGTGGGAACTGTAGTGATGTACCCTTTTTCATACTTGATATTGGTTATCATGCCTTTTCTTTTTTCTTCTTGACTAATATAGCCAAAGATTTTTTGGTTTTATTGTTCTTTGCACGGACTCAGCTTTGGACTCTGCTGACCCTCTCAACTGTCCTTCAACCCTTTATTTCACTAGTTTCTGCTCTTATCTGAATTCTTTCCTTAATTTAGTTTTTTCTCTAACTTTCCAAGATAAACACTTAAATAATTGACCTCCTGCTCTCCTAATATATACATTTAAAGCCATAAATTCCCTTCTAAACCTCGCATTACTGCATCCCATGCACTGAGTTAGATATTACTTAGCATTTAATTCAAAATATTTTACATTTTCGATTGTGATTTCTTCTTTGACGTATGGGTTATTTAGAAGTTTATTACTTAATTTTGAAATGTTCAAGGGATTTTTTAAAAAGTTATATTTGTATTACTGATGTGTCAGTAATTTAGTATGACCTTAGAACATATCCTGCATAAATATATAAACTTAGAAATTTGTTGAGAGTTAATCTTTGACCCAATAGAATATAGTCAGTTTTGATAAATATTTCCACATACACTTAAAAAGGGTATGCCCTCTGCATATATTAGTTAAACTGTGTCTGTGTGTTGTGTTGTGTGTAATGAGAACAACTTTGTTCAAATATTTCCCCATCATTACTTATTGTCTGTCCACTTATCATCAGTTACTACTACCAGAAGTATGTTAATATCCCTGACCCTGAGGCAAAACAGGGCTGGCTTTAGCATTGGTGAGTGCTTGTCTATCCCCAGTTCTTCCTTATGTCTAGAACACCAGTCCTCCAGGGGTTCCAAATGAAAGCCAGGACGCTGATCACAGCCTGTCCTCCTTGGTGGTCTCTGAACATTCATTCCTACCCAGCCCTGTGAGGCTGCTAAAGGCTCTGCTCGGCTTCCCAGCCGCCCCTCCGCAGCTCCTGTTCTGCTCACAGCTCTGTGGTGGCTGCCTTCCAGGTGACAAATGCCTCACTGGGAAAAGTGTGCCTCCCAGGCTCTCCTCTCCTGCCCTTCCCTTCTCACCAGGATCCTGGCCCCTTAAGTCAGCTGCCTGACTGCCTATGGCTCTTGGGTGACTGCAAGAGGTTGTATCTTCTATTTATCACTAGTTGATGTTGACAGGGAGGTCAGTTGGCAACAAGCTAGTCTGCCATTGCTGGAAGTAGAAATCCTTTTTTTGGAGAATTTTTATCTCTCTGGAAAAAAATAAGAGGATATGAAATTCAAAAGATTAAGAGGAAGCTGACCCCAGGTGAAAAAAAGTACCGCCTTTACATCTTTCAACCAAGAGCCTAAAATCATAGGTGTGGTTAACTGATAATGTGTTCAGTGAGATTTTTCACCTTGGGCTCCTCCTCCCCAATGTTACTCATGATATAACCAATAGTAACAAGGAAAAGCAATTAATTACCCACAATCTCGTTCTTCCAACACACTGCTGTTCTAATTCTTATTTTGGATCATGTACCCTTATAATATGACCCTTGTGCACAAATTCTCCCTACAGTGTCATGACCTATATATATATTCTTACTCAATTCCACTTCATAAAGTCTTTCTATCAGCCTATGCAATCCTAACTGTAATAGCTATGTATCTAAGCTCAGTTGCTTTACATACTCGTTCTGAAACGTCATTTTCTATAAAAATTGCTGATATACCTACTTATTTGACAGAGGTCTGTATTTTTAAAATTGGGTTTATCCTAAATACTTTCAAATGGCTTGCTTTTAAAATCCACGCTATTTTATTTCCCAAGATTTTTTTTTTCTTCACATAGTTAAATCCATCAAAATGTTTCCCTTGTGATCTCTTTGATTACATAGAAACCAAACCCTGGCTGGCCCCTTGCATTTGGTGAGGATATATTTTAGAGTACCCCTTACCCCATATGGAGAGAAAGTCTGTGGGTATTGCACTAGCCCACACCTGGTATAATAAGGAGGATACATGAATGGAGACATGTTCTTGCCATGGAGAGGCTTGCTCCCTGGGGGGAGGATGATAAGTGTTCTTTACACACAACTACTCACATTAATCCAATTGTGATGAGGGATATAACAGAGTTCTCAAAAAAGTGTCTGGGTAAGCAGTGGAAAATTTAGGGTTTCTGATAGGGTCCTTCATACTTGGGGGAATCAGGGCAGACTTTGCTGAGAAGTTGAGTGAAGTAGGAATGGTCCATAGAGAAAGAATAGAAGGAATTCTAGGCAGAGGGAAGAGTACATGCCAAGACATGGAAACCTGTGAATGCATCAAGAAGCTTACATCGAGGTCCCAGAATGGCGAGTGAGGCATGCTTCGAGTTTAGGGGCAAATGTAGGAAAATGGCAGCCAAGGTGTCCACAACGGTAGGCTGCAGCCTCTCTTACTTTCACACCCAGTCAAAATTCCTCTTCTCCAGGTGCTGACATAAGCAAGGATTGACTGCAATGAGGTTTGACTCTAAGGGCTTTTGAATTGTCATCCAGATTAATCTAACTGGTGTACAGCATATGGAAAATGTTTTCTTGAGCAGGGAACTTCCTGTACTATTCCAGACCACCATCTCCCCCTCTCTGGGGGAAAGCCATTCTTATCCTTTCCTTTCTTTTGCAATTTGCTCAGTAAAAATATATATTGCTTAAGTGGGCACAGAGAGCCACAAACATTTTCATCAGCCAGGGAATGAGAATTTCTAAATAACTTTTTATTAAGAGATTAAATTCAATATTAGCTCAGATCAGTGTTTTCAAGTTGCATGTGGCTGTTGCAAGAACTCAAATATCTGCGTATCTATGCCATTATGCTGGAAGGCGTGGTCATAGTGAAGTCATTTGATCATTGTTGTGAACTCTAAGTTAGAGTTATGATAGTAAAATACACTTTGTTTGTTCTTTATGAAAAAATGGAAAAGAAGTAAACATCACATTTTTCACCCTTATGATGAACTTTCATCATTCTAAATTCTTGTTTCTATTCTGTTGGCATTTCACCACACGTGTCTCCACCCTCATTTCCTCTGTCCTGTCAGACATCCCCAGTTGATTAGGAGGTCTTCCCAGTAGAGCCACAATATGGCCTCAGGGGCTTCACAACCTGATATCCAAACATCACAGTCAATGGATGGCAGATGTTAGTGAGGTGAGACCTATGCATCATCTCTGGATTCTCTTTATCGTCTGTGGAAAACATTATGCTTAGAACATGGGTGTCCAGCTCTGTGACATGCACACATTTGTTACTCCCCAGTTCTGGCGATGTTGTAGAGTCATTATCCTTCTCATTCTTTGATGACAGAAAAGTCTCCCTTAACATCCATGTAACAGAAACATCAATAGCAAAATAGCCAGGATGGGAATTTCTATACTACCAAGGAATCACCTGCATGGCAATCTTTCCAAATCTGAGAGGAATAATTCTAAAAAAAGAACACAAAAAACCCAGCTCCCTTTCTCAAAATAGTCCCTGAAAAAAATATATTTTTAAGTATAAATGATGGTAAAGAGATGGCCCTGAAACACCCCTAGCTTTCTGGCCCAGAAGGCTTTTCTTTATAAAGCTTCTGTTTGAACTCACACCAGACTATTTACATTACAAAAATAGTGCATATGTGTTTATTGTAAAAACAGCCACAAAATGTAAAGTAAAACGTAAAAGTCCCTACTCTCTTTTCCAATTCCCTAAGGGTAATTACTGTTAAAAGATCTTTAAGACAGTCTTCTATGTAGATGTAAATATCTCTCTATGTAATAGTGAGAACAGGTTTTTAACAAGAATAAGATTATACCATACACATTATTCTGAAATTTGTTTTATTTCTTCCATATGATTAATAAGTGTGTATATAGAAACTTATCTTCCCATGGTCAGTACTTATCCGTATTCCCCACTCTTTTGGTAGCTGGATAATTTTTCTTCTGTGCATGTGCCACAATTATTGCACTGCTGTGTAATCACTGGACTTTTACACTATTGCAAATAGTGCTATAAAGACCAGCTTCATGTACTTGACTGTAAGTAATTGTCTACTTACAATTGTGATTGTTTTTCTAAGACACATAACCAGAAATGACATTTCTGGATCTCAGGATATATATGTTAGAAGATTTTATGAGAATGTGCCCTCCACTTCTACTAACACTAGATATTATCGGTCTTTTTTGATTTTTGCCAAAATAGTAATCTTTAAAGAAAAATCTTTACATTTCCCTGACCACTAGTCAGGTTAAATATTTCTCTACACTTTATTAGCCATCTGTATGTCTTCAGTTTCCACTTGTTTATATGCTTTGCTCATTCTTCTACAAGGCTTTTTACTGATTTGAATGTGATTGAATGCATCACCTCCCAAAGACCCCAGCTCCACATTCCATCACACTAGGGGTTAAGGCCTCAGCTCACGACTTTGGGGGACACAGACACACAGTCTCTCACAGGTCACAGTCCTGTCCTTTAATGCATTATGTGTGTTATTTTGAGTTTACTGTTTATCTTGAGACTTGTTAAGTTTTGTATGTGAGTTCTCTTGTCTTCGCACCCTCTGTTCCCTATGGCCACTCCACTGCTTCTGTTCCCACAGTCCCGCCAAAGATGAAGTTCAGAGGGCAGCTAGTTTGTGGGGTCTCATTCTTCAGTGTTTTCCCTGAAGTTAGGATAAATAAAACCAACACTGGTTGCTGGAGATTAGTGGGTGAAAATGCTTCTGTACTGTTTAGACCTGGACAGTATCTAATTTCGAGAAGAGTTTGGGGGTGGTTAGAATCAGGTAGGGGCAACCAGTTTGGACTAGATGTAGGTACATATGCCTGGAGCCACATGAAATCCTCCAACCCGACACGTGGTTTCAGAGTTTGATCAAAATATCAAAATGCCCGAGGCTGAAGGCATCAAGGCCAAGAGCCATGAGATAAAAGGGAATGTCAGCATGGGGAGGTGGGATGTCTGCCACACAGGATGTCAGGGTGGTCCCACACTAGCCCCACCGCTAGCTTCTCCCATTGGCAGCAGAAGGAGCTGGTGTGATGACCAAGGCTTCTTCCAGCCTCACATGCCTTTGGCCAGAAAAACCACATCCATCCCCAACTCCACATTTGGAATCTAACTGCAGTGGTAAGGCTATAGTGAGACTCTCCCAGGATTTCCTTCCCAGTTTATGATTCTTAGAATTAAATCCTTCCATCAGGAGAAAAGAATTGGGATGACTAGATCAGAAGACACCTGATGACATTTCTACATCTGCCAGTCCCAGTGGTGCAATGTTTGCCAAGCATTGGCCAGGTCGTATGAGGCCATTTTATCCCACCATGGTGCTGGAAGTGCAGAGCAGTGGCTTTTAAATATGAATATTAAAACATTTATAACATGTACATGTATGTCTATTTTTAGAAAATTTACAAGAGAAGAGGGTTTCGTGGTATCAACTTTTATTTCTGATTTCCTTGCCTGTCTGCCTTCCATCCACAAATACATGAGCATCTTCCTTGTGCTGGCAGGGTGACCAACCCTCTCAGGTGGCCCAGGACATTTCTGGAGTTAGCACTGCAAGTTCTACATCCCAGGAACCCTCTCATTCTCCAGCAAATGGGGACACCTGGTCAGATATTCTACAAGACACTGAGTATATAGTGGTAAGTGAACAAAACCCAAACAATTATATAAAATTAAATGTGTATATATATATATATATACACACATATATAAATGTATATATGTAAATTCTTTTTTTAAAGGTAGAGTTCAGTGATTCATCAGTCTTATATCACACCCAGTGCTCATTACATCACTTGCCCTCCTTCATGTCCATCACCTAGTGACCCCATTCACCTGCCACCTCCCCTCCAGCAACCCTCAGTTTGTTTCCTATTTAAGAGTCTTTTATGGTTTGTCTCCTTTTATTTTGTTTTATTTTTTCCTCTCTTCCCCTATGATCCTCTGTTTTGTTTCTTAAATTTCACATATGAGTGAAATCACATATTTTTTTCTTTAATTGACTTATTTCACTCAGCATAATACTTTCTAATTCCATCCATGTCATTGCAAATGGTAAGATTTCATTTTTTGATGGCTCAGTAATATTCCACTGTGTCATCTGTTGATGGACATCTGGACTCTTTCCATAGTTTGATCATTGTGGACATTGCTGCTATAAACATTGGGGTGCATGTGCCCCCTTGGATCACATTTATATCTTTGGGGCAAATCCTTAGTAGTATAATTGCTGTATCATAGGGTAGCTCTATTTTCAACTTTTTGAGAACTTCCATACCATTTTCCAGAGTGGCTGCACCAGTTTGCATTCCCACCAACAGTACAAGAGGGTTCCCCTTTCTCCACGTCCTCACCAACATTTGTTGTTTCCTGTCTGGTTAATTTTAGCCATTCTGACTGGTGTAAGATGGTATCTCACTGTGGTTTTGATTTGTATTTCCCTGATGCTGAGTGATGTTGAGCATTTTTTGCATGTGTCTGTTGGCCATTTATGTGCCTTCTTTGGAGAAATGTCTGTTCATGTCTTCTGCCCATTTATTGATTGGATTATTGGTTCTTTGGGTGTTGAGTTTGTTAAGTTCTTTATAGATTTTGGATACTGGCCCCTTATCTGATAAGATGTTTGCAAATATCTTCTCCCATTCTATTGGTTGTCTTTAGTTTTATAGACCATTTTGTTTGCTGTGCAGAAGCTTTTTATCTTGATGAAATCTCAATAGTTCATTTTTACAATCCAAACAATTATAATAGCTCCTATATCCCAGTCATTATTTCAAAGATAAAATGTAAGAAAAATCACTTTCACTGGAGCACATACTTTCCCACAGAGAGCTCCTAAATTTTATTTCCAGTGCGAATCTCCAGATCACCAAAAGGTGAATCTATTGTATTTGACTGTGGTAAAATTAAAACACTGAGATTATTAGGTAATAATTAACCAAATGTGGAGTTGTCCCTAGGCATTGAAATGGCTAGGTCCCATATAAACTCAACATTTATTCAGAACCATGTTAATGACTTACAGGCAACTTAAACTTGTTCTTTCATCTTTTCCCACAACGAACAGTTTAATACAATTGGAAATGTCTGTACAAAGTGTGAACTTGCAAAGATCTTCACTGTAGTGTGATAGATACACATATGCAGCTCAGAGAACCTCACACAAGGAATGCACTGGGGTGACCATTTTGTTTTTTTTTTAACAAGATTTTATTCATTTATTTGAGAGAGAGAGAGAGAGAGAGAGAACAAGCAGGGGGAGGAGCAGAGGGAGGAGACAAGCTCCAGTAGACTCCATGCTGAGCACAGAGCCTAATGTGGGGCTTGATCCCAGGACTCTGAGATCATGTCCTGTGCTGAACCCAAGAGTCAGATGCTCAAGTGTCAGATCCATCCAGGTGCCCCTGCGGTGACCATTTTAAACACCTGCCCCTACACCATCTCATTGAACTTTCACAGCCATCCTAGAGGTGGGCAAGACAGATACTATTATTTCCAGTTCACCACTGAGCAAATGGAAGCTGGTGTCAGTTCCCTCTGCTGGAATTTGAACCCTGGTCTCCTGACTCTTGATGTCAACCCATGGCGTCCACCTTCTATGCTGAATATTATATGCACAGCAGAAAGAATGAGGGAGAGGGAAGGTGGAAAGACCGTCCTAAATCATTTCTGGGCGATGGGGCATCAAAGAGAATAACTGCTTATTTGCTTTCAGTAAAGAAAAAATTGAGGATATTCAGCACAATCGGACTTAACATTAAGACTTCTTTCATTAAACCTCACCATGTTCCATAAACAGTAATTTGTCCTCAAATGTTCCCAGAGTGGAATAGACATGGAACAGACCCATATGGCATTTCTCTTCAGTGTGAAGATAACAGCAGACACAAGAAGATTAAGAATGCATGGCTCTTCCTTGAGGACTAGGGAATTTGCAGGTGGGATTATTTCAAGAGCAGCATGGGCAGCTCCAGGGAGGTGGGCTAGCATGTGAGCAGGGCCTGTGAGGCATTTAGCTTGAGAAGTGGGGAGAAGTGGTTCAGGAGACAGGCCCCAGGTGGGGAAAGGCCAGGGACAAGCAGAGCGAAGGACATTTGCAATGAAACAGAGCTTCGGTGTCACTGGGAAGCCAGGCTCTAGGGACATCGTGCTTTGATTCTCTAGCATGATGGATTGCACTTGGGCTGGAGCTGTCCCCACACATACCTTTGTTTATGCAACCTACCTTCTCCCAAGGAGCTACCTGAGGGAGCCTGTGGAATTATATACCTGGCAGTTGAAGAACAAAGGTAAACAAAGGGCAGACACAGCCTGAGGTCACAGAGTGAGCTGGTAATAACATCACAAATTCCTAAAGGGAAGGGTAGTCTGGTTGCAGCTGCAAACGCCTACAGGGAGGAGGTAGGGCACTTGCTTGGGTTCCAACACACTCCACCAAATAGGCTCTTTCCAAGGGTAGCCACAGATGCGGGGCACAGGTGAGTCCTTCCACGCAGCCTGACCTGACATGCTTCTCAGGTGACAATCAAACCTACCATGGTGTGCCTCTCAGGGACACCCACAGATGGCCAGCATCACGGGCAAACGGGCTTCCTTCCCTGGCTTCCTATGTCGCCAAACAGTTGCCAATTCTGGTTCCCTTTCCAAGATCACGACCTGTTGGGATGATGTTTGAGGGCGTCTGTACAGACGTGAGTTTAAATAGCTGCACACGCAAGGGAGATGATGTTGGGTGTGCCTCCTAGGCAATGTGTATTTCGTTTTAAAAAACAAAAACTCGTACAGAACCCCCAATTCGGCAACGTGGCCCATAATAAAATGTTAACAAGTCTAAGCTTTAACAGAATCGGAAACCAGATGCTGATAGCTTGTGTCTGGTGCTCATCATAGAAAATACGCTTCACGGGAGCGTGGCCTGAGGCCCTGCTTCCCTGCTCCACCTCCCATCCCTCAAATAGCCCTCAGCTGTGGCTCGATGATGACCAGCTCATTCTAAGTCTTAGGAATGACCACGGGGGTTCTGGTCCTTTCCTGACTGCTGAGCCTGGCTAGAAGTTTTAGGTTTAGATCGGAACACATCCCCTTATCTTCCACATGCATGTTTTAACTCAGTGGTTCACAGGCTTTTCCATGAGAGAGCTAGTGTTTTAGTGCTCTAGCTTTAGTTTGTTTTTAGGAACAAAAGCATGCACACACACAGACACGCATTCACTCACTGTCTCCCGGAAATGTTTCAGAGACTGGCATCATTTGGCACTCTGCTTACAGGTTTACAACCGATTCTCAGCTGCCCAGAGTGGGCAGCCTGGTTGGGATTCCTGTAGGCACTGGCTGCAGTCAGAGCCTGCCTCTCACCACCCCCCCACACTGGGTGATGAAAGCTGGGTTCCTCTGGGCTCTATTCTGGGGCAGACAGGACCAAGGTGCTAATTTACACCACATGGCAGCCAGTTCCTCAGCTGGGTTTCCCCAGGCCCAAAAAGTGTTCTGCTCTTACTTTAGTCCAAAAAAAAAAAAAAAAATACAGTTCTCATAGTATTTTTCTTTCACATCATCCTGCAATTTGAGTGAGTGCACACAGCTCAGAATAATTAGATCCCAAGTCAGCCCCATTGCTGGGCCATCCCCACTGCATGCACCTAGCAGACCTTCCTCAGGCCAACAGCATGCTGGGTAGGGCTGGGGCAGCGACATGGGAACATGGAGTCTGCTTGGAGCCTCATAATCAAACTGTGAACCTCCCCCTTCCCTCCCCCCCGCCCTGTCCCCCACCCTCATCTCTTGTTGGGGTTCTTGGAGCAGTCATGTCTTCTATGAAAGGCAAGGCCTGTCTGGACACGAAGCAGCCATGGAAGGTCCTCCAGGCAAGGCTTCCCATAGACAATTTGGCCAAATTCATAAATTAAGTTGAAAATTTGATCCTGCTTGCTGCCAAGAGAGGCTAATTAATTTCTGTAGAGACTGATGAACAGGAAGCACACTATTCATATTATTTCATCAACAATTAATTCACTAAGCTCAGATTCATTAGTTTCCTGGCATTCGCCATCCTAAACAGTGTTGGAAGGTGTTTGTGGAGGGAGCCCGGCTATTTTAAGCCTCCTGGAGAACACCTGAGGCTCTGCTGCCTCCTCGCAGGTGACTTCACCCTCCCATGCAGAGGACTCATTAGGGATTGTTTTGTAGCCCCTGGAGGGAAGGCAGGTCTGGGTGGTGCTCCATTCCTCCCTGGGACGTTCTGGAACTTTGCGGCCTCCCTGGCAGGGGGAAGTCCTGCTCTGGGCCTCATGTTAATCGTTGCTGCACTAATGAGCCTCACAAACGCCCCTAGGGTGTTCCCAAGGCCAGGAAGGAGGGGCGCTCTAGCCCGGTGGGCTTCAGGTTGGTCTCCTAGGCCCCTCCTGCCCTCCTCAGACTCCTCCTAGACCAGAGGCCTGGTGTTCTAGAGCAAAAGGTCCCCAGGTCAGAGCTGTCCATCTGTCACTTGGTCAATGGGTAGTAACCTGATGAATTCTCTGGTGTAGAGCGGGAAGATAGTAGGAAAGTATAAACACACCACAAGAATAGTAAGCACCACAAGGGCAGGGACCCTACCTATTTTATGACTGTACATCCAGCTCCTGATGTATATAGTAGGTGCTCAATAAATGTGAGGGACAGGAAGAAAGGGAGAGAGGGGAGTAGGAAAAGAGGGAGGGCAGAAATAAAGAAGGAAAGATAATGACTGAGCCAAAAGCTGACATGACTATGAGCTACCTCCAGAAAGGAGAAATGGGGTGAGATGATAGTCAAAGCCATGCTGTGTAGTTGTTCAGGTTGTGCACTGCACATTTCTGAGGGCACCACTCACACCTGTGTAAATAGATCTAGAATTATGCACAACTGTACACAGCAGTCTTAGCAAAGTAGGAGTAAGCAGAACATTTCAGGCTGAGGGCACATCATGAGCTAAGACCTGGAAGTAAACAAACAAACAAATAAAACTCAAGAACATTGAGTAACTAAAAGAAGCTCAGATTAGCTAGAAATCACCTTGAGGGTGGATTTCTCCTGCATGGTTCCTCATACATAGTGGCAGGGGAGAGATGGTCCGTGAATGTGAGTAAATTAAGTAAACCTCGGGTTTCCTAACAGAACAAAGAGAACCCAGGACTGCATGCTGATGTCCAGCCCTGTGATCGTGCCCAGCACCATAAAGGAGGTGCTCACCCCACCAGGGTCTTCATGCAAGGGAGAGGAGATGTATGCCACTTCCAGGCATTGTGCTCTGGGCCTGGGCCCAGGAGGAGGAAGATGCCTTTCGTGGTGCCTCCTTTCTCTCTCTCCCTTTGGAACAGTGATGTTTGGGTCACTGCTCTGAGCTTATGCTCACTGTACTATCTCTTCAAGCCATAAAGGGCTGTAGAAGATCTTTTGTCCGGTCCCCGTTTCACTCTGGAGGAGATAGTAGCCTAGAGGGGACAAGAAAGCCACCTTGCTGGCTAAAAAGGAATCGGGGCTCCAACCTCATCCTTTGGAAGTTCTGCACATCACGGGCGCCCCCTTCCCGCACCCACCGCCCCAAACAGGCACAGCCGGCCTGAAGGTGGGCACACGGTGCTCATCTGTCCGAATCTGCTCTAAGTCAGGAGGTGCTGCTGTTCTTGGGTCCTAAGTGACACTGTGAAGCTCCGTCCTAGTCCTGTGCTCCTCAGGGCCTCCTCCAGTTAGCCTCTGGACCACAAAGAGCAGCGGCGGCGAGGCCGGCCGGCTGGGAACCGTAGGAGAAAATAAGGTGACCCGGTTTGGAGAGGGCCACCCCTCCCCAGGGAAGCTGTGTGTCTGCCCAGGACGGGACCTCTGCTTGGGAACCTGGCTTGGTAACAACGGGTATCCTCACTGAGGCTGGGGAGAGCCACCAACAGCCTGTAGACACGCTTCCGTAAGCCAGCCCCGGGCCTGCACACGGGGAGTCGGTCAGGTTGGTTTCCCTGGTGCGGCTCCAACCCCTCCGGGAGGACAGGCCAAGGAGAAGCCCCAGAGAGAGAGCCAGCAGATTCTGGCCCTGCTTCTTGGCAGCGGCCAGACCCTTGACGTTCTCTGTTCATGAATTTCCTTTTTTGTCTGCACGGTGAAGCGCTGTGGCTGCAGCGGGCTTTGGCCCACAGGGCAGGCAAGTCAGAGCCCTTGCTGGCAGCCCCGCTCAGAAGCCCTGGCTTGCTCACACCCTGCATCACTGCGGAGAAACCACTCGCTCTTTGCCCCAGGAGGGCTTTGCTCATTACCGCTTCCTCCATTCCCCCGCATGGTGCCAGAAACAGGATTCTCACTGAGGCTCCAATATCTGAAACGTCTTGCAAAAAAATATTAAACATTGCCTTCTTTCCAGTCTCTTTCCAATCTTCTTTCCAAGCGGGAAGGGAGGCTGCGTTTCAAAGTTGAGATACTTCGCTAAAGAGAGATTCCAGGTTGAACGAGCAAAACACTGCCTGCTCAGCTTTGTTGGGTAACAAGGTCCCCTTCTTCACAACTGTTCAGTTGTGGGAGATCCATAAAAATGGGAGAAGTCCGCATTTATGTGGGAAGCTGGGCAAAGGGTGCCAAATGAATGTCAGAAAACTTCAAGGGGTTTCTGTTAGATTGAGAATAAATGGTACATGATGAAAAAAAGGTGCCTGAATATAACCTACAGCCGGCTGAGCTTCCTGAGAAAGGAGCAAAACGTTAGGGGAGACGTGGGGCAGATGCTGGACATCATGAATGTCTTCTAGGTTAAAAAGGTGCAAGGTGGAGGGAGAAGAAGACCCCCAGCTGGGGCCCCAGGCTGGGAAGCTGCACTAAGACGGAGCCTTGCTGGATGGGGGATAGGTGGGGAGGGAGGGTACCTTATAAACAGCAAATGTCCCTGGAGGCAAATCAGGTAGATTTGAGGGCTGCTGAGCTGGAAGGTCTCATTCAGCCCCAGGTTCCTGGCAGCTCTGCTGTTGTGGGAGCTGCCCCCACTAGGCCTGGGATTGGGGACCGCATGAGGGGACGGCTGTTTATACACCAAGATGGAAACAATGCAGTTTGCCAGAATCCCCGTTCTCCCTCTGTATACTTGGGTGGCTGGGCCACAGAACTGTCCCCTGTTTTTAAGGTCACATAGCAAACCAAATCAAGTAACCAAGGCCAAGGGGGCAGGAGGGCGGATTCAAGAAGTGCTGAACACCCGGGTTTGGTTTTTGGTTCGTGGGGAGTGGGCAAACAGGTCTCGAGAGAAGTCTGATCATGCAAGGGTGAGAAATACCCAAAGGGGAGGAGAGTCTATGGACAGTCTATAAAATGCTGGTGATGATCATAACAATTAATCATAATAATTTTAGCAGCAGCTAACATTTGTTATAAGTGACTAAATGCCAGAGACAAGGTTCTAAGTAGTTTAGTCCTCATAAAAAAACAAAACAAAACAAAAAACAAACAAAAAAAACCCCAACAAAACAAGAGACTTCTTAGTATTGCTCTGCCCATTTTACGGATGTGCATATGGAGGCTCAGAGAGTCCAAGGAACTCGTAGGAGGTGGGAGGGCAAGAACACACTTCTGAAAAAATATTTACTGCGGGGGAAAAATCCACTTCACATGGCATCCGCTTTATTCTCTCTATAAAATTCAGGAATGCTTTCAAGACACAAAACCTGAATTAAGATGAAAGAAGCATAGGAAGGAAGTCGGATGACATAACAATAAAACGATGTGAATCTAAAATGTTATGGTGGAATTTGAAGCCTTAGAAGCAGGAAAGAACAGAATTTATCCCGGAGAAAATGAAAATAGAATCCATTTTTCCCTTTGCGGATGCTTGGACAGAAGGAGGGGCAAGGGGGTGATGTTAAGGTTTAACATCATTAGAGGCTCAGGCCCACGACTTGATTCTTTCACTGGAAACATTTACACACTTTCATCTGCCTGGAAAGATCTGGATTTGATCCTGCCAAAAGAAAGAGGATCAAACTAGATGACTCTGCTTGCTTTCCAGCCCCCCTGCTCTGCAAGTTTTTCTCCTATCAATGGGTCCTACGAAAAGTTAGGTTTGAGGGATAGTGATTTTTGGGGGGAGGGGCGTGAAACTCCAAGTCCTATTTATACCTTCTTGGATTAAATGAGAGGTCTGGTCCCTTGCTCTTTCTATGAGGCCCCCGGCCTCACCTACTCTCGGTCCTGGTGGTTTGGGCGGGTCTCCCTCCCTCCCCAGCTCCCAGGGTGGGCACTGAGCACCTTCAGCTCTCCCTTCACTGTGGTGCATAAAACAGAGCTGCGGTAGCTTCTGACCCCCAGGGGGGATGTTGTCGGAGAACAAGTTCAGCACACTCACGAGAACGGAGCTGGGCTGAGTCAAATACATCGTTTGGACCCTGTGTGCGTCAAGGGGTGCTGGCCACTTAGCCTAAGTCCGTCAGGACCATCCAGTCACACGCGCCAACAGATTCCCTTTCTGCTCAAGCCAACCTGAGTTGGGCTCCCTAGCACTTGTAACTCAAAGAGTTCCAATGGATTCGCTTGGGCAGAACCAATCAATACTGTAGTCTAAAGGACACCTGACTTTTCTGAGAATCCGCGGGTGTTGAATACACCTTCACGCTAGCATCTGTGCTCATGTGATTATTATCCCTCACGATACTTTTTAAGAATGATCAACAGAAGGAAAATCAATGAGCTGTACGTAAGTGGCGTGTGCAGAACCAGGATTTCATTCATGTGTGCTTTTAGTATTTTAACAGTCCCGAGGGCTGCCTTCATAACCAGCTTACTGACCCTCAGCAAGACCAAAGGAAGAAGGAAGCTGAATGAATTGAAGGTGACATGACCTCTTCCCCTACCTTCCCCAGTGCCCAGCCCACCCAGGCTGAAGATGAGCCCGTTAGGTTTCGAAATGGGCAGAGTCTCTCAGAAGAGGTCTATGGCCGTGCCAAGGGAGAAGAGAGAAACAGAGGAGAAAAATCTCTTTTGTTCCTCCAATGGACATTCCCCCGCCGCCCCCCCCCCACCACACTCTGACCTCACGGCCTCCTTTCCGTTCCCTAAATGTGCCAGATTCTCTCTGCTTTTTCCTTCATGGCACCTACTGCTGTAGGAAATACAATGCACGTTGATGTTTATTTGTTGAACATCAGACTCTTTCTCAACAGTGAGGTAAGCCGGTGGCCACATGGGGGGCCGCCTCTACTCCAGACTCAGAGGGCAGGCAGCCTCTTTGGGGTTAAGGGGGAGGAAGGGGTGGGTTTCTTGGTACCTTGATTTTGAACTGAGATTTACTTTTTCTTCCAAAGCTTTTTCTTTCCTGACAGGTTGCTATATTGTCAACTGACTTTGAGGTTCTATTTCTTCAGAGGTGGGGAAGGAAGGTGATCACAGCTCGGAGCCCGGTGGAGGGAGGAGGTAGGAACTCGGTGCTACCTAGAAACTGGTACTGTGAGTGTATCTTTCTCTGCATGATTGAGTGGGTTATTTAGCAGAGGGAATGAAAGCAGTGTGGATTCTACTTCCAGAAGGGAGTCTAAGCTCTGCAGTCAAAAGTCAGGTGGTGGGTTCCAGTCCATGGTTCAAATTCTGATTTAGAATAAAAGAACATTAATACATGTACCCTACTGAAATATCAGAAAGGGAGACTGAATATGAAAGACTCCTAACTCTGGGAAACGAACTTGGGGTGGTGGAAGGGGAGGTGGGCGGGGGGTGGGGGTGACTGGGTGGCGGGCACTGAGGTGGGCACTTGACGGGATGAGCACTGGGTGTTATTCTGTATGTTGACAAATTGAACACCAATAAAAATAAATTTATTAAAAAAATACATGTACCCTGCTTAGAATTTTCCAGTTTGCCACTATCTATCTGAAGACTCTGGAGTGGAGTGGAATGTGGAGCTCAGAAAAATAAATTTTCTCCTTTTTTTTTTTTGAAGATTTTATTTGACAGAGAATGAGAGAGAGAGAGAGAGAGAGAGAGAGAGAGGGAGGGAGAGAGAACAAGCAGGAGGAGCAGCAAGCAGAGGGAGAAGCAGCCTCTCCACCTAGCAGGGAGCTCGACGTGGGACTCAAACCCATGACCCTGGGATCATGACCTGAGCCAAAGGCAGATGTTCAACCGACTGAGCCACCCAGGCGCCCCTTTCTCTCTCCTTTAAAATTAAGTAAATGATGCCTCATTAATTGGAGGAATATTATGTATCCATTAAAATAGTTGATAATAATGTGAAACATGATTATGCTACAGAATTAAGTCTGAAAACAATAATAGAAACAGAAGCAGGATCCAGTCTGGTAGCTACAGAATAGTGACAGATGCCCTGCGTGGCAGGGCCTGGCTTACCGTCCCAGCAGCATCTCCTGTCCCCCTCCTCCTGGGGTCCCCTGCCCTCTGCCCTACAGCCATGCTACACCCACATTTCACTCACACCTTCCCCCCACAAGGCCACCCCTCCCCTCTCATGCACAACTGCCCTTGATTCTTTAGGTCTCGCCTTAAGCATCTCTTCCGCTGTAAATCCTCTGCTAAACTCAGGGTCTGAGCAAGAGCCCTGAGGTCAGGTCCCTACTGCATGTAATTTCAGGTCATCACACTCAGCCAGGGTCTCTCTCTTTCTCTAGGCTGTAAGTTGTCAGGCTGTACCGAGTTCCTCACTGTTCTAGCACCCAGCACCGTGCCTGGCACAGGGTCTCAGGAAGTATTTGTGGAATACAGACCAGAGGGAAACAGGCCAAAATGTTGCCCGTGGCTGCCTCTAAAGTGGGCCAACTCATGCTGATGGGTGTTCCCTCTTTCTCCTTTTCTGTATTTTTCAAATTTTCTACATTAAACATGGATTACGTTTATGAAAGAAAACAACAGCCACTCTTTGATCGTAAAATATCTGGGGAGGGTGTGAATGGGGCAATATCAACTGTGTTTTCTCTTTTCATAGAAGGACAGTGGGGGTTTCTGTTTAGGTCCTTCTCTGGGAACAAACATGCCAATCTGCAAGCGAGTGTAATGAGGCGGGGGGCTCGGTGATGACATTCTCCTGGGAAGCTGTGTACCCTGGCGGGGCCCACCCTGACAAGAACAGGCTTCTCTTCTCTGCCTCCACACCCCACCCAGGGTCTGGATCAGAGCAGACACTTACAAATGTTTGCTGAACTTGGGATCAGTTTTAGGGATGAAATGAGCCCAGATGATGCAAAGAAGAGTCACACATGTTTTGTGCCATTGCTCTGGAAGTTTGGGGTACATGATAGGGGAAATTTCTCTCTGTCCCAGAAATAGGAGCACACTGGCAGGTGTGTAAACGCATAGTTCAACTCCACTCACAAAAACAACAACAGCAACAACAAAAACAACTACACTCATCTAGATGTAAGATTTAAGGGACTTCAATCATCCAGGCAATGACTAAAAACAAAAACGAGCAAAAAAAGGAAAGAAAAAGAATAGAAGAAAAAAGAAGAAAAAGAAAACAGAGAAAGAAAAGGAAAAACAACAGCCCCAAAGGATGGTCCTAGCAAGCTCGCGAGGCCATGCTGTCTGGTTTGTTTGTACCCCCTGGGAACCCTGGGTGTGGGGCACTGGGCACAATCCCAGCGCCAGGAGTCCCGCACTGTCACCAGCACACCGCCGTCCATCCCGAGGCACCCGGGACTGTTCTGGCAGCACCATACGGAAGGTACAATATCAGAACCAGAAAGGGCCCTCGAAGAATGTCTAGTGACATCTCCCCTTCCTTTTACAAAGAAGCACAATTCGGGAGGTTGGCGGACCCTTCTTCAAATCACACAGCAATCACAGTAAAAGTGTGATAGATCATTAATAGGCCAAAACCAAAACAAACAAATAAAAAACCCCCAAAAAAACCCAAACCACAGGTTCCAGGCTTCCTGCACCAACATGGCTGTAAGGGAGGGTCGGCGTGACCCAATGTGATCAAGGATGGTGGGGGAGTGAGTCCTCTGTTTTTGGGTGATTCCCACCATTCTTTTCATGTTTTTTAAATTGGTTTTGAAGAACGATTACTCTCAGTTGTCCAAGGTACTGATTTCTGGGCCAAATCCAGATTTCTGCCCAGTGTTGCCGGACAGAAAAAAGTATTCCTTAAGAGTTATTTTCCCCATCTGTTGTTGCAAAGGGGATTCAGAACAGGCCCTCCCCAGCATCACACACGCACACACACACACACACACACACACGTTTCCCATGTCTTTCTACCTGCAGACTGGGTGCTGTCTGAAGGCAGAATCCAACTTGTCTTCTTTGGTACACTGCCTGGGGCAGTGCTTTTCCTGGATGAACGAACAAATGAGTGAATGAGTGAATGAATAGTTAAGACTTCGTAGTCAAGCTGTCCTACTTAACTGCCGGGGTAGCACACCCATGTCTTGAGGCCAATTCTTACAATCCACACTGCAGATACATTCGGCATGACAGGAAGTAATTAAAATAAACCCTAAGCATTGAGGGAACGTTGTCAACGCTCATTTCTATAACTAACAAACAATGTGGAAACTGCATTTTTGCACCCCTGTAAATGGGGGCATGCTGACAGGCGGAAATGCAAAAATCTCCAACGCTGTTTGTAACATGCAGTCGGGAAGAAAGAAACTACACAAAGTAGGCATCCTCCACGTTCCTAATGTAAGATTTACACACATGTAGCGTTTGGGCTTTTTTGGCAGGGGAAGGATTTTGAGCCTTTTATTATAGGACTTTTATTTCATCCCTTAATTATTCTATCTTTCCAAATATTTTTTTTCCCAGATACAAAAGGCATCCATGGCAACCATCTGCAACACACCCATACACCCAATTTTGTATTGCTTTTGCTAACTCACCTTCCCTCCACGTGTAACTGTTAAAACCATTCCAGCACCTTTATTTAGCGCCTCCTTAAAATTCAAGCTATTATTTCTTTTAATGAGCAGAATTTGAGGATATTATCCTACTCATCTGCACTTCTCTGAGACTACAAATTATCAGGATGCAGCTCATGTCTAGACACCCGCAGGTGTCATTTGAATCACTGATTTAAGCTGTTTACACCCCACATTGTTTTATTTACCCTTCAACATCAGATCTCCGTTTAATTAAAATTTACTTTGGTCCTCCTGGCGAATGCCGGCAGGATCCCCATCACAGCACAGAGGCGGTTTCGCCCCTTCTGGATTCCATCTTTACCTCCGTGTGTTCTAGCACCAGAACACTCTGGCGGCCCCAGTCCTGAGCGTGCTTTCCCCGAGTGCCCGAGTCCTGAAAACCACAGGCAATTGCCAAGGATGCCTCCCATTTACAAGCTGTTCTCCAGCTCACACTGATCTTCCCCAGACGCTAAATCATAATCTTCATGTTTTTCGTATTTCACATTCTAGCCACAATTTCAACATCCCATCCCCGTGACATTAGGGAATGATAAATCAGCAGGCGGGACAGCTCCCCTGTACAGACTGGTACGGGCCGACCTGGCTCTGCCAACGCCCTCGCTCCCGCCAGATGTCGGCGCCCGCGGGGTTAACCCTTTCCCGCAGCTCTGCCCCCCACCCTCCCAGGGCAGCAGCTTCCCCAGGCGGCTATTTTTAACAACAAAACTTTTAAACTTTCCTCTTTTTTTTTTTTTTTTTTTTTGGTCTTCTCCCTCTTCTCCTTGCCTTGCTAGACCTAACAGTACTTTCAGGGAAATAAAAATGCTCTGAAACCACATGCAATGTAAACATATTTTTCTTAAATGAGTTGGTCTGTATTGACATCATTTTGCTCTCTCGTTTTCACTATGTATTATTAGAGGGGGAAGGGGGGTGGAAAAGCATATTTTAGGGTGGAAAAATCCTGCTCATGTTCTGTTGTTACTCTTAAGGAGCTTGATTGAAGTATGATTTGCATACCGTGGAATTCATCCAATTTATAAGACCATTCAACTGTGTGGGGTGTATTTATAGAATCGTGCAGCCATAGCCATAATCTATCTAATTTTAGAATGTTTCTACCACCCCCCTCCCCGACACAAACTCCTCAGTGCCCATTTGCAGTTTCTGCTTCCCCCCCAACCTCAGGTAACGGCTAATTTACCTTCTATCTCTATGGGCATTTCATACAAATGGAATCATACAATAGGTGGTCTTTTGTGTCTGGCTTCTTTCACTTAGCCTAATGCTTTTGAAGTTCAGTGCTAATGGCTTTTATTAGTTGGCAAAGCCGTTTGGACTGGCCAAACTGTCCCAGAAGACTACATCATCTAATGTGTACATGCTAAGTGTGCTCTCAGAACACAGGCTGCATAGACAGGTCCTCTGCAATACAGGGAGGAAGTCACTTCTCTGCTCAGGATCAAGTTCTCAGGTGTTGCAGGGGAGGAGGGCCAACCGAGGGCCATATGCAAAATACAAAGTATCTCGATTACTAGTTGGTATTGGTTTTGAAATTAGAGAAAAAATCCAAACCATTCAATTCACCTGTCACTTTAAATGACAGATCAGGGCCACGTAACTTATTAGATAAACATAAGGACCTTTAAACTTTCTCCTTTTCATGTTATCTAGTGAGATTATATGTGAAAGTACTTTGCAGGGACACCTGGGTGGTTCAGCAGTTGAGCATCAGCTTCGGCTCTGGGCATGACCCCAGGTCCTGGGATCGAGTCCTGTATCGGGATGCCCATGGTGAGCCTGCTTCTCCCTCTGCCCCTGTCTCTGCCTCTCTCTCTGTGTCTCTCATGAATGGATAAAGTTAAAAAAATAATAAAAGAAAGTACTTTGCGCACAGGAAGGATATGCTTGTGGGGAGAGTCTTTTTTGTGTTAGCTAACATATATCATCAAGGGAGTGAGAAAGAGAAAGAGAAAGACAGCACAGCAGGTCAAAGCCAAGCAGAAGGAAGAGAACGGTGGCAAGGAGGCAGGTCGGTGGGCGACCAACATGCCTGTCCCTGCTCCAGCTATTCTCAGCTGCCAGTGATGACTGCAGCTTTTTGGCTGTTTTTTCAAACTCTCACCACGGAAGATTCACAACAGCTGCCCTGACAAGGATCCCTTCTACCTGAAACCATGGCTGAAGCACAGTTCGCAGCCAAGGCTGCACACGAGAAGCCCCCGTAGGACTTTTAAATGACACCCAGGCCCAGGCTTATCCTAAATCAGTTAGATCCAAGCCTCTGAAGGTAGGGCCTGGGTATAGGTATGTTGGAAAGTCTCCCCAGGTAATTCTAATTCCAGGCCAGGCCGGAGAGCCATGGGCTACGGAGAACAGCGCTTATCACACTCGCATACAAATCACCCACGGATCTCGCTACACGGCAGATTCTGATTCCACAGGTCCGGGAGGCCTGTTGCTCTTCTGCTTTTAGAACAAACTCCCAAGGACACCTGGGTGGCTCAGCAGTTGAGCGTCTACTGTTGGCTCAAGTCATGATTCCGGGGCCCTGGGATCGAGTCCCACATTGGGCTCTCTGCGGGGAGCCTGCTTCTCCCTCTGCCTATGTCTCTGCCTCTCTGTGTCTCTCATGAATAAATAAAATCTTAAAAAAAAAAAGTGAGAACAAGCTCCCAGGTGATGCTGTTGGGCCCCAGAACACACTCTGAAAGGTGAGGAGCTAGAGAAAGATCCAGGGTTTTTGGCGAGCTCAGGGCATTCTATCATCTACCTCTCATCCTGACCAGCATCACCTGAGAATTTGTTAGAAACGCACTTCCTTGGGCCTTACCCCAGATGTACAGAAAGTCTCAAGGGCAGGGCCCAGCAACAAACTGTTTTCACAAGCACTCCAGATGATGCTGCACATAACAGTTTGCAAGCTAGGGATCCACTTGCATTTCCTAGACTTGCAATGCCCCAATGCACATATTCCTCCTGGCTGGCTGATTTTTCCTCCTCCTGACCCTCCCTCCACCAAACTCCTATTCATACTTCAAAAACTCATCTCTTCTGTGATATTTTCTCCCGTGTTGCACTGGCAAGTGTTTAATGATTGACTTTCCAGAACCCGCTTTTAAGCATTTGTCATTTTCAAGCTATCAACATGAAGATGCTGAAAGCAGAGCCAGGACAAGATGCATACTTGCTAGCAAGACATGGGCTCCTGCCAGCTGGCTCCAGTACACCACCCCCTTTATCCTATACGTACTTAACCCACTGCAGGAAGTATTTGGCCAGCTGGCTGACTTCTTGCTAGATGGTGAATTCTTTAAAGGCTGGTTTCATGTCTTTCCTCTGCTTCCCTCCAACATCTTCATATGGGGCCTGCATATGGAAAGTCCTTCATGTATCTTTTTTTTTTATTAAAGATTTTATTCATTCATTCATGAGACACACACACACACACACACACACACACACACACACACAGAGAGGCAGAGGGAGAACAGGTTCCCCTCAAGGAGCCCAATGCAGGATTCGATCCCAGGACTCCAGGATCATGCTCTGAGCTGAAGGCAGATGCCCAATCACTGAGCCACCCCAGGCATCCCAGGGCTTCATGTATCTTTACCAAATTGAACCCAACCTCTATTGTGACATCATATATCCATACCCACACACACAACTGAAATTTTCAAAAAGAATATGGTTCGTTATAGAGATAATTGTTTTAACTTAAAAAATAATTTTAACTTTAGATTGAACATAATGACAGGTACCATCTATATTTTATTCCGGGATTTGGGCACATGATATAAAGTTAATTGTGATGGTATCCATTAGAAATCTCCTGATGTAGAAGTATGGCTTTTGTTTAGTGAAAAGGTATGCACAGAAGTGAAGGCTGCAGATGGTGGCCTCATATGGTGGATGGACCTGGGGGCCAGGGGAAGTGCTCCTGGCTTTGCCACTGACCTGGTCTCAGGGCTCTCCACCCTGTACTTCCATCTGCAAAGGAAGTTGCTATGCTAGATTGAGAGCTCTAAATATCTATCTCTACTTATTAAATTATAATTTAGGACCCCAAATGCTGTCTACATAGGGGAGAAGGCATGGATTCAGAAATGCTTTCTTCATTAAAAAAAAAAAAAAAAGAGCTTTTCTGTTTTATGGAAAGGGTTAAGTATCCAATATGCCCTAAAGCATTAAGGGCTTGGCATCTTGTCCTCCTTCCTCCTGATGAATTGCCTGACACTTCCCTGATCCTGCAGCTCTTTTCTTTAGAAAATAACATTTGGTTCTAGTCATGGCAGAAGGCTGGGCTTTGCTGATTTAAGACTATGAAGGAATGTGACAGCAAATTTAAATACTTTCATATCTATAAAAGCATGGGGTCCTGAAACACAAATGTTAACAGAAAACACTGTTGGCTTCTTAGGTACAACAGAGTTATCTTTAATCATCAGTGGTTCAGTTGGTATTTGTTTATCTCTCATTCTCGTTAGCAACTGCAAAACTTGGATTCAGTTATAATTTTCTGTATCGCTAGACCATGTTAAGGCTGGACTGTAATTTCAAGGTTCAGATCTCTATGGGTTAACTTTACAGTATGAACACTCAGGACACACCTTTTCTCTTATTAACGTAGTCTCAGTGATCACAGCATGAGTTCTGAAGAGAAAGGATTTATGGATAAGGTGTATCGTGGTATTCGAAGGTACAAATAAACAACCGTGCCAGTGAAAGAGGGTATTCTCAAAAGACTCTCCAAGGAGAGTCCAAAATGTTTTTGGCAAGTGGGAGATGGGAGTTCGGGCATAACTATTCCTTTGGCAATTCAAAAACATAAATTAGGATAATTGTTTCAGAAAATGGTTGCAGAAGGAGATGTGCTGATAAATTTGAGCTCCAATTAAGCAGCGTCTTTTTCGACTCCAGATTATGTCTCCCTTCTGTTTGTCAACACTGCCCCAGACCCACCTACTTTAAGATCATTTGTCTTATCCCTTCATTTGCGTTGACAACTTGGGTTCCAACATCAGGTAGAGGGCAAAGAATAAAAGATGGTTCTGAATTTAAAGAAATAATGCATTTCAGGAAATACCTCGGCAATGTTTTTATTTATTTCCTACTGGGGTCTCCGTGACGTGTTAAAATGCAGGTGTAGCAAATGAATTAATGAGCTCACTCAGGAAAATCAGCTCCTGCATGTGGTTCATTCCCCTGATGCCGATCTCTCAGCTTCGCATTCCGTCTGGAAGGATTTGCTTTCTTCCCTCTCCTTCACATTCCGTATCCAGACAATCACTAAATCCTGCCAACTATTGCTAGTAACACGTTGAGATTACAGCTTCTTGGTTTTTTTTTTTCCTTCTTAAGTTGAGAAGGCATCATAATCACTCGGGGAGCTTCATAAAAATGTACGACTCCAGGATTTTCCCCCCAAGATTCTGATTCAGGAGGTCCATGGTGGGTCCCAAGAATTCTCTATTTCTAACAATGCAACCAGGTGACCTGAGGGCCAGCGAGAGTGAGCAATAGGAGCCAGACTCGGAGGGAAGAAGCATGTTCCATGCAGCGAGGCCAGGACGTGAGCATCCTGGGCAGGGGAAGGGCGGAGAGGCAGGGGGTAGTCCGGTGGTGAGCTTTGGTGTAGGCAGCCTCCCAGACCGTGTGAACCAAACCTGCTTTGGACAGGTGGGATTGGAGGTGCCCCTGGAAATGTCACTGGGAAGCAGGAAAGGAGGATCAGCAGCTGGGGAGCGAGGTCTGTGCTGGATGTGACCATTCGCCCTCTGGGAGGGAGCTTGCCAATTGCCATGAGAAGGTTGTCATGATGGAACCCCATTTAAGCAGCGATTGGGGAAGATGAGCCAGCGGACAATATGGGAGGAAGAAAGAAAAGTATTGTTAAAAACCAGGAAATCAAAGAGGAAGTGGTTAACCGTGTGATAGTCACCCTAGAATTTTTGGTGCCCTGAAGACAGCAGGGATATAAAAGATGTTTTCCCAATGGAATGGAGATGCTGCCAAGTGATGGTAGGTTAGGACTATGGGGAGGTTGTCCCACAAAGAACTTAGAGGGTCCCTGTGGATCCTGGCCAGGGCAGCCTCCGTGGAAGGGGGGGGCGGGTGGATCGGGGGTATGCAATTGGCAAGTGTAGATGCTCAGTGGGCATCTCTGAATAAGATGAGAAGAGAGGGAGCAGCAGGTGGGGGTGAGTTTGCTTCGAAGACAGGGAGTGGTAAGGAAGCAGAGGGGAGGCATTTTGGTTTTTCTCTGGGGTAGGTGACCCCCCCTCTTCCATCTGGAGTATGTGGGCTTTTAACACCCGAGCTGATGGAGACCTTCCCTTACAGGCCTCTCATCTTTGTGCTCCTTTGGGTCGTTCAAAAGGTTATCATCAGGATTTCCTTTGCTGAAGAAATGGTTCCTTAAAAAGCCATGGTTAGGGGCACTTGGGTGGCTCAGTGGTTGAGCATCTGCTTTCGACTCAGATCATGATCCCGGGGTCCTGGGATCAAGTCCTGCATTGGGGTCCCCGCAGGGAACTTGCTTCTCCCTCTGCCTGTGTCTCTGCCTCTCTCTCTCTCTCTCTCATGAATAAAAAAAAAAAAAAAAAAAAAAAAGGCCATGGTTAAAACTGCGTTTTGTCCAGGTGTTTGGCATTGGCTTTCCTGACCCAAGGGAATGGTGACCTACTGTCATCTGATGGTGACACATGTTCCTGGGCCAGGAGCCCTGTCTATAGGACCCACAGTTATCCTTGAGGTGGGGGCTTCTATTCATGCTCCTGGGATGAGGAGGCTGACCCGCAGCATCCGTCCTCTGCTAGGTGGGCCAGCTGGGATTCCAGCTCGTTCCCTCAGACTCAGAGGACTCATTACCGCCGACCCCCCCGCCCCCCGCCTGCCCCTGCTTCAGCTGTGTACATTCCAAAATGACATGACCACTTCTCCCCCCAAGTTCCTGACCTTTTCACATTCCAGACAGTTCCCTCTAATTGAGGTGTGGTTTCTGCAGTCGCTAGAGGCAAAGCCGGTGCAGCTCTGTCCCCCAGGCTCCCCGCCTGCCTCACCCCTTCCCAAACCACACAGAGACTGGCAGAGGGGCGCCGTCTGCCGCTCACCAACCAGAACCACACGTCTGGCCCCACCGCGCGCCAGCACGCCCCAGCCGGCCTCGTGTGTGGTCCGGCACCCCGCCCGAGCCCCCACCATCTCAGGGAGAGATCGCATCCACTTAGATCCTTGGCGGAGTGCTGGGCACTGTGGTAGGTGCCAGGTGGAGGGGATCCCACTTCGCCCGCCCACTGCCGCCAACGAGATGCTATCGTGTCCATGGGGGACATGATGCAACTAACCCTGGGGGAGTAACTTCCAGAGCCACCTCCTGGCAGTGGTGGTGGTGGGGGGTGGGTTGGTCAGAGCTTGCACTCAGCCGGCCTCCCTGCCTCCTAAGGCCACCTGATTACACCATCACCTGGCACAAGGACGGAGTCACGGCAGAGGAGCCTCCAGGCTTGGGGCTGGGCTGTTCCAGGAGGGATTCAGATAGGAGGAATTAGGAAAAATGACTGGTTCAGACAATCTGTCACTACTTTGCTTGTTTGGGTGAGAATTTAATGATTTAAATGGTGTAGCTATTAAATCCAACTTACCCAGCAGGAGGCATCTCCGCTTAGCTGTCTCTTGGTACCCCTTCTACATTAGTGTTTGGCCAATGAGGGATTTCAAAACATCTATTTCTAACTGGAGATGTTACGGTTGGCTTTCACTGCCAGACATGAAGCCGTGGATCCAAAGACAAGGAAGATTTAGCTTGAAGAGAGGACGGAAAAGAAACGAGTGGAAGGGTGGGGAGCAGAAATCTTCATGTCAATACTGATCTCCTGGGCCACCCTCAGCCTGGTTCATTCTGGAATGAAAGCAGAGCTGCATGGCCTGCAGCCTTACACACATCCAGTGAGGGTATGGCTTAGAGTGCCTACCTCCCCTTCTTCTGGAGCCAGGGAGGGCACACCAGCGCATTTGGTCTCAGGAGATGCGGACCTCCAGTGGGCAGGCACACTGCACCCAGGACCATGGTACAGACTCCCGGCATCCTTGTCCACCAGGGAGCCTCCCTGGTGGGAGGAAGAGTAGACACCAGAAGAGTAGACACCGTTCAGAGCATTCAGCGTCCTGGCTGCTGGAGGGCCCAAAGGACTCCTCCTTCATCTCTACTCACCTGGCCAAGCAGATGGGGCAGAGGAGGGATGAGCCATGGCACATCTGTGCCCAGCTGGGAAGGAATTCCCAAACCTTTCCCTCCCACAGGGGATCCCTCTGGATTTTAAAGTGGAAAGTAGAGTAAGTTTATGAATTTTACAGAGCTTTCCTAGTCTTTTGGTCAAGTAGTAAAGGGGTTCCCCAGAATCTCCCAGACAGTGTATAGTAAGACATTCCTGGAAGCAGCACCTGAGACACCTCCTTCTTGAGTTGTTCTGGAGTCATGGATCCAAGCTGACCATCCGGCTTCTAACGTAGAGGCTCTAGATCCCAGATTCAGGACACCTCGCTCTAGGAACCCTTCTCAAGCATATGTATCATTTCATATGTTTTTTTTCTTCTTCTCCATAACTATCAACTGAGTCTCAAAGTACCCGTGGGCCAAGAGGCCAAGTGTAATTTGCCTTGTGTTTCCGAGTGGGGTTGTTGGGAAATGGGAAAGAGAAGGCTTTCAAAAGACATGGGTTTTAATACAAAGTATGGTGTTTGGATGCTTTCTCGTCCCTCTGTTAGGAGGTCCTTGGGATTGAAGAGGGTGGCCTGGTATGCCTTCTCAAGTGCACTTTTAAAGAAAAAGGAACCCAGCATAAATAATATACAGTGTTGTATTAGTTTCAGGTACACAATACAGCAATTCAACAACCTCGTACATTCTCAGTGCTCATCATGGTTAATTGTACTCTTAATCCCTATCATCTGTTTTCCCTATGCCCCCCACCCCACTGGGGATCAGCGGTGTGTTCTCTAGAGTTGAGTCTGTTTCTTTGTCTCCTCTTTCCTTTGCTCATTTGTTTTGTTTCTTAAATTCCATGTATGAATGATATCATATAGTATTTGTCTTTCTCTGATTAACTTAATTCACATAGCATTATACTCTCTAGATCCATCCATGTGGTTACAAATGGCAAAATTTCATTATTTTTTATGGCTGAGTAGTATTTCATTGTACATCTATACAACATCTTCTTTATCCACTCATCAGTTGAAGGATACTTGGGCTGTTTCCATAATTTGGCTTTTGTAGGCAATGCTGCTATAAACACTGGGGTGCATGCATCCCTTTGAATGAGTGTTTTTATATTCTTTGGGTAAATACTTAGTAGTGTGTGATTGCTGGATTGTAGGGTAGTTCTATTTTTAACTTTTTGAGGAACTGCCATACTGTTTTCCACAGTGGCTACACCAGTTTGCATTCCCACCAACAGTGCACGAGGGTTCCTTTTTCTCCATGTCCTCAACTTTTGTTTCTTCAGGATGCACTTTGGTGAGCTGGTTTTATTTGTTTGGGTACTAGGGAGGGGCAGGGAGGGGAGTGTGGGTAGTAGAAAAATGCCCTGAGAAATCCTGCTCCCTTCATAATCAAGCTTCAAGGGACTGCCTATCCTGGATTATCTCCATTTTGGTTCCCTCATTCATTCCTTAAACCTCAGTGATTTGACCTCCTCTCACATGTGTCCTGAAATTGCCCACCTCAGGTCACCACTGGCCTCCAACTTAACTGTCCTTAAGATGTTTTTCAATTCTTGCCCTGACTTGCTTGTAATTCTTTATATGGACTTAAATAATTAATCTTTATCTTTGTCAAAGCGTGCACTATCTACAACACTATTAGCTATCATTCACAAACTCTCTGGAAAAAACAAGAAATCTTAACTAAATTTAACCACCAATTCTGACCCGGCTAAGTGAACTTGAGATCAATATTCATACATTCCTTAAATAATTGTTGAGGACCTACTACGTGTCCATTGCTGTGGTAGGTCTTGATGATGTAATGGTGGGTCAGTCCGTGGTGGCAAAGTAGCTTCCTAGATGCTACAGGAAAGGAGGGAGTAGGGTCTGGGTGCTCTTAGGAGAATTGCTCTGGGGTTGGGATTTCAGTTGCTCCTACTGGAACTACATTACTCATCTGGACTGCTCTAGGCTCCCTGGAGACTTCAGTCTTCACAAAGTTAAGACAATCACAAAGTACTTTTCCATTACACACACACACACACACACACACACACACACACACACGAGTCAGCAATAGTTCAAAAGCTGGGCTAAAGTGACCAATAGGACATCAATTTTCTAAGGTACTCAAGGGATCCTAGATATATAGAGAAGAGAAATTTGGCCTGAAGTACTTAAAGAATCAGAATACACGGTATAGTTGCACCTCCAACTTTCAAGTTTCCAATCCGGCAGAAAGAGGAGGCTGAACGTGTGGCCACTGTGGATCTGAATCCAGGTGGAGAGGATGACAGAGGATGACTAATCAGACAGTCACAGGATGAGAGAGGGATATTCCCGTTGTCTTGGAATTACAGTTAAGTCAGTAAGCAGCTCAATCTTGAGAGGAGCCAAGGTCTTCCAGTGAGAAAGACCACTACCAGCAAGGCTTGCTGGAAGATACAAGGACCAGTCCCACCCCCAGAGGGCTGCCTACCCTCTCACTTCCAGGAGCAGTGAGGAGATTTCTGGCCTTAAGGGGTTGGTTTTGCATGGACTATACATACCTTCCCTTTTCCATGTGGAAGGGTGGATTGGAGGTACCCCCCCAGAGCCCAGTGTTGGAGACTCCAAGAGAATCACCAGTGAGGACCGCAAGTTCTGGGCAAAGGAGGTTGGAGTGAGGGGTGGTGGAGGAGATCAGCTTGAGTTCCTGCTGACTGAGCTGAAGAACCTGCAGGTAGCCAGTGGAGGAAAAGCATAGGCGTAGAGGTGGCAAACGTTTCCTGGGAAAGGCATCCTGGGAATAGAGAAGCATCAAGTGTCGTCTCTTTGTCTTTCCAGGTCCTATTGACCTACTTTTCCAAGTCCTCAAGATCTCTAGACCCTTTTCTGAAGCTATCAGCCTTTATCAGTTGACAAGAGGCCACACTGCATGACTCCTGGGGTACTTCCAATAGACCATGGTGTGAATAGTGTAAATGGTGGCCCTGCCCACTGCGTTGGTAGTTCCAGGCCTGGTGTATCAACTCAGCCATGCCATGGAAGACCTAGCCTCCATTTTTACATTCTACCATCCTCAGCATGTTGGATTTTTGCCCATTGCTTGTCTCCTTGAGGTCACAATGGGGCTTCTATAACTCCCGATATCGTATTGTGACACCAGGGGCTCAAGGTGGAAGGATAGGGGCAGAGACAGAAAGCTATGTCTTTTGACTGAGGAGGGCAACGGTCCCAAGTTCCTTTATGTCATATTGACCCAAACTTGAAGAGAACAGGATTGCCAGCCATGATGCTTGCCCTGAGGTCAAGGACCCACCAGCATCCTTTCATCAGTAATGAATAGGTTGAGGAAATTGGTTGAAGAGGCAATGGCCAGACCCCTGTATCTGCCTTCAGATGTTTTCTTCAGCAGGCTAGAACATAGGTTCATTTCATGTATTCCTTCCTTCATTCATGAATTCAATGACTGTTGATGGGATACTGTCCATATGGCGGGCTCTGTGTCAGGTCTTGGAATTGTGAGTCACTCTCTTGAACAACACACCTAGGAATTGGCTCTGTCTCTTAGTCCTGTCTGTTCTCTACCACCTCCTAACCAGCACCAACTCTAGTCCAGCCTGATCATTTGCCTCCCTGGTTGTTCTCACTCCTGGCCGGAATGTTATTGATTAGCTTATTAAATACTAGATGTTCAGTCTCATAACTGGATTCTTGACAGATCCCATCAGCTCTTAACACTCACCCCCAAGGTGGCTATTCCAGATGTCTCCCATTGCTCATCAAACCCCATCCTACTCTCCTCATTAGATATTTTCTATTTCCTTCCTGGGCAAGCAGAGGTCATGAACATGTTCTCCCAGCTTTGCTCCCCTGGATGGATGGACATGCTCAGTTACCATAATTTCATTCAGTATCACCTGGAGCCATGTATCTCCTTTAAGCCCTGGCTCAAATCTCACCTTCTTTTAAAAAACCTTAATAGGAATAATACCATCACTAGAGTTTATTATGTATCTGGCCCTGGGATGAGCATTTAACGTGAATTAGCCCAATTTTATCCTCACACAAAGCTATGAGGAGGGCATCACGTCCACTGGTAGACAAGTAACAGAAGCAGAGGTTAAGTTAACTTGCCCGACGTTATTCCAGGGTGGGGCCGGGATGCAAGCCCGGATCTGCCTGGGACTCGAAATGTCCTGCTCCTCAGCACTGGGCTCACCCCACCCCTGTCACTTGTGCCTTCCCTGCGCACGCACACACTTCCTCTTCCCAGACAATCACCCCATCAATGACATCTGTCTTCTTGTCTGTTTCCCCGCCCTGGACTGGGAGTGCCCAGAGGGCAGAGATCCTGTCTGATTCACAGTGTCCTCCCCAACACCTGCCACTCCTGTTGTGTGGTAGCCGCTGGCGGGATTGTCGTCACAACTGAGGGGTTGAGGAGTGACACCAGAGAAGGCTGGGCTGCATCAGGACTGGTTCTCAGCAGAAGTGGTTGCTGTGCTAGGAGGTACGCACTGGCAGGCTTAGGATTCACCTCCCTGCATCATTCATTCAACAAGCATGTATGGAGTGTCTTTTATTTTAGTTGCCAGAGACAAAAATGCAGATAAGAATCCCCACCTTCCCTCCCCCTCAGAAAGCCCAGACTCCAGGGGGTACAGGCACGTGCTTTCCCAGGCGACATGCCTAGGTTTCTACTCCCTGATTCCCTGTTTTTCCTCAATCCTGGGACACTTAACAGTGTTTGTTGTCAAACTGACTCATATCTCCTACGAGTTCTATCTCCAATGTTCATCACTCAGGCTAAACAGCTGAAGAGCCATAAATTAAAGCGAGTACCGAACAGACAAAATCTGAAGGCTTAAAAGTCACCTCCCTCCTTGCAGAACTGTCACCCTGCACAGGGCTCCTCGTCTGGTCTGAGATAAGGCTCCAACTCCCACTTTTTTGTGACTGTAAGTCCTCAAATGAGCTCCTTCCAAGGGCAAGCCAGAGTGCCGACACTGCCTTTCTCTACCATATTGGATTATCTTCCACTGCCTCTCTTGAGGACCAGAGCACCTCGGTTTCCAGAGCTCATCCATTCTCCTCCTGCCCCAGGCTGGGGGTGGGAATTTGCTCTTTAGGACTGGATGAGACAGGAGGGTACTTGCAGACCACCTCCCCCCCGCCACTGACCTGGACCAGAGGCAGCCCCTATATTAAATCTACCAATACATCCACCCGTCTTCAGCCCGACCATCAGGTGTATTCATGCCATGCACTGGTAAAAGTCACAGACAAGGAATGCAGGTCCATACAGGGTCTATGACCCCCCAAGCTGGTCACTTTGGCCTACACCATCCGGTGCACCCAGTGCTGTGTCCCACCCACCTGGGGGTGCAGGGAGGGAGATGTGAACCACAGTGGGCTTCTGCCTTTGAGCACTGAGGTCACCCACCTATCCATGCCACCCGTGGCCTGCAGGGAGAGCTGGAGGCAGGGGCAACTGAGCTCACCTATGGCCTCTCCCAGGAGCTCCCAGCCTCACCAAGGACAATTCCAGGGCCCAGAGCCCTGGGCTCCCTATTGATAGCATGTCTCAGGCTGAGCCACCTCTGCCTGGAGCGTATAGCCCTGCCCTTGGCCCTGGCCCAGGAGTCCCTGCCACGGTCTGCCTGCTTCTCACCATTCATGACAGAAGGGATGTTCTCATGCTGGGCATGTCCTGATCGCTGGTTCCAGAGTTACAGATCCAGGACAGGGCTGGGAGTGACCCCTGGCTACTGACATGTGCCCAGTGTCACCCAGATGTCACTGCACAGGCATCTGTGCTCCCCCAACCTCCAACCCCCAACTCTAAATCAGGCAGTCTGGGCCCAATCTTCCTGTGCCAGGCCACCCTTCTCACCTTCCGCCTCCATGCTCTGCACAGGGAGCCCTGCCCTGCCTCCATCTTTTTATAACCCCGTTCAGGGGCACAGGAGTGTGCAGATCTCCCTGAACCCAGTCTCCAGGGGAAGGAGCTGGTTGTGCAGCCACGTTGGGGGTGTGGGGTCTGAGTTGCCCCAGGTACCACAGGAGGGCCCAGAGAACCTCATAGGAGGGGGTGCAGAAAGGGTCTGGATGGTCAGTGGCCTGCATGCTGCATTTGGGCTCTGAGGTCTGCAAGGAGGTGAGTCTCCAGGACACTCAGCTGGCCACCTGCATCCTCCTGGGAAGAACCGTGGGCGGTGGCTTCCATGCATCTTCCTGGGACAGGCCACTGTGCTTCTCCCAGACTAAGCCCCAGGCAGACGCTCCCCAGCCCTGTCAGCATGAGGTCATCCTGCCAGTAGGAATTTCCTGTCCCTTAAACACCAAGCGGAGACAGTCCCGCCCACCGCTCCATCCGTGGGCTCCCAGACTCACCAAATCCCTCGGGCATTCATTGCCAGGCAGCACCGGGTCCTGGCCTCCGGGCCCCATCATCGCTGGAGACCAGCAGGTTCCACCACCCATGGCATAGAGTGAGGCCAAGTGGGCAGGCCTGCTCACGGCCGGTGTTCTCTGCACCAGCCAAGCCCGCTTTCCTGAGCAGGGGACCCAGTGTCCCCTGGTGCCCTGACCCTTCCAGTGCTTGGGAGTTGGTTGCAGGAACTCAGGGGAACTAAGACCTAGGCTTCAGGGTGAATTGTCAGGTGACTCTTAGGCTAAGAATGTGGGCATTCACCACAAAATCTGTCTCCTAGTCAGATGAAGGTGACACAGACCCCACCCTGCTGGGATGTGAGCCCAGGTGGAAGTTCCTGGGTGTGTGCGCATGTCTTTTCCAGCATGCTCTGTGCACGACAGGAATGCATGCAACCTCTGTCCACCGTTAAAGCTGCGGGGGCGTGTCGTGTGCTCTTCTTGAGGGCTGTGCCTGTCATTTCTGGCCATGGGGGGTGGGGGGGTCTAAGCCAGTGTCCTGTGGTTCAGTGTCTAAGATGGGCTCAGAAACAGCAGGCTAGGGGCACTTGGGTGGCTCAGTGGCTGAGCTTCTGCCTTCAGCTCAGGTCATGATCCCGGGGTCCTAGGATTGGGACCTGCATTGGGCTCCCTGCATGGAACCTGCTTCTCCCTCTGCCTATGTCTCTGCCTCTCTCTCTGTGTCTCTCATGGATAAATACATAAAATCTTAAAAAAAAAAAAAAAAGAAAGAAACAGCAGGCTATGGTGGATGGGACCAGGCCAGGACTCTGTGAGGTTCCCTAAAAGAATAGCTGAAGGCAGAAGTAATGTGTGTGAGTGTGTGTGTGTGTGTGTGTGTGTATGTGTGTGTAGATTCTGGGAGACAATGAGGCCCAACTGTCAAAATGTGACCAGAATGGGAAAGGGGGACATCTCTTTGCCCTGGAAGGGCCTTGACCTGTGAGGACACCAGGCACCCTGGGCCTCACATAGGCCTGGTGTTTGGAGTCCCAGGATGCAGCGTCCTGTCCAGACAGGTCCCTTTGGTCACAGAGCCACAGTCACGGGCGCCCTCAAGTGGCTTCACAGCAGCAAGAGGAGGATGGGGCTCATGATGGTGAGCATCTGTGATACCTCTCCCTTTCTCCTCCCAGACAAAACCTAGCCAGCTTCGGGGCAGCCAGGAGGAGTGAGTGGCTCAAGACAGGTCAAGAGACACCAACTCAGGATGAGTCTTGAAGATGTGTCCCCATTTGCATCCACAGGCTGGTGAGATCTGAGAGAACCGGAATATTTAAGCATATGATAGTTCATTCATCACAATTCTTATCTATCCCCCCAATAAAATACCACTTACTGTATATCTTCTTCTTTTTTAAAATAGATTTTATATTTATTCATAAGAGACACACAGAGAGAGGCAGAGACATAACATAGGCAGAGGGAGAAGTAGGCTTCCTGCGGGAGGCTTCCAGTGTGGGACTCGATCCCAAGCTCTGGGATCACACCCTGAGCCAAAGGCAGACGCTCAACCACTGAGCCATCCAGGGGTTCCTGTATGCCTTCTGATTACAACTCAGTATTTGTTTATTTAGAAAACGTGGACAACACAGAGAAAAGCATGAAAAAGCCAACCAAAGTTACTTGTAAGCTTACTCTTTACATTCTATATTAAACACACTGCTTTGTAATTCATCCATCTAGAAGCATACCGTGGATCACTTCACATGTCAATAGATTTTCTTGTACATTATTTTTTAATAGTGGTTTAGCATGCCTTTTTGTAAGCCTGCCAAAAATTATGTAACCAATTCTTCTGTTGGACACCAAGGTGGCTTACAACCGTTAGCCATAAAACAAAGCTGTGATGACCAGCCTGAGAAACAAATCTATACATGCAAAGACACACACTCAAAATGAGTTTCTTAGGATGAGTTCCTAGGAAGATGCTTGCTGGTCAGGTGGTATGCACATTTTTAAGGCTTTGATACGTGTTGGCAAGTTGTCTTCCAGAAAGGTTGTTTCAATTTACACTCCTTCCTACAAAGTAGGAGAGTGCCTCCACAGCCTCACCCAAACTGCGGATTATCCATCTTTTAAAATCTTTGTCAACTTCCAAGTAGAAAATGATCATCCTTAACTGTTTAAATTCCCATTTCTTTGATTTTTTGTAAAGGTCATCAAAACATTTTACTGTTTTTGGTTCTTGTATACATTGCCTGTTTACATAATTTATTTTATTCCTGAATGCTTATGATGTCCCCGGCATTAAGCATTTGCTACTCAGTGTGCTCAGCTTTTCCTCATTGACTTTTAGGAACTCTTTATATAACTAACATTATTAGGACCTTTGCCTGTTGTGTTATGAAGACTGCATTCTTGTTTGCCTTTTAACTTTGGGCTTGTTTGGACTTAACATAAGTTTTAAATGTTCATGTAGTCCAAACTGTCAACCTTGGTGTTACATCAAGAAAAGTTTTGCCCTTATCAAGAATATAAAAAACATAATTTTCTACACCCCCTAATTTATAATTTTTTTTTATTTTTAAAAGGTTTTGCTTATTTATTCATGAGAGACACTGAGAGAGAGGCAGAGACACAAGCAGAGGGAGAAGCAGGCTCCCTGCAGGGAGCCAGTTGCAGGACTGGATCTCAGGACCCTGGGATCACGCCCTGAGCCGAAGGCAGATGCTCAGCCACTCAACCACCCAGGTGCCCCCCATTTATAAGTTTCTTATTTACATTTTAATTTTTTATTCCTTTTGTATTCTGATGTCTGA
This sequence comes from Canis lupus dingo, assembly GCF_003254725.2. Taxonomy (NCBI): domain Eukaryota; kingdom Metazoa; phylum Chordata; class Mammalia; order Carnivora; family Canidae; genus Canis; species Canis lupus. The sequence continues at coordinate 55,205,493 of NC_064245.1, forward strand.
GTTATTTTTTTTTAAAGATTTTATTTATTTATTCATGAGAGACAAAGAGAGAGAGAGAGGCAGAGACACAGGCAGAGGGAGAAGCAGGCTCTATGCTGGGAGCCCGACACAGGACTTGATCCCGGGACTCTGGGATCACACCCTGAGCCAAAGGCAGATACTCAACCATTGAGCCACCCAGGCGTCCCTAATGTCTGAGTTAAATTGAGGATCTAATTAACTTTTTTTCTTTTCAGTTTTGGTCAATTTCCCCAACATTCTTTTTTTCTCCCCAAACCTTATTGGTTGAGCACTCTTATCTTTTTCCGAAGCTTTAACACATTATTGTTCTGATTAATACTTTGAGTTTTCAAATGCTTATTAGCCATTTACATTTCTTCTTCCATAAATGCCTACACAGAGGTCCTTTGTTTTTTTCAGTGTCTCACTCTCTTGTGGACTGGAAAGAACACTTCCTTCATATATTGAAGACACAACTTCTCTTTTTGCTCATTGATATTGCAATTCTTTTCCCCAGTGTGAACTTGGAGAATTAATTTTTATAAAACGTTTTGGCTGATAGAGGTTTTACATCTTCTATAATCATATTAGTTGTCTTATTGATGGTTTCTGACTTGGTTGGTGGGCTTGGAAAAGCCTTCTGATCACCAAGGTCATATAAATTGTTACTTGAGGTTTATTTGGTTTTCTTCCCTTTTTTAAAAGATTTTATTTATTTATTCATGAGAGACAGAGAGAGAAGCAGAGACACAGGCAGAGGGAGAAGCAGACTCCATCCACGGAGCCCGATGTGGGGACTCAATCCCAGGACCCTGGAATCACGCCCTGAGCCAAAGGCAGATACTCAACCATTGAGCCACCCAGGTGTTCCAAGACTTTCAAAATGTTAACAAGTCTTTGTGGAAGAGTCATTATGATTCTCTGTAGGGGGAAGAGGGATGCCAGGTTACAAGCCAAATTTGGCTTTCACCTGTGTTTGGGGAAGGCTGTCCACTCTCTTCTGCTCGTGTTTTCCCCCTTGCCTCTCATCCTAGTCCTTCCTGTCTTCAAGGGGGGAGTGGGGGCTGAGTTATCAGATCAAAAAGAAGTTGACACATACTGGTTCACATTCGGAGGAACTCATCTATCACAAGCCTGTTGCTTTCCTTCTTACCTGGGGCAGGTGCCACGCTGCCATCCTGGGTGAGTACACATCGATTACTGACCGGAATTTCCCTGTGTCAGCTGCCCCCAACATCTGCCCAGGGGCAACGCTAGGGGGGCATGTATATAGCCAGTGCCAGCAAGCCCTTTTGGCCAGGAGTCTCAAGACACATTTTCCAATCAGCTCGTTAATAATAAAGCTGATGGGTTAAATCTCTATCCATCTGTTTCACATATCTTATATTTATCAATTGGTTCCATATTTGGGAAGAGGGGAAAAAAAGAGTATTATTTATCAACCGTCCTCCCCACCCCAACCCACCTGTAGGACACATATTGAGAGTATTTTCTGCATTTAAGGCTTTGTGGTCTTAAATGAGCTTCTCTAACTAAATGCAGGTGGAGACCTCTTAGAACCCAAGGACCAATACCTACTCCCTTCTGCCATGGCTCTGCTTGGGAGGTAATGGGGGACCTGCAGGGGAGACCTGGAGACCACAGTCATAAGAGACATTCTGTCCAAAGTATTTCCAAGGCATGCATGTTTACAAACAACAATGTGCATCACCACCACTCAGAACGTCTGCCTGTGATTCATGACGGTGGCTCACCTTTGCCTCCGCCCCTGTGAGCACAAATACTTGGGAGCTGTTACCTGTAGCAAAGTGTCTGAACTTATTTTGACTCCAGAGCCTCTGTGCTCTACTGTGTGTCCTCCCTGCCTGGTTACTCAAGGAACTGAAGGTGTGGAAAGACCCCTGTCCTTGCTGCCAGTCCTGGGTCACATCTGTTACAGGTCATCTGGTCCCATAAAAGAGAGGGGGGCTGGCACTGGAGGCGGCCACCCTTCTGGGCACAGCAGCCACCAGGGGAAGAGGACAGGATGTAACCCTTGAACAGAACTTTGTGAGAAGGGAATCAGCACAGGACTCCAGGTTCATGAGGTGCGGCAGGGGGACGCACCACAGTTCTCCTTCATCATAGTCACCAGGTAGTGGTAGGATTGCTGGCCAGGGCGGAGGAATAGTACTGAAAGACTGAAGGGCACTGGGTGACCCCTTTGCCTTTGGGCCCCTTTGTCAGTGTGCATGTTGGTGAGTCACTGCCTATGGGAGAGGTGGGCCCGGGGCAGGGGGTTGAAGGTGATTGACATGTGTCAAGGCTGCATGTTTGGGAAAACCCATTGATGTAGAAACAGATTCTCAGTGATTTTTTTTAAATAAGGTTTTATTTATTTATTCATGAGAGACACACAGAGAGGTAGAGACATAGGCAGAAGGAGAAGCAGGCTCCCTGCAGGGAGCCCGATGTGGGACTTGATGCCAGGACTCTGGGATCACACCCTGAGCCAAAAGCACTGAACCACTGAGCCACCCAGGTGCCCCATCAGTGATCTTTAAAGACTTCATGTTGGCACAGCCGGCAAGGGCAGACCCATAGCAGCAATCATGGCTGGCATTTTGGAGACCTTAAAAGTATGCTAAGCATCATGCAAAACCACTACAGGCCAGAAAGTGTCCATGGGGGAACAGGGGAGGGAGAGTAAAAAGTTTAGCTGAAAACGCACTTTTAGGAGAGGTCCTGGCCTCTGCCTAGGGTGCCAGGGGCAGCCTGTCACTGGCTCATTAGAAACTTCCCAAAACCACCATCAGAGGCTACGTGAAAGAGCTCTGGGGACTGTCAGGCAGGACTGTGTGATTGGAGGTCATGGGGTGATGGGTGGGCAGGTAAAGGCAGCTACTGAAGCCCACCAGCCCTGTGCTCCAGCATCCCGGGGTCCTGAGCATCTCCTCACTCTGTGCCCTCCCACACAGAACCAAGGCCCGTGGCCTGACAGAGGCCCGCCAGCTCCCGTCCTCAGCTTGGGGCAGCTCCCCCATCTCAGAGGAAGAGCATCCTGCTGGCAAGTACAGGCTTGAGAAACACAGTTTACTGAAGCTATCTCCACACCTCCCCTCCCGTGACTGCTGAGGTCTTCTGATAATCCCAGGACTCCCACAGGCCATCAACTCTTCTTGGTAAGACACACAGCAACCCCTCCCTCCTGCCCATGCTCTGGAGGAAATACGACCCAATGTTTCTGGAATCCTAACAAGCACATTTAGATCCAAATTCAGGTTCAGGATTCAGTTCATTTTCTCAGCCAGAGAAGATAAAAGCTCCATGACCAAGGGGAAATATCCCTGTGGACGATCATGTCTTTATCTATTTATTTTGAAAAGTTATCTTGGATCTCAGAGTTAACATTTTTTCAGCCTGCTGCAGGGCTCTGACACGGACCCTGGCATGCAAAGCACACATGAGGGGGAGGCTGCCTATAGAAGTGGGAAGTCATCTTAAGGGATTTAGGGAAAAGTAGACCCTAGGCCTTCTGAGGCCTTGATCATCATTTACGGCTGGGATGCTGATGTGTCTGAGAAGCAGCAGGGCTGTTGCTGCCAAACAAAACCAGATTTATAAGTAAACAGGGCATTGTCACGGCGGCAGCAAATACTGGGCAAGTTAAGCATATTGTTAAGTACTGAGCATCACAGGCCTTAGCCAAGACTCTCCCTCTTTTTGTCCACTCCTCAGACTCCATTCACTCTTTAATGCAATATTTGAGGAGGAAGCACTCCTAAACCCATAGAGTCTAGGCATCTCTTTTAGCTTCTTGAATTTCAAGTTAAATTTGTAATTTATTTGCTTAGCAGTAGTCCTTGATGAGAATGTATATCTTGTCTGTGAAATGTTTAGAAGCATAAAACATCCTCAAAAGTCAACTTGGCCTGTTTCTCTTCCTGTAAAGGCATAATCTCTGTGTAAGTTCTTTTTGAGTTTGAGAAACAGAAAACCCAACTAAAAGTAGTTCAGAGAATAAAGGGATTTATTGGCTTTTATAACCTGAAGACCAGAAGTAGTTGGGTGGGCTTCATGGCCAGTTTGATCTAGCAGTTTAGTGAGGAAATTAAAGATGGTGTTTTTTGCTATCTTTATGCTCTGACTTCATCTTCTCTGAAAGCTTCATCCAAAAGCTGGTCTCCCTTGTGATGGCAAAAGGGTTGCAGTGGTTTCTGGCTTCACATGCCTTCCAGAAGGTCAGAGAGTATTCTTTCCACAAGTGCTCTCGGAACAGTGAGTAAGCATTTTTGTTTTTCAGAAATGCCTCACCTTACGGCCCAGAGCACTAAATTGGGTCACATGTTCCCTGGAGAAGGCTATGGACTGACTGGCTCAGACAGTCACAGTGATAAAGGATTTGTGATTGTCCTGGTTGACTTAGACCAAAAAGAAGTCACTCTTAGAGCATTAACATCACACGGCTGCTACACAGCGGGGTGTGGGTAAGGAGCGGGTATTGAGGACATTACCACATGGTTTACCACACTTTCCCTAGCATCCCTGGTGTCCCTGGCAAGTTGTACCCAGCTTTCCATCCCATGGATGGAAAGCTTATCACTACCGAGGAAGCTCATGCTATAGTAGGTCAGCTGTGATATGGTCCCTCAGGACTCTACTCCTAACTCCACCATCTGAGTCCATATGGAGCAAAGCCATCTCACCCTTTAAGAGATTGCCCTTCATCCTTCTGAGAGAAAGGTGAGATACTGATTTTTCAGAGAACGTGAGGAAAATGAGTAACCATCCTTCTTCCTTCCAAACTCTCATTGGGGTTCTGCCTCGAGAAGGCCATTCTCAGGGCTGTGTCTTATATCAGCATCCGTGACAAAGAGAGGCATATTGAAGTCCTAAAAGAGGATGGAGAGCATCTTTGAGATGTTTGCTTTTGAGTAATCTTTGTGAGTTCCCCATTCCAGTCTTCTTGCTTGTGGCATGTCTTGCTCATCCTCAGGTATGGGATGGAGTTTCTCTCCCGCAGCCAGTTTAGGGTGCATGAGACTGTGCTATGTTCAAGGATTATAATTACTCCTGAGGGTCAGGTCTCACCTGGCCTGGTGGGTGTCACATAAGCAGAACATGTTATGTTATATTCTAATTACTACACTTTCAGCAATAAAATAAGCTATTTCTTGCCCCCTATGTCAATCCACTGGCCTAAATGTCCATCTTATCCCATATGCTAATACCAAAGACTGCAATTAGGCCACATGAAAATAATGATATGTGTAAACTTTTATTCTAATCTTTGCTCCTCATTTCTTTTTCATGTTTTATTGTATCAAAAGAACTTTTTATTTTTTACTTTTTAAATTTTTATTTATTTATGATAGTCACACACACACACACAGAGAGAGAGAGAGAGAGAGGCAGAGACACAGGCAGAGGGAGAAGCAGGCTCCATGCACCAGGAGCCTGACGTGGGATTTGATCCCGGGTCTCCAGGATCACGCCCTGGGCCAAAGGCAGGCGCTAAACCGCTGCGCCACCCAGGGATCCCTCAAAAGAACTTTTTAAAATTAATAACAATGGTAACTCCTAGATGGTAAACTCCCAAAGAGCAGACATAACTCTTACATGACTTCGTATCCCAGCACCCAGCACCTGGGATATCCCTGAGAGATTGAACATGCGTGTGGACAGTGATGAGACCAAATATAAAAATAGACCTTCAACTTACATCCTGCAGCAGCCTGCCTGGAAAACCAATCAGGTTACCTACAATAATTGGTCTAGGAAGCTGGCCTGCCATAAGCCAGATGTGTAGGAGGCCAGATCACTATCTCTAGCAGCCATTTAGGAAACAAAGCAATAACTTCTGTAACAGTCAGCCCTAAATAATGAAGAGCTTCCCGGGTTTTTGTCTTGGTTTCCAACTTAGGATCAAACAGAGAAAGCCAAATACGAACCCCAACCAAGCACACTGGATACCTTGCTTCTAGTCAGCCCACCAACAGCCTCCAACCAGAGCACATCTGAAGGCTTCCCTTCTTCCACTATAAAGCTGCTCCCTGCTCTGCCTGCTTTTGAGTCTCTGCCCAGATGCAGTTGACAGTGGTTGACTTCTTTTCTATGGCAAGTTCAGAATAAATAGACTTTGCTTTTGTCATTTGGTTAGATTTAGTTTTTTTCCACATAGTAGATGCTCAATAATTGTTGAGTGGAGGAAGATATGAATGAAATATATTATGAGGAATTCCGAATAGATACAATGTTCCCCATCTTTACTGAGCCACAATTGAGATAACATTCTATAAGTTTAAGGCATACAGTGTGGTGATTTGATACACACAAATATATGTAATTTTTATTTGCCAGTCATACATCAATAAAGCTGGAAAACAATCCACATTAAAAAAAAGAACAAAAGAAGGAAATAGGGAATCTGTTTTGTTTCTTTGCATAGAGGGTCTACTAGCTTTTTGCCCCTTGATGTAATTTTCTCTATTAAACATGCTCAGGTCATGAAAAGCAAAGAATACAATGTCTGACTTGCCTGAACCACGATGTCAAAATGTGGGTTCTGATTCAGTATGTATGGGGCAGCGCCTGGAAGTCTGCATTCTGGGTTCCACAGGAAGCCGGTGCTGCTGGGCTAGGTGAGAGCTTTGCAGTCTGTGAAGTAGCTCCACACAGGGAGCCTCATTTCTGTTCCCATCTCTCAAAACCCAGATGGATGGCCTACATCTCAGATATAGAAACTGCAAGTGATGGTCCAATGTGGAAGCCAATTACTCTAGAAAAGATACAGAAAACAGTGTATATTTTGATTCCAATAAAAAGGAAATGATGTTCTCAGGCAGCCTTGCTATTCAGAAACAAACACTTTTCATCATGCTTTGATTAAAGGTAAGATGCTTTCTTAATCTAGATCCATCGACGGCACAGCTGGGCAAATCTCAGTTTGGAAAATTATTGCCAAATGTTGTGGAATCTCCCTTGCCATGCTAGGGAGAGAAGGATACTTGAGAAATTACCTTGCTTCGCTGAATGTTGCAGATCCTGGGACTTGTGCGTGATGGTTACCAAAACCACCACTAACGAACACCTTTCCAGATTATGACTCATTCCCCCGAGCCCACTCTTTATAATGTCTGTTCAGCCCGACTTGTCCTGAGCCCTCCTTTTGTCATCTGACTTGCAGACGGGTGCCTGATATCCTTTGATATACTGTACATGACATCCTAACAAACCCTTCTCTTTAATCAGGAGAATCAGACATATGCCACCATCAGAAGTCGGGTGGGGCGAGCACAGAGCAGATGTGTTCCTGCAGGTCAGATGGGATGAGTGGATTTGGAACATACACTTGGCATAATCTTTAAATTAATGCTAGGATCTAATTTTAAAATAAAACCCCACATTTTTCACAGGATGGAGACAACAAAGCTAGCAGCTTTAAACAGCAGCAAATAAAACAAAAGTCCTGAGATAACTTTTCATAAATCCACTTAGAAGTACAACATTACCTGTGAAAATTCTTAGGCCAGGTGGTCTCATCTTTTTAAAATACCCAAGGAAAAACACTTTCACATTCAAGCATCAACAGGCATAGGTATCTATGGATTTTAAAGCAGCCTTGCAAATACAGGCAAATAAATGATTTGGCCATACCTATTAATTTTTAAAAATCTTATTGCCAGATGCATGTTCACAATAGGATAAATATAAGTTAGTATTTTCTGACAATTCCACAGCACTGTTTTCTTTCAAAAGAGGAATAAGCACGCAACAAAGCATCTATACCGATGGGTGTGCTCAAGAAGTGCTGGGATGAGATGCAGGTGGTGAGCGAGAGACTGGATGAATTATCTAGGAAGGGCCCTTGAGGCCGAGATGTCTGAGATTCTTTGTCTAACATGTCCATTCATTTCCTCCACTCCAACTCAAGACTGCTGCATGTGGCCGAGGAAGGGCCATGCTGGCCATCGGTATCATTTCTGGAAGAAGAGAGACCGATCAAACTGCTTTCCTAGAATTTCTTTCTCTCATCTACAAACAGGCTCCTTATTTTCATCTTTTCACTTTTGAGAGGCAGAGTGAGAAAACAGAAAGTCTATATTCTTTGCTTAATAGGTTGGAATCCTAGCTCTGCCACTTACTGTCCAGTGAACTTGAGAAAGTTGGCTAGTTGTTCTGAGCTACTTTTCTTTCTTTTTAAAAAATATATTTTATTTATTCATTTGCAAGAGAGAGAACACAAGCAGAGGGGTGGGGTAGAGGGAGAAGCAAGACTCCCTGCTGAGCAGGGAGCCTGACATGGGACTCGATCTCAGGACCCTGAGATCATGACCTGAGCTGAAAGGCAGACATTTCTCCAACTGAGCCACTCAGGTGCCCTGCTCTGAGCCTCTATAATCATCTTATTATATATGCATATATTCATTGTGTACTGAGATTTACTGCATGTCAAGGGTTTACTGCATCGTGCTTAGGTTTGGGGAGTGTGACAGTGAACGAGACACATCTGCCTGCCCCTAAGGCATTTGTAATCTAGTGAAGGACATGGAAATAAGCAAGGACATAGCAATGGAAGCTGCTGGTGACAGTAGGTTCAGTAGGGGTGCAAGAGACTGCAGAGGAGAGCACCCAGTCAGCCTCATTTTCTCTAAAGAGGCAGCTTTTAGTGGCAATGAAGTGTCAGTGTTAGTCAGATAAGAGATGGAGTGCAGCTGATGGAGGCATGTAGGAGCCCAGGGGATGGAACATTGTCCATTATGGCCACAGCCTGGCTTTGGGGAGGGAGTACGGAAGGCAGGAAGAAGAAGAGGTGAGACATGCAGCTTGTGAAACAATCATGAACCACAGCATGACCCTTCTAAGTCTCAAGATAAGGACATTGTGGGGCGCCAGGGTGGCTCAATCGGTTAAGCACCTCACTTTTGATTTCAGCTCAGGTCATGATTTCAGGGTCGTGGGACTGGGCCCTGCTTTGGCTCCACACTGAGCATGGAGCCTGCTTAAGATTCTCCCTCTCCCTCTGCTTTCCTCACTACTCTCTCTCTCTCTCTGGAAGAAGGAGAAGGAGGAGAAAAGGGGGAGAGGGAGGAGGAAGATGATGATATTGGACTTGAGGGATCTTGTAGGAAATGACAGGTCTTGATTCCTCCCTTTCTCCATCCTGCTCCATCCATGTCCATAGAAAGTCCTGTAGCTCTGCTTCCAAAACATAGCCCTGACCCTCCTCCTCCATACCTACTGCCACTGTTCTGGTTAATGCAAGTCCAAACAAGCCACAGCCTGGTTTCTTTGGCCCAGGTGAGAGACCATGCTGGTCTGAACCTAGGCAGTGGCATGGGTAAGGGGAAAAGTGAGTTTACCTTGGATATAACTCTTTAATACTGAGCTAGTGTTGTGCATTCCAAGATGAGGAAAGACAGACACAGTTCCCACTCTTGTGGATATTATTGTGGAAGATATATGAATTAATCATATCTGGAAGAGATATGAATTAATAAAAAGTCACATAAATAAAGTTGTGACATTGAAAAGTACTCTGTAGACCTGCCAGGTACAGGTGGCAGTTGGTATAGTCGGAGCTTTTAATGGAGAATGTCAAGATGGTCAGGGAATGCTTTCCCAGGGAGCAAATCTAAGAGTGAGTAGCAGTTCATTGAGCTGAAAAGAAAAGGGGCAGCCATTCCAGGCAGAGGGGCCTGGAGAGAAAAGCCCAGGGATGTGAGGCACCCAGAGCAGAGCAGGGGCCATGTGTGCAAGCTCTGGCCGGAGAGGGTGTCAGGGAGCCTGCCGGGCTCATGGGCCACCTGAATGCATTTCATCTTCCTCCAAGGAGCAACAAGAAGTCCTGGAGCATATCAGAGTAGCTGATGTGGTAGAGGTGGTTCATCTTGTGAAAGACACACCGCTCCTGCATGGAGACTGGATTTGGGGTAGATGGCTGGAAAGATGGTGGGCAAAGGGGGTGCAGTGAGGAGGCTCTTGACAGGGTTTAGGGGAAGAATCATGGAACTTTGGAGTGGAGACTTAATGGTGGGGCTGAAGAAAGCAGATGTTGTCTTTGAGAGAAACTTAGGTAAAAAGGACAGCATTTGGTGACAGAGAATTGTCCACAGTGACCCCTGGAAATGGTGCTTCTCAGACCTGTTGTCTGACATGTGGAACCTGTCCACCCCCAGTCACAGGGAAAGCTGGAGAAGTCTGTTGACCAAATGCTTGACCACAGAGTTCGTCAAGCCTTTGGTCAACACTCAGGAAGTTCTGTTACTGAAAAGGAGGGAGAGAATGGGTAATAGGGGACAATCAATATTCTCCATCAGAGAAGTGATGCCTGAACCCATTAAACTAAAAAACCACACTCAGCAACAGTGTGCTCTTCAAAGACCTTGTGGCCTTCTCTGGAAGCACCCAAACCCCATGTTGGGACCAAAGGAAGGCTACTGCACTCAAAGAGAAGATGCCCAGGCTGAGTCCCCTCATATCACAGTTAAATGTCTTTAGCATTTGAACTAATAAGAGGTGGATTTCTCTAATGAGGGTGGGCAGGAAAAGACTCCACGGCCGAAGAAAAATTGAGGAGATGCCTAAGTCATTTCTGATGAAACTTGCTCTATGTTTTATGGCAGTTGCATGCTGTGAATGCCACCAGGAAGCTGCCACAAGGTGAAGACAGGCCTCACTGTGTGCAGCAGGGGAGGCGATGTGCCCGGGCTGCCCTGCCTCCTCCACCTGCAGCGTGGCAGTCTTTTGGCCACAAGAAATTATTCATTAAGCAGCTTTCAGTGTGCAAAGCATTCAATGGCCAGCTGAAGACACTAAACTGTGTCTTAATATTTTGAGGACAGATGATCATAATAAATATGCCCCCAAATAAGAGCAACCTCAAGCAAGTGAACCTTCATAATGTTTATTTTTTATTTATTCATTTTTAATTATTTATTTTTTCCTTTATAACTTTTAACTGATGCATCTTGCATGACATGTATACAACTTTAGACTCTGTGCCTCATTTCATTTCCTGTTCTCAACAGTCTATTTGAATGAATGACAGAGTAAATGGCACAAGACTTGAATAGTTTTCTAGAGAGAGAACCACAGAATGCTGAGAGGACTGTGGCATACAGAACACGTCATGGAGTTTTGGTAGAAGAAATGGAAAAAGAAGCAGCTGCCTCTGAGGGAAGGTCTTTGCTAAATTCACTTATGATCACAGGCAGATTAGCTGCTGAGCATACATTCATTTTTCCTCTCCAAACAATGTTGAGGGGACAAACTTCCACCACAAGGAAGCATTTCATCTTGCAAAATTATTCCAAGAATATAAAAAAGTGGTTTTCCAAAGCAAAATGCCATATAGATAGATTTCCAAACAATACTAGAACCACAAAACCTGTCTGAAATGAAGAAGTCTCCCCATGATTTTTAAAAAAGAAAGCTCGTTCAGAATGGAAGGGGGGGCAGAGATAGGACAATAATCTCCCCGTTATTCTCTATCTGGAAGCCCACTTTCTGCAGCAGCATCTTGAGGAACTGTCTGGTCAGCATCTCCATGGGACTTAAATCACAAACAATGAATACAAACTCTTTATGTTCAACTGTTTTGTTTGTAGACAAGATGACACCTGAAGCAGTGAAATGGGGCGGGAAACCCAACCATACTCATGCAAGAGCAGCATGCTTTTTCCAGAAGACCACAGTCAATAGTGGGAAATGCCTCCTGGCAGGAAGCTTTTAAATTGCTGAGACCATTAGACACAGTGGACGTGACTTGAGCAAACATCTCTTAGAGTAAAAATATGAATGGATAATGGAACCTATGAAAGGAGGGATCAATGAGGCATTACAATTTGCAAATACAAGGAGATGGACAGATGCTGGAGGAAACAGTTGAACAGTGGGATTACACCTCACCCAGCTTTTTTTACTTTTTTATTCTTTACAAAAGCCTTCACTTGGGAGAAAATAGATTGGTTATAAAGTGTAGCTATTATAAAATATCTAAAATCTCTTGTAATATTTTAGTTCAAAACAGTGTTTCTCAAACAGAGGCATCTTTGCCCCCAAGGGGACATCTGGCTCCAGGGAGAGGCATTTATGATTGTCACACTTGAGGAGTGGTGGGTTTCTGGTAGAAGCCAGAGATGCTGTTGAATATCCTACAATGGACAGAACTGCTTCCTTTTCCTGCCACAGTGAAAAGAATTGTCTGGCCCTAAATGTCAATAGTGTCAAGGTTGAGAAACCCTGCTGGAGGAGGAAAAAATGCATGATAAATAAAGACAGAGGCAGTAATCCATGATTCCTTAAAATATGATGTGTACCTGACAGCATTTAGTTCCCCCCTCCCTTTTAAAGATTCAGTTATTTATTTGAGAGAGAGGACAGAGAAAGAGTGCACAAGTAGGAGGGGCAGGGTCAGAGGGAGAGAGACTCCCAAGCAGATTCCCCACTGAGTGCGGAGCCCAACATGGCCCTGAGATCATGACCTGAGCCAAAACCAAGAGTTGGATGCTTAACCGACTGAGCCACCCGGGCACCCTGAAGTTGGATTCTTCTAAGGAAGAGGGACGAAAGCTGTATTCATGTTGTAAAACTTAGAACAAGCAAGAAGAAAAAACCTGGAACCCCAGGGATGCCCTACAGTTGAAATTACATAGTTTATCTCAGTCACACTTCATGTCACTAGCTGGCTCTGATAGAATCAGTTACTTTTGAGAATATTGAGTACACAAGATTAATAGAGATTACACAAGTAATAGAGAAAATATCAGTCCATGTGGGCCGCTGTAAATCCCTTGGATCCAGGGTCAAAGGCAGATGGGAAGCTCAGAGAGCTGCTCCTGCACTGTCCAGATTGCAGGACAGGTGGCACGTGGGGCCACAGGACTGGGAAGGCTCAGTGTTGCTGTGTCTGGTTCAGGAGCCCCTCCTAGGCCTGTGACAAGCCCACTCTTCCACTGACAGCCATCAAGGGGGGTCTGCTCTTGCTGTGCTACAGCTTTTTTACTGTGTCTTCTGCAGCACAGGAAAGAAACACACCTGAGCTCATATGTCACAAGATAAACCAAGATTGGGAGCTACAGAGGCTTTTGTCTCAGTTCAAGCATATTTCAGGTTTTCAGATGTCCATGAATAAAGCTGTCTTATTTCCTTACTTTTTTTCCTTCTGTATGAATTTTTATTTATTTTTTATTTTTATTATAAATTTATTTTTTATTGGTGTTCAATTTGCCAACATATAGAATAACACCCAGTGCTCATCCTGTCAAGTGCCCACCTCAGTGCCCGTCACCCAGTCACCCCCACCCCCCGTCCACCTCCTCTTCCACCACCCCTAGTTCGTTTCCCAAAGTTAGGAGTCTTTTATGTTCTGTCTCCCTTTCTGATATTTCCCACTCATTTTTTCTCCTTTCCCCTTTATTCCCTTTCACTATTTTTTATATTCCCCAAATGAATGAGACCATATAATGTTTGTCCTTCTTCGATTGACTTATTTCACTCAGCATAATACCCTCCAGCTCCATCCACGTCGAAGCAAATAGTGGGTATTTGTCGTTTCTAATGGCTGAGGAATATTCCATTGTATACATAGACCACATCTTCCTTAACCATTCATCTTTCGATGGACACCGAGGCTCCTTCCACAGTTTGGCTATTGTGGCCATTGCTGCTATAAACATCAGGGTGCAGGTGTCCCGGCGTTTCATTGCATCTGTATCTTTGGGGTAAATCCCCAGCAGTGCAATTGCTGGGTCGTAGGGCAGGTCTATTTTTAACTCTTTGAGGAACCTCCACACAGTTTTCCAGAGTGGCTGCACCAGTTCACATTCCCACCAACAGTGCAAGAGGGTTCCCCTTTCTCCACATCCTCTCCAACATTTGTGGTTTCCTGCTTTGTTAATTTTCCCCATTCTCAGTGTTGTGAGGTGGTATCTCATTGTGGTTTTGATTTGTATTTCCCTGATGGCCAGTGATGCGGAGCATTTTCTCATGTGCTTGTTGGCCACATCTATGTCTTCCTCTGTGAGATTTCTGTTCATGTCTTTAGCCCATTTAATGATTGGATTGTTTGTTTCTTTGGTGTTGAGTTTAAGAAGTTCTTTATAGATCTTGGAAACTAGCCCTTTATCTGATACGTCATTTGCAAATATCTTCTCCCATTCTGTAGGTTGTCTTTGAGTTTTGTTGACTGTATCCTTTGCTGTGCAAAAGCTTCTTATCTTGATGAAGTCCCAATAGTTCATTTTTGCTTTTGTTTCTCTTGCCTTCATGGATGAATCTTGCAAGAGGTTACTGTGGCCAAGTTCAAAAAGGGTGTTGCCTGTGTTCTCCTCTAGGATTTTGATGGAATCTTGTCTCACATTAAGGTCTTTCATCCATTTTGAGTTTATCTTTGTGTATGGTGCAAGAGAATGGTCTAGTTTCTTTACTCAGAAGTGATTTATTTTCATTTTCCTGCTGAGCTCAGAATAGTTAGTAATTCTTAGTCTGCTCTCACAATGGATTCTGGATGGAGTCTCTCTTGAGCTCTTGTATCAACTCTTCTCTTTTTGCAAACTTCTCTTGTTGCCTCTCCTTCCCTGGAGCTCATGCAGTGACCACTTATGCAGGGATGTGAAGGGTCAGCCTCCTCATTCAGACTGCAGACAGCTGCAAAGGGCCACCCCAGCTCTAGAGACCCTGGTAGGAAGGGCTGAGGCTGTGGTCAAAAGAGCATTGCAGTTTGGTTCCTTTCTCTGCCCAATCCTGCTTCCCCAACCCCTCCCCCTCCAGAGATGTTGACACCTCAGGAAAGGTCCTGCATGTCCCACTCTGTCTCAAATTCTGCTTCCCCAAAAATCCTACTGGAGAAGCATGTGTTGGCTCTCAGCATGATTTCTTGCCTCCATCCAGATTTTGCAGATTTAAACAGCTTTGACCCTTCAAAGATTCCATCTCTTCTCTATTTTTTTTCCCCATGAGTTTTGAGGTATGGGAAAGGAATAAAAATTCTTGTTATATTTCAGAAGAATACAGAGTCAAAATGACTAATTCCTAAAGCTCAATTTTGATACAATTTCAAACTTCTAGAATAGTTGCAAAAATAGTACAAGAACTTCTGTATATTCTTTATCCAGATTTAGTAATTGTTTGCATATTGCCCCATTGGCTTCTTTATCGTTCCCTCTCTGTGTGTGATTATATCTATGTGTATATATTATTATTTGAACCACTCAAGAATGAGTAACAGATATTGGCCTCTGTGAAACTAAATGTTTGTATCTTCCCCAAATTTATACATTGCAACCTAATCCCCAATGGATGGCGTTTGGAGATGGGAGGTGATTAGGTTGTGAGGATAGAGCCCTCATGAATGGAATTAGTACCCTTGTAAAAGAACTCCCAGAGAGTTCTCTTGCCCCTGCCATGTAAGGACACAGTGAAAAGACAGCAATCTATGGACCGGGAAATTCTCACCAGAAATGACTCTGCTGGCACCTTTCTTTGACTTTCCAGCCCCCAGAACTGTGAGAAATAAATTTCTGTTGTTTATAAGTCACTCATTGTATAGTTTTCTATTATGGCAGCCCAAACCAATAAAGACAGCCCCTTTGTCCCTAAATACTTGAATGTGTATCTCCTAAGAACAGAGACATCCTCTTACAGAGTCACAGTATAAGAATCATAACTGGGAAGTCAACGCTGATACAATACTATCAGGCCAGGGTCTGCATTCAATGTTTCCTTTTTTTTTTCTTTTTCCTTTTCCTTTTCCTTTTTTTTTTAGAGAGAGATTTTGTTTACTTATTCATGAGAGACACACAGAGAGAGGCAGAGACATAGGTAGAGGGAGAAACAGGCTCCCCGTGGTCTCAGGACCCCAGGACCATGCCCTGGGCTGAAGGGAGATGCTCTAACACTGAGCCACGCAGGTGTCCCTAAATATTTTATTTATGAGAGAGAGAGAGAGAGAGAGAGAGAGAGAAACAGAGATAGTGACAGAGATAGTGAGAGAACACGGAGCCAAACTTGGGGCTTGATCCCGCAACCCTGGGATCATGACCTGAGCCGAAGGCAGACACTTAACCAACAGAGCCACCCAGGCCCCCCTCCTCATGAATAATTTGATTCTTGGGATGCCTGGGTGGCTCAGTGGTTGGGCATGTGCCTTTGGCTCAGGGTGTGATCCCGGGGTCCTGGGATTGAGTCCCACATCGGGCTCCTCGCAGGGAGTTTGCTTCTCCCTCTGGTTATGCCTCTGCCTCTCTCTGTGTGTCTCTCATGAATAAATAAGATCT
This sequence comes from Canis lupus dingo, assembly GCF_003254725.2. Classification (NCBI taxonomy): domain Eukaryota; kingdom Metazoa; phylum Chordata; class Mammalia; order Carnivora; family Canidae; genus Canis; species Canis lupus. The sequence continues at coordinate 55,221,749 of NC_064245.1, forward strand.
TAAAAAAAAAAACAAATAATTTGATTCCTAAATTGCTTGAGATTTGGCCAGTGGCAGCCCTTCAGGTAGGCTCTGTGTCCTTTAGACATGTTCCCACCATTTTTTGAACACTTCCATATTTTCTAGCCACACTCATTCTGTGCCAGGCCCCAAATACTGCCATTTTATATCTCATTTTCAAGATGTCTAGATTCACACTATACTTTCCCTCCCCTCCCCTGGGATCCCTGGAATCAGCCCTTTCTTCATGGAGCTATCATCCTTTAGGGAAGAGTGGTATTTAGACATCATATCTGGACACTGGTGGGTTCACTTTACTGGAGTCATTGCTCCTATGCCCTCTTTGCTCTCAGGGCTAGAAAAAATATATATACTTCTATTTCTTTATCAACGTGTAAATTAAAAGCCATATATCATAAACCATTCATATGGATACCTGTCTTCCAATCCAACGCTGTAAGATTTATTCTAGTCTTTGTCTTTGCATATTTTAAACTTCATTTTTCAAGTGAGAGATTTGTATTCCATTGTCTTCCAAAAATTTACTTATTTGTCCAGCCTAGAATACACAGAGCATAGCTTCTGAATTACTAACATACCCCACTGTGAAAAAGCAAACCTAAGAACTAGACTGAATTATGAATTACTTTTTAGGTAGAATTTACATACAGTAAAATGCATGGATCTTAAGTATACAGTGTAATGAGACTTGATCAATGTGTACACTTATGTAACTATCACTATGATCAAGACACAGAATATTTCCATCAGATCCAGCAAGTTCCTTTATGCCTCCCTTTAGTAAATCCTATGCCCCAAGGGCAACTACTGTTCTGAATTTTATCAACACAGATTAATTTTGCCTATTTTTGAACTTCATAGAAATGTAATATATAGTATGTATTTTTTGTTTGGCTTACTTTATGCAACTTTTTTTTTTTTTTGAGAGAGAGAGAGAGAGAGAGAGAGAGGGAGATGAGGAAGGGGCTGAGGGAGAGGGTGAGAGAGAATCTTACACGGGCTCCATACCCAGTGCAGAGCCCAATCTCATGACCCTGAGATCATGATCTGAGCTGAAATCAAAGAGTCAGATGCTTCACCAACTGAGCCATCCAGGTGCCCCTTTGCAACATTTTTTTGAGATTCACCCCGGAATCTCAAATTCATGTATAAATGAATTCACTCATTCAGACATGCTGTTGCATGTTATCAACTGTTACAAGTAAGTTGTTATTGCTAAAAAGTAGCCCATAGTGTGAATATATCTGCTTATCTGTTCTCCTTTTGATGGACACTTGGTTGTTTTTGGTAATTACAAATGAAATTGCCATAGACATTCTTGTACAAGTCTCCATAAGGAAAATGTTTTCATTTTTCTTAAGTAAATACCTAGGGAGTCATAGGATGGTTGTATGCTTCACTTTATAAGAAATGGCCAAACCGTTTTCAAAGTAGTTATTTCACTGTATGAGAATTCCAGTTGCTTTACATGCTTGCCAATATTTGGTGTTGTAAATTGTTTGCTTTGTACTCATTTGTAGAATTATGCCCACTCTAGGGGATGTGAGATGGTGTCTCGTTATGGTTTTAACTTGCACTTCTCTGATGACAAGTGATGATGAACATTTTTTCTTGCTCTCATTGGTCATTTATGTATTTCTTTTGCAAAAGCATTTTGCCCATTTTTAATTCAACTGTTTTGCCTTTTTATTATAGATTTGTAGGAGTTCTTTGTACCATCTAAATACAAGGGTTTTTTTTGGGGGGGGGTCAGATATGTGTATTGTGATGATACTCTTCCGGCCTGTGGTTCTCTCTTTTATTTTCTCAATGGTGTCATTTGATAAGCAGGATATCTTGATTTTGATGTCATCCAGTTCATCAAAACTTTTGTTTACATTTAGTACTTTTTGTGTCCTCTATAAAAAAATCATCGGTCAGCCTGTTTTGATCCTAGAAGCTTCATCTTCTTAGATTTTATGTTTAAATAAATAAATCCATCTCAAATTAATTTTTGTGTGTGGTGTGGGACAGAAATCAAGGTTCATTTTTTCCCTGCATGTTTGTCCAGTTGTTTCAGCTCCATTTATTGAAAAACTTTCTTTTCCCCGTTGAATTGCCTGGGTGCCTGGGTTGAAAATCAGTTGTCTTTATATATGTGGGCCTATTACTTGATTCTATTCTCTTCCATTAACCTATTTCTTCCTCTGCTAATACCACACTCTCAATTCCTGTAGCTTTATAATAAATTTTGACATCAGGTAGTGTGTGTCTTTGTTCTTCTTCTTCTTCTTCTTTTTTTTCAAGATTGCTGCATCTATTCTTGGTCTTTTTCATTTCCACATATAATTTATAATGAACTCATCATTTTTCAACAAAAAAATCAATTTTCAACAAAAATTGTCCTTTGTCATTTTGATTGGAATTAACTTACAGATTATTTTTGGAAATGATTAAAGTCTTCACAATAATGTATCTCCTAATGTAGGAGCTTGGAGTGGGCTTGATTTAGACTGTGACCCTTTGAATTTCCTTCTCACAGTGTGTATGCACATATGTATATATGTGTATATGTTGGATGGCTCTACTTAATGGAAATTTCTTTACTCTTCTTCCATTGAGCTGAAAACTGTAACTCTAACTGCTAGCACCTGTCTTCCTGGCTTGGATGCAGGGAAATTATGTACGTCAGCTGATAGTGGGGAGAGTTAGCAATAGGGATGGTCAGGAGATAGGCATGGACTCCTCTGTACCTGCAGGTTTCACAGGCTATAGCTCCCCTCTATGATGGTCCAATTAGTGCATGGCACCGGTAGGAAACCAATGGGTAGAAATGGGAAAGATGCTAATGTTACAGAATGCTGGGGGAGAGATAAATTGCATACATTCTGGCTGAAGTGACCGGTTATTTGAGGGAGCTGATGGAAATAGTAACTACCATATGCAGATACATCCGCATGTAAATAGATCTTCCTTGAAGGAACATGTATCCCATTCAGGGCTAGGCTGTCTTTGGGTCTGAAAGATCAACAGACTCCCACTTTTCAGGAACACATACTTGGCCACTCTCACTTTCAGTACCTATTTCCCTGTAGCAGAGAAGACCAACAACTAAAATGTAATATAAAAATAGCTGCTATTTATTGGGCACTCATTCTGTGCCAGGCCCCAAATACTGCCATTTTATATCTCATTTTCACAACAACCTTTTGGGATAGGTGATATTAGGTATATCTTGCAGATGAAGTAACATAAGGATTTGAATGGTGAACTCCTCCCGGACCCCACGATTAGCAAATGGAAGAGACCTGGCTCTTGCCACCCAAATCCTGTCTCTCTGCACAGCTCAGCACTGATCTATGTTCACTTTGAATCTCATGGTCCTAATGCCCCTAGGACCTCCTCAGTCTGGGGGAAGCCCCGTTGATGTCTAATTCGCCCTCTTGGCAACTTCTCTTCTCCATAAATCTAGACCAAGGCCAGGGTGAGCTTCTCTGTCAGATTCCATCTCCGCCATTCCTTAATTAGCCCAATGGAGACGGAGCACCATGGCCATCAGGCCTGGAAGTTAGACTCGGGAAATCCCTGGTGGTGTTTAGGCCATTATTACCCAGCCTGGGCTTGCTTCTGGGCTTTTAAGTGCATTAGAGCACTCTGCATTGACTTGACTGGCTGTTCCGTGCTGGCTCGCTTGTCAAATTACCTCTCATTTGCACGGCTCACCTGATGTTGTTGAAGCACTTTCCTGGCATTGGGAGCTGCTGGTTCCTCCTAAGGGATCTGGGGACTGGGCCTAGTTTTACAGATGGGGAAGCAGAGACCAGGCTGTATTGAGTTAGTGTGTTTTTGGTCTCCTTCAAATGCTTCATGTTTGTAACTAGAGTGATTTTTTTTCATGTGGCTGGATCTAAAGTTTCAATCTGGCATTTAATGAGCCTCTAAGTAAGGCTACGTTTGGGGTATCAAAGTGAAGCAGCAGAGGGAAGTGATTGATTATTGGATATGGGTTCTGTGGACCACCCAAAGGAATACATCTGATTTTGGGGGCTGATGGGCTGGTGGTCTCAAGTTGCACAGATATGCATATACTCTAATGGAAGTGGTTTACCCAAGGCTGCCCTGGGATGACAGCAGAATCAAGACAGATCTGTGGTCTTATGACTTCACCTTAGATCAACACTACTTCCCTACTTGGTGGGAGGAGGGGTCAGATGGAAAGGAAGGGTCCATCCATCAATTCCTATATCCTTCTATTCTCATAACACCTACACTATGCTAGGTTTGGCACTAGACAGGCCTTTGTGAAGATGCTGGTTGGCTGGAGTCTAAAGAAAATGGGTAACCATGCAGAGTCTCCAGAAATGGTTCAGGTAAAAAGAATCCCAACAGCCAGCAATTGGGGACAGGGCTTCAATCCACCAAAGCACTAGCAGTGACACTAAAATAGAAGTCAAAGCAGCTAACCCTCTGAACTGGATCTCATATTGGAGGTAGAGTCAGAGTTGGTGGAAATGCCTTATCCTGGGCCAATCAGCCAGGAGCAGTGAACTTCCTCTCAGCCTTTATGCACTGGTGGCGGGGAGCCTGAGGATTTCCTGCCTCAAGTCTGCATTCTAGGATAGAGGAGTCAGGCTGAACTTTTCTGTAAACGCCCTAGGAGACCAGGTCTGGGAGTTGGAAGGCCAACATCAGGGCAAGAGATGAGGGTTTGTCAGCAAAACTTTCCAGATCTACAAAGCTGGAAAAATATTGCTCCTGATTGCTGCCCTGGTATCAAAAATGCCCCTCTAGCTACTTGCACCTAGTTACCCTCCCTGGAGGCACAAGCGGCTACTTTAGCAAAGTTCTAAAAATGTAGGTATGGAAAATCATGGTGCAGGGCTATGAAAATGCTCTTTCTTGAGCACTGACCCTATGGATTTAGATTCAGTGTGTCTGGTCGGGGGGGAAGTGGGTCTAGATGAGCGGCAGCTAAGAAATCTGTATTTTTAACAAGCCAAGGAGATTCAGGGGCCAATGGAGGAGTCTATGGAGACATTTCTAGAAACATTGCCAAATCCCCCTGGTGCTCAGCTCTGGCTGGGGGCAGATGCAGAAGTCCAGCATAGCAGCCTCAGTCTAGGACCTTTCACCAGCTCACTGCTGCTGCTGCTGCCCTGAGCCTGTTACCCACATGCCTCGCCTCCACACTGGTTCAGGCTTACAGTTCTGCAAAGTCTCAGCCCTGGATCATTTGACCTCATTCCCTGGCCACTCCCCTCCCCATCCTGTGCCTTCACTTGCCCAGTTGCTCTTCTATAGCCTGGCCACCTGCTATGTTGAGCCAGTCTCAGCCCCCTTCCCTCCACTCCATCCATGCATTGCTAGACCATATGAGGCTCAGCTGCCACTGGTTACAAGTAAAACCCTCAAACTGAGAAATTGTAAGAGCCAATGATCAGGGAAGACAGGGCTTTTACACCCAATTTTAAATTGGTGGTGGAATGCAGAAGCTGAAGTTGTGTGATGCTTCTCTGACTTTTTTATTTTGGGGAGCATAGTTAAATTATGGCACCAAGGGAAGGATAATTACAAAGAACTTGTGATTTTGTTCCATGAATCTAGGACCCCTAGATTAGGAAGCAGCTAAATGAGACATGCATGTGTTTATGCTACATTTCATATGAAGAGTTCTTTTCTGGGAACCCAGAGGCAGAAGCAGCCCCAGCAAGAGCTTTAAGTCTGTGAAACTCATTGCTTGTGTCTCATTTCCCTCTGAGAACTATTGTCTGACTTTCCCACAATTTCTAGGACTCTCTGCCCAATTCATCTACAAAGAAAATAAAAGACAACCAAGAAATTAGTAGCATAATGATTAATTCAATGTGTAACCACTACCAGGAACATATGTTTTAAGAGAGAGTCCAGGGTCCTTCTGGATTCTCAGAGTCCACTGGTCAGTGTCTGACTCATCTGTTTTGCAGTAGCTCTGCCTTTGGAAGGCCAGGGAGTGGGGTGCTTTAGTTGGGAACTCTGGTTGGCTTTAGTGTCAGTGGCAGGCAGCATGGGTGGTTGAGAGCAAGGACTCGATGCCTCTTGAATCAATAGAAGTATAGAAGTATACCACCCTCTGGCCTCAAGTGATGGTCTATTGACTGAGACCTAACTCTCACTGGACCAATCAGAGCCCTCCCCTCCCAAGCCCACCCATGGTCATATTTCTAGCTCCTTCAGGAAGCTGGGTTGAATGAAGGAAGCCAACAATGGGGAGAATAAGGAAGGTAGAAGATGGGATGGAATCTTCTGTGCTTCTCTGAGCACAGAGCTACCTCAGGGCTGTATTAGTTTGCTCGGGCTGCCATAACATTAGGATAGGCTGGGGCATAAATTAATTAATTAATTTTCTCACAGTCCTGTAGGCTGGAAGCCCAAGACCAGGGTGCCCCCAGCTTGGTTTCTTCTGAAGCCTTCTCCTTGCTCTGCAGATGGCCCTGTCTTCTCCCTGTGTCTGTATGCGGTCTTCCTTTTGCAAATGCCTGTGTCCAAACTTCCTCTTCTTACAAGGACACCAGTCATACTGGAATAGCGCCCACCTTGATGACTTCATTATAACTTAGTTACCTCCTTAAAGACTCTACCTCCCAAGACAGCTTTGGAGGTACTGTGATTTAGGACTTCAGTATAAGAATTGGCACAATCTGGCTCATAACAAGGGCCAGTGACAAAGCCTAGCACTTAGATTCTTCCGTCCGTACCTACACCCCAGCCTTTCTCTGGCACTCTGAAGGATCTGTGGCTGCTACAAATGGTAGTTTTTTAAAATTAGGATATTTCTACTTGGGTATTGTTAGTATACAGAATTTTTAGGGTTTTGCTATATTAGTCATAGCAGGCCATTGTTTGTACTATAAATTGTAAGCATTTTCCCAGTTTGTCAACGGGTTTTTGCTTTGCTCATTTAAAAAACCATACACTTAAACAGACATTACTCTTTCTAAGTTGGAGTGATAGTTAAATTCCCTCTTGTTAGGTAAATAGAAAAAGGTGGCAGAGAATGTAGGGAGATGGGTACAGCAGGGGTCTGGAAATATCAGACGGAGGATAGAGACATGGCTGAACCAAGTAAGCCTTTCGTGTCCCAATTTCCCTTCTCACGGGATAGATGCTCCTTGCTCCCCTCCACCGTCCTATCCCCAAGCCCGCACTAAGAATAACATCCAAAAAAAAAAAAAAAAAAAGTAGCCCTAAACTTTCTAGTGCCTGTATGTTTCTATCCAGGAACATACAGAAAATCTGGGGGAATAAAACCCTCAAACAAGGATATAGTTAATAACATGTCAAATTTCTTTAGTTTTCCGTCTAAGGAAGTGTGGCCCAGAATATAGATCCTACCACATCGAGGGGAGAGGAGGAAGAGGGGCAGGGGGAGGACCAAGACCGGAGAATCATTAGCTGCCCTCCCGCCAGCTGTCTGGCTCTGTAAGATCCAAGCAAAACCAGCCGAGAGGCTCTGTTCTCTGAAGTAGGCTCAGCTCGGGGAAAAATATTGATTCTGACCACAGCCATCTCTGTTTCAAAAGTTATTTCATGTTGGAAAGAACTGATATACTTGATGAAAGATTAAAATATCTCTATGGGCTATGACAGTGTCCATGAGATTGTGTCCTTAAAAATAGAGTTCCAGCGATGGCTGCTGCCTCTAAAATGTCCCTTGGGAGGGGTCTGGATGTTTATCCCCAGAGGCCACCTCATTTCTAAAACTCCTGCTTGAGAGTCATGTCCTTCCAGCAACATCCAGACCCTACGAGGGTAAAGCAGAATTCTGGAAACCGTCAGAAGGGTCAGTTCTGCTGTTCCGTGGTGGCAGCGGCGGACTGATGATCAAGTTAATGTGGCTCTGACCTCACTCAGAGCCCCTCACCTGCTGGGGCCCCTTCCTGGGATCAGCAGGCTCCCCTCCAGGACCAAGGAGAGAAAACAGCCCTCCCCCACCCCCCCAGCACACCTCCGGCCAGGTGGTGCTGCCAGGGCCGGGCTCCAGCCTCTACCTGTGCTGTACGGCCAGTGACAGCCTGCTCCCCACTAGGCGGCCACCTCCGTGTCCCCCACCCAGCACCTAGTACCCAGCAACAGCCCGGCCCTCACTTTGAATTACTGAAGAGACTTGTGTGCGGTTACAGATGGGGCATTAACACGACGCTCTTAAGTTGAAGGGAACTTTTTCTAAACTGTCCATACTAAAAACACATTTATATTAAGCATGCTCAAAGAAGACTGAATTACTTTTTCTTTTCCAATTTTTTTTAAGAGAAAGAATGAATGAGTAAGGGGAGGGGCAGAGGAAGAGAGAAAAAAATCTTAGGCAGACTCCCTGCTGAGTGTGGAGCCCAACTCGGGATTTGATCTCAGTACCCTGAGACCATGACCTGAGCCAAAATCAAGAGTCAGATGCTCAGTGGACTGAGCCACTCAGGTGCTCCTGAGTAACTTTTCTATGCTCTCTATAGAACACAATTTCACAAGATTAGCGTCATCTGCCAGCCCTGATTGTGTATGTGATATTCCTAAATGTAGACAGTTAATCTAGACAGTCACTAAATACGCATGAAGGAAATTTACCACCTTAGGTTTGAGTCTGTTCATAAGAAAACTATAAAAATTTTTCAAAATATTAATAATATATAAATGGTTGTCCTTAAATACCGTATCTCCAACAGAATAACATTTGGAAGAGGCGGGATTGAGCATGTCTTGGAAGAGTGTGCAGGTTCTTTTATTATCGACTGTTTTGACTGCCAGTAAAAATATTTTCTACAGATAATTCACATCATCAAGAATTTGCCCATGGAGGTTAGAAGATAATGTTATTCACCTTTTAATGCTTTCTGAGCCTCTAAAATGCCAAGCATGAGACCTGTCCCAATTATTTTATTTTCTTAACCAAAAAGGATTTGATTACAAATGCATAGGGATCTGTGTGAATGAATGAATCGTGGAGGGAATGAAGGTATTTCTTGCAGGGCATTTTCAAGGTTGGCCAATGAAAATGTTCCATTAATTTATTGTCTGTCTTTCTCCCATGAAAATGTGAAGATTTGGGATCTGCTTTGTTCATTCTTGCATCTTCAGAAAGTGCTGACATATAATAACTACTTAATACATCTGTATTAAATGAGAAAAACCAAGATCAGTGTGTATGAAGAGGCATTCAAAGTATATAAGCCAGGAAGAGCAAGAGGAATGGATAGTAGGATTGTGTTGGGCAATTCATGGATAATGACAAACACAATGGTATAATTTTTCTTGATTTTGGCACAATGCCAGTTGATACTTTTTTGCCTCCCAACTCCCATCCAGTGGCCCTGTGAGGAAACAGGAGCAGGGATCAGAATCTCTGGAGTAGACTCAGACTCTGCATCTTCACGTCAGCTAATGACAGGGCAACAAGACTCCCTCCAAGAACAGCTAGAGAGACTGGACAGAGTGAGGCCTCAGTGACCTGAAGTAAGCAGTGGAGAGTGAATCATGTCAAGATCTTGGAGGCAAAGGAAAACCCAAGTGTGAGTTTAGCATTTGACGCTACTTTCGCCCCTTCCCAGGGGGAGAAGGAGAGAAGCTGAGCTACTGGCAGCCTCAAAGGCTAGAAGGTCACTTCCTTCCCTCACTCAGCCTATCACCCAGTCACCCTGTTGCATGAGGATGTTTCTGGAGTCCATTCACTTCTACCTCCCAGGAACTTGGCTCATCTGCCAGTGTCTCATGTCTGAAATGTTGCCTCCACCCCAGGGCCCCTCCAAACTTCTACCCATGCCACAGCTCCTCCACAATTGCAGCCAACATGATCAAGCCACTCATCTGCTTACTGCTTTAAAAGTTTTCAATTCCTCACTATTTTTAGGATTCAGACTCAGATCTCTAACAGAACTCACAAGGCTCTGGACAGTCTGGCCTCACCTATTGCTCCAGCTTCATTTCACACCACATTTCCTCTGACTTCAGAACTGGACCAGCACTCTGGTTTTCTTTCAGGTCTGTGCCCTCTCTGCATCCACGGGGTCTTTGCACACACTCTCCCTTCTGTCTGGGAGGCTCTTTCCAATCTCCATTCCTCAGATCTTAGCTCTGTTGCTGGAGGGCATATATGAAGAGAAAAAAATGAGCATTCTCTCTTATCTAATCAGCTTTTATGGGTGTACGAACCATCAAGATAAAGCTAAGGCACCACCACTGACCTGGTGCAGGGTATCTTGAGAGGCCTTCAAAGGGGAACACTCAGAATTGGAATGAAATGGACCAGCAACCGCAATTGGAAAGACAGTACACATTTGAAGTTGGCCTCTCTCTTTCTTGGGAGAGGTCTGGTCTTCTTTTGGGAAGCCAATGGTTGTTAGCTCATAGAGTGGCTCTTCCCTGCCCAGCTAACTCACCCCATCTGACTGAATTAGACCCTGTCAGGCTGTAGGGTGCAGGTATGGAGGAATATTAATGGAGAGAATTGAGGTGACTTGAACACTCATGGTCCTAGGTTGTGCAGGCCAACAGTCTCCTCTAGTTACCCTGGGGAAACTAAGGCGCCACAGCTACTGGGGCAGAGTGCGGGGGCAGAAAACTCTAGGAGGGAATGGATCATCTTCCCAAACGTGACAGGTGATCACGTATGCTCCTTGGGGAGCAGGCTAATTGGGTTCAATGAATTCTGGCATTTACGGTATGTTCCCACATGCATGTTGAAGCATCCTTGATCGAAAGGCAATTGGTTATGTGTCTTACTTGCTCAAATCTCTCTTAGGGAGATGACAGAAAACACTTGAAATGGGAAAAGCAGGGCTGGAGAGATTCCTGAGGCAACAGGAAATTGACACAGTGCAGAGAAAGAACAGCGGCACCTTTGAGAAAACTCACAGCAGTTTCTAGATGCCAGACTTGCCATTCCATCTACAAAGGCGGAGGTGTCCCTGAGTCTACTGAGGTTGTTGCACTAAACCAGCACGTCGCCTCCACTTGCTCTTTGTCTGGGACATCACAGTCATGCGTCCTCAGAGGCTCATGGGCTAGTACCCCTCCCCATGGTCACCCGCCCACAGTACTGTGTCCCTTGGTGCTAGGGCATGGGCCATATGCCCAACCTCAAGGGTAGCTGGCCCAGCATCGCAGATTTTAATCAGAGGCTCTTCCAACGGTGTTTCAATGAGCATCTAGACTTTCATCTTTTTAAATAAGAGTTTGCTCCCAAGTTTTCCTTCACTGTTTTCCATGGATCAAATCTCCGATTTAAGCACTGCCAGACTCCCTCAGATCAGGTTACACGAGACCAATGCTTCAGTGTGAACAATGGTCTAAGATTTTACTACCCTGGGGGTGACGAACCCCTCAACCTGGTCCTGAACCTTCTTTTCAGCCTTCCCCCCCTCTGATCTATTTCCTTTTCTTTCTTTTTATTTTTTATTATGCTTTTATTGTTTTCAGGCTTGGTTGAGATATAGCTGACATAGAACATTGTGTTAAGTTTGAGGTGGACAAAGTGTTGATTTGTTAACGTATATAATTGCAAAATGATTGCCATCACAGCATTAGCTAACACTGCAGTCACATCACACAATTACTGTTAAAGGTTGATCCTGAACAACATGGGGGTTAGGGGCACTAAGCCTCCATGCAGTTGAAAATCTTAATATAATTTTCCACTACTCAGAACTTACCCAGTAACAGCCTACTATTGACTGGAAGCCTTACTGATAACATAAACAGCTGACGAACACAATTTTGTATGTTATATGCATTATATACTATATTCTTACAGCAAAGCAGGCTAAAGAAAATATTATTAAGAAAATCATAAGGAAGAGAAAATATAGTACCATATTTATTGAAAAAAAACAAACAAACCCAAACCTCATGTATAAGTGAACCTATGCAGTTCAAACTTGTGTTGCTCCAGGATCAACTGTACTTTTTTGTGGCCAGAATATTTTAAATTTACTCTCTTGCCAACTTCAGTGTACAAAATAGTTCCACCTTGTTTTGTTGTGCTTTGCTTTATCACGCTTCACAGATACTGCATTTTTTGTTTTTACACAAATTGAAAGGTTTGTGGCAACCTTGCATTGAGCACGTCTATTGATGCCATTTTTCCAAAGCGTTTGCTCACATTATGTCTCTGTGTCACTTTTTGGTAATTCTCACAATATTTTCAACTTTTTTGTTTATATTCTCTCTGTTACGGTGATCTGTGACCAATGATCTTTGATGTTATGTAATTGTTTTGTGTGTTCTGACTGCACTGTCCAACAGTTGTACCTCTCTCTTCCTCTTGGGCCTCCCCATTCCCTGAGACACAACAGTGTTGAAATTAGGCCAATTAATAACCCAGCAATGGCTTCTAAGCGTCCAAGTAAAAGGAAGAGTCACATATCTCTCACTCTAGATAAAGCTAGAAATGATTAAGCTCAGTGAGGAAGATGTATTAAAAGCCAAGATTAAAAGTACTACTCCAGTGAATCCATGAGTGATAAGAAAGTGAAACAGCTTAAATGCTGATAAAGAGAAAGTCTTAGCAGTCTGGACAGAAGATCCAACAGCTAAGAGATTCCTGAAGCCAATGCCTAATCCAGAACAAGGCCCTCACTCTCTTCAGTTCTGTGCAGGCTGAGGGAGGGGACAAAGCTGCAGAAGACAAGTCTGAAGCTAGCAGAGGTGGGCTCATGAGGCTTAAGGAAAGACAGTGTCTCTGTAACATCAAACTGCAAGGTGAAGCACCAAGGGCTGATGCAGAAGCTGCAACAAGTTCTCCAGAAGATGTAGAGATCATTCGTGAAGGTGGCTCCACTAAACAATGGATTTTCAATGTGGACAAAACAACCTTCTGTCAGAAGAAGATGCCATCTAGGACTCTCATAGCTAGAGAGGAGAAGTCAAAGCTTCAAAGGATGGGCTGACTCTATTGTTAGGGGTTAATGCAGCTGGTGACCTGAAGTTCAGCCTGTGCTCATGTGCCATCCTGAAAATCCTAGGGACCTGAAGAATGATGCTGAAATTCTCTGCCTGTATTCAATCAGTAGAACAACAAAGCCTAGATGACACCACATCTGGTTATAACATTTACTGAATATTTTAAGCTCACTGTTGAGACCTATTGCTCAGAAAAAAAAAAAGAGATTCCTTTCAAGATATTACTGTTTATTGATAATGCATCTGGGGACTCAAGAGCTCTGATGAAGATATTTCATGCCTGTTAACACAATATCCATTCTGCAGCCCACGGATCAAAGAATAATTTTGACTTTCCAGTCTTATTATTGAAGTAATATATTTCATAAAGCTGTAGCTGCCATAAATAGTGATTCCTCTGCTGGAGCTGGGCAAAATAAACTGAAAACCTTCTGGAAAGAATTCACCATTCTAGATGCCATCAAGGACATTCATGATTCACCACACAATTAAGGTATACCCACAGTTTCTATGGGTCACCTCCTCAGACAAAGATTTTGTGGCAATCTTCTATGCCACAAAATCAGGTGTGAGCCCAGTCCTCAGTTAACATATCCATTCCCAAACCTGGTGCCCTTTCAGAAGCTGCAGCACAGGTATCATTACCACTTAGGCTAGGGCTACTTTTACTTCAGAAAAACACATCCTGTTTAGCTGCCAAAGCAGGCAGGCACCTCTGGACGCAATTTTATGGAATTCACATGGGCATCTCAAGGCACTACGTCACAGTTCCAGGATCCTGGACAGCCATGGCATTTAAGTTGGAAGGAAGGATGAAGCAGCTGACAAAGCAAATTAATCTTACTGGTCAGCTGCTAGTCTAGCTCCATGTTGTGGTCTCTTCAAATTCCTCTCGTCTATGTAGAAGAAATCCACGCATCTGCTGGTGATTAGGGGGAGCAAAGGGGTGGTCTAATATCTCACCAAGAGCATATACACACCTAATTCTAAAGAATGTCCAACAAATTCCTTCTAATAATATAATTTAATTCTTGCTAAAGCAATATGTGTACATGATTTTCAAAGTCAAGTGATACTCCACGATGTATAAGAAAGTAAGCAGTTGTCTACTCCAGCCTTTCAAAACCTTGATTTGTTTCTCATCTCCCACTGCCCACAAGAAATGCTTGAAAGTCTTTTAGCCTTCTCTTTCATTCTCTTTAAACTTTGGTATTTCTATACATCCATTACTAATTATGATTTAAAATATACTTCCCATTTCTGAAATTGTTATGTTTTCTAGACCACCATACATTCTGTCCTCATCTTCCCAATTTAGCTATATCACAATTTTTCGTCAAATTAATATTTTTATTGCCATCATTATGGTTATGCAAATGTTCATAGAACATGCACCATATTTTAACTTTATTTCCATTATACCATTTTTTATTCATTGCCTTACTTATTGTTTAGTTTTATAGTAACAATCTTTCTCTCATTTATCCCTGAACATTCTAAAAGAACAAATGCTCCATGTAGTCAAACGTGCCTCCTAACCGATCAGCTGCAGGGTTTTCCCTGGGAGCCAGTCCTCCTGGGATGGGTGTTAGCAAAACACAGTGGGAGGGTGCCCCACTGTGCTGACATTCACTTCATGCTCAGCCAGACTTTTTCTGGTCCAGCCTCCCTGGAGACTAAATCTTCTGCCTTCTGCAACAAGAGGCAGGGTCATTCCCTTGGATATGTGGGCTGGGCTTGGAATCTGGGGGTCTAGCTCTTTTTTATTCAAGCTTTACACCAGTTCTGCTTTCTGCCCACACTGCAAACCTCCCTATGCTCTCTCTGCGAACCTGTTTGTGCCTCAGTTCCTGAGCCTTCCCAGGCTTCTGTACTGGAAATCAAGTTTTTAGCAGTTTTGTTTCCTCTGCAAGCAGTTAGATTTCTGTTTTCATGGCTCAACCAAGTCAGTGTCATTTATTCAACCATGTTCACTTTCTCCAAATTTGGTTGACATCTCTGGTCCTGTCGTCTCTTCCCATTCTCTTATTCCTTTAGTGTCCTTTTGTGAGATTTTGTGTGGAGGCGGAGATAAATGTTGGCTGCTTTGTTCAGCTGAAAACCTCCTTCAATCAATTCTTAGTCTTAAGTTCAAGTGACAGAATCAATCTGTTTGGAGTACAAAGAGGTGGTGGGAACTAATCTACTTGGTTTATCCCCATGGAGCATTCATGAATAGGAAGTCTTTTTTCCTAGAGTTTTAGGGCACCCTACAGACAATCATGTCTAGTTGTCTTCTTGGGATCTCTTCCACACTTGTTCTCAGTCTGAAATAACCCTGCTCTGTGCATGAGCAGAAGTAGTTCCCTTTGGAACTCTTCCTGGCCCCCAGCACCCCTGCCCCCAGTCTTTTAATACCTCATCTCCTCCCTAAAATGGCTGCTCTGGTCATCGCCTTGTGTGTATACTGTCTGTCAGTGGATGGGGCTTTTGGAGTAGATTTCTCTGGATTGCCCAGACCCACTGCTGGAGACAGGGTGGAGGGAGCCTCAGATCCTGCTGGTGGGATGGAAAAAGGCCATTATGGTCATCTGGTCTCCAGGTGGATTATCTCAAATATGCCAGATACCTTGTGCTGTTGGCATATCTGCTGTATTTTATTATCCTGAAGAGTGTCTGCCTTCTTCCCATACTTGGGTTATGTTGTGAACACTCTTTTCAATTATCCTACCTTTGGAAGGCACAGGCTTTAGGAAGAGAATGGAGGAGAGAAAACCACAAAAATATTTCTTAAATGTGAACAAATAATTTTTTATGTATTAATCAGTATTTTGTGATCCCTAATCCATTTATTTGTTTGTTTAGCTTTAAATTTTTAAAAAAGATCTTATTCATATATTTATTTGAGAGAGAGTAAGAGAGAGAGAGAGAGGGAGGGAGGGAGAGAGAGAGAGAGAGAGAGAGAGAGAGAGGAGAGCATAAGCAGTGGGAGGAGCAGGGGGGAAGAAGAAGCACTCTGCACTGAGTAGGGAGCCCCATGCAGAGCTCGATCCTGGGACCCCAGGATCATGACCTGAGCCAAAATCAAGAGTCAGATGCTTAACTAACTAAGCTACCCAGGTGCCCCTATTTGTTTGTTTAGCTTTAAAAACAAAGTGCAGTGGAGCTTAAATCACTTATGGCTCCTCTCTCTTTTCATTCTAACCATCTGGGCAGGCCTCACTAATTTGGCATAAATCCTCCATATGCTATAATTTACTAAATAATCCCCTATAGTGTACTGAATTCTGTAAAACTCATTTTTTAAACAGTAGAGTGGAATGAAGACCCTTCAAAAAGGCAAATCTGATACTTTGGGTACCCAATATTTCTGTCATTTTATTAAATATGCACTAGGAACATGAAAATAAAGTTGAAGAATCCTTACAAGGAATGGTTAAAAAATAGTTACTGATATGATCAAAAGCAGAATTTGACAAAATGAGGAGACATGGGAATATGTCCCAAAGAAAGAATAGGACAAAACCCACAGCAAGAGATTTAAGTGAAACAGAGATAAGTAATATGCCTGATAGAGAATTTAAGCAATGATCCTAAAAGTACTCACTGGATTTGAAAAAAGACTGGAGGACATCAGGAAGACCCTTAACAAAGACATTAAAAATTAACCAGTCAGAGATGAAGAACCCATTAAGTGAAATAAAAAATATATGGATGGAGTAGATAGTTTTTTTTTAATTTTTATTTATTTATGATAGTCACACAGAGAGAGAGAGAGAGAGGCAGAGACATAGGCAGAGGGAGAAGCAGGCTCCATGCACCGGGAGCCTGACGTGGGATTCGATCCCGGGTCTCCAGGATCACGCCCTGGGCCAAAGGCAGGCGCTTAACTGCTGTGCCACCCAGGGATCCCGATGGAGTAGATAGTTGACTAGATAAAGCAGAAGAATGGAGCAGTAGTCTGGAGGACAGAGTTATGGAAATTAATTAAACAAAGCAGATGAGAGAGAAAACAATTATGCAAAATGAGAATATATGTAGGGAACTTGACAACTCCATCAAGTATAATAACATTTGCATTATAAGGATGCAGGAAGAAGAGTGAGAAAAGAGAATAGAAAATGTATTTGAAGAAGTAGTAGCTGAAAAATCCCCAAATCTGGGGAAGGAAGTAGAAATCCAGATCCAGGAGGCACAGAGGTCTTACAAAATGAACCCAAGGAGATCCACACCAAGATATATAATAATTAAAATGACAAGATATAATGATAAAGAGAGAATTTTAAAAGCAGTAAGAGAAAAGAAAATGGTTATAAAGAAGAGAAACCCCATAAAGCTTTCAGGTAGATTTTTCAGCAGAAAACATTACAGGCCAGATGGGAGTAGCATTCACAGTGCTGAAAGGAAAAAATCTGCAACCAAGAATACTCTATCTAGCAAGGCTATCATTCAGATTAGAAGGAGAGATAAAGAGTTTCCTAGACAAACAAAAGTTAAGAATTCATGACCACTAAACCAGCCCTACAAGAAATGTCAAAGAGAGTTGAGTGGAAAGGAAAGATCATAAACAGAAGTAAGAAGAGTAGGAAGCACAAAAGCAGTAAAAATAAATATATCTATAAAAATCAGTCAAGGGACTTACAAAATAAAACAATGTAAAGTATGATACCATATACTAAAATGTGGGGGGAGGGATAGGAGTAAAGAATGGGTTCAAACTCAAGTGACCATCAACTTAATATAGATGGCTACAGGTAGAATAGGTTATATACAAACGTAATGGTAACCACAAATCAAAACCAGTAATAGATATGTGAAATACAAAGAGAAAGGAATCCAAATGTATCTCTAATGAAAGTCAACTAATTGTGAGAGGAGAGAGCAAGAGAAGAACAGAGAGGAATCACAAAAACAACCATAAAACAAGTAACAAAATGGCAATAAATAAATACTCATCAATAATTACTTTGAGTGTAAGTGAAGTATACACTCTAATCAAAAGACATAGGGTGATGGCGTGGATAAAAAAATAAGACCCATCTATATGCTGCTGACAAGAGACCCATTTCAGACCTAAAGATACCTGCAGATTGAAAGGAAGGGATGGAAAAACATTGATCATGTAAATGGAAGTGAAAAGACAGCAGAGGTAGCAAAACTCTAATGTGATAAAATAGAATTTAAAAAAATGAATGTGACAAGAGACAAAGAAAGATATAGTATAATCATTAAGGGGACAATCCAACAAGAAGATATAACAATTGTAAATATTTATGCCCCCAACTTGGAAGCACCGACATGCTTAAAGTAGTTAATAACAAAAAATAAAGTGATTGATAGTAATACAATAATAGTAGGGGACTTTACCACCCTACGAGCATTAATGGACAGATCATCCAAACAGAAAATCAACAAGGGAACAGTAACTTTGAATGACACATTGGACCAGATGGATTTAAAAAGATATATTTAGAACATTTCATTGTAAAACAGCAGAATACACATTCTTTTCAAGTGCACGTGAAACATTTTTCAGAACAGATCACATATCAGGACACAGAACAAGCCTCAACAAATTAAAAAAGATCATTCATATCATGCATTTTTTCTGGTCACAATGATATGAAACTAGAAATCAACCACAAAAAAAAAAATCTGGAAAGAGCACAAATAAATGGAGGCTAAATAACATGCTACTAAACAGTGAACCAAGAAATCAAAGAGATAATTAAAAAGTTCATGGAGACAAATGAAAATGAAAGTACAACACTCCAAAATCTTTGGGATGCAGCAAAAGTGGTTCTAAGAAGAAAGTTTACAGCAACACAGGTCTGCCTCAAGAAGCAAGAAAAATTTCAAATAAATGATCTAACCTTACACCTAAAGGATCTAGAAAAAGAACAAATCAAACCCCAAACCAGTAGAAAGAAGGAAGTAATAAACATTAGAGCACAAATAAAATAGAAACTTAAAAAATAATAGAATAGATCAGTGAAACCAGGAGCTGCTTGTTTTAAAAGCTTAACAAAATGGATAAACCCTTAGCTAGGTAGGAGGGAGGAACGGGGCGGGGAGGGGGGAGAGAGAGAGAGAGAGAGAGAGAGAGAGAATGGATTCAAATAAACAAAATCAGAAATGAAGGAGGAAATAACAACTGATACCACAGAAATACAACAAGAAAATATTATGAAAAATTATAAGCCCAAAATAGATAGATATAAAGAAAAAATATATAGAATATATATATTCAAAATATATATAGAAATAGATAAATTCTTAGAAACATATAGCCTCCCAAAATTGAATCAGGAAGAAATAGAATATGTGAATAGACCAATTACCAGCAATGAAATTGAATCAGTAATCAATAACTCTCAACATAGAAGCCCAGGACCAGATGCCTTTGGAGGTGAAGTCTACCAAATATTTAAAAAAGAGTTAATATTTTTTTCTTCTTAAACTATTCCAAAAAATACAAGAGGAAGGAAAACTTCCAAATTCATTCCACAAGGCATGCATTACCCCGATATCAAAATGAGAAAAGACACTACAAAAAAAGAGAAATACAGATAAATATCTCTAATGAACATAGATGCAAAAATCCTCAACAAAACATTAGCAAACCAAATCCAACAATAAAGTTAAAAAAAAATCATTCACCATGATTAAGTGGGATTTACTCCCAGGATGCAAGGGCAGTTCAATATTCACAAGTCAATCAAACCACATGATCATTTCAATAGATGCAGAAAAAGCATTTGGCAAAGCACAACAGCTTTCATGATAAAACCCTCAACAAAGTAGGTTAGAGGGAACATACTTCAACATAATAAAGTCTATATGAAAAACTCACAGCTTAATATCATACTCAACGGTAAAAACTGAGTTTTTCCCTGAGGTCAGGAACAAAACAAGGATGTCTACTCTTACCACTATTATTCAACTTAGTACTGGGATTACTAGCCACAGCAATAAGATAAGAAAAAGGAATAAAAGACATTCAAATTAACAAGGAAGAAGTAAAACTTTCACTATCAGCAAGATGACATGATACTCTATATAGAAAATGCTAAAGAGGGATGCCTGGGTGGCTCAGTGGTTGAGCGTCTGCCTTCCAATCGGGGCGTGATCCCGGGGTCCGGGATTGCCTCCCACATCGGGCTCCCTGCATGGAGCCTGCTTCTCCCTCTGCCTGTGTCTCTGCCTCTCTCTCTCTTCGTCTCTCATGAATAAACAAATAAATCTTAAAAAAAAGAAAATGCTAAAGAACTCTCCCCAAAACTAGAAATGATCAAAGACTCTCCCAAAAACTAGAATGATCGATGAATTCAGCAAGGTTCCAGGATACAAAATCAATGTACAGAAATCTGTTGCATTTCTATACACTAATGATGAAGCAACAAGAGAAACTAAGAAAGCAATCCCATTTACAATGACACCAAAAATAACAAAATACCTAGGCATAAACTTAATCAAGGAGGTAAAAGACCTGTACTCTGAAAACTATGAAATACTGATGAAAGAAGGTGAAGATGATGCAAACAAATGGAAAGATAGTCCATGCTCATGGATAGGAAGAACACATATTGTCAAAATGTCCATACTACTGAAAGCAATCTACTGATACAATGCAATCTCTATTAAAATACCAACATTTTCCACAGAACTAGAACAAATAATCCTAAAATTTGTATGAAACCACAAAAGATCCCAAATAGCCAAAAAAATCTTGAAAAAGAAAAAAACTGGAGGTATCACAGTACCAATTCTAGGATATACTACAATGCTGTAGTAACCAATACATTATGATACTGCACAAAAACAGACATATAGATTGGGATGCCTGGGTGGCTCAGGGGTTGAGCGTGTGCCTTTGGTTCAGGGTTGATCCCGGATTCCCGGGATAGAGTCCCACATCCGGCTCCCCACAGGGAGCCTGCTTCTCCCTCTTCCTGTGTCTCTGCCTCTCTTTCTGTGTCTCTCATGAATAAATAAAATATTTTTTAAAAAACAGACATATAGATCAATGAAACAGAATAGAAAGCCCTGAAACAAACTCACAATTATATGGTCAACGAATCTTTGACAAAGAAGGAAAGAATATGCAATGGGAAAAAGATAGTCTCTTCAACAAATGGTGTTGGGAAAACAGGACAGTTATATACAAAAGAATGAAACTGGACCACTTTCCTTCGATATACACAAAAATAAACTAAAAATGGATTGAAGATCTAAATGTGAGACCTGAAACCATAAAAATCCTAGGGAAAGAAAACAACAACCAAGGGACATCTGGGTGGCTTAGCAGTTTAGTGCCTGCCTTCAGCCCAGGGCGTGATCCTGGAGTCCTGGGATCGAGTCCCACATCAGGGTCCCTGCATGGAGCTTGCTTCTCCCTCTGCCTGTGTTTCTGCCTCTCTCTGCCTGTGTTTCTGCCTCTCTCTGTGTGTCTCTCATGAATAAATAAATAAAATCTTTAAAAAAATCCTAGAAGAGAGCACAGGCAGTAATTTCTCTTACATTGGCCATAGTAACATTTTTCCAGATATGTCTCCTGAGGGAAGCAAAATAAACTACTGAGACTTCATCAAGATAAGCTTCTGCAAAGGAAACAATCAACAAAACTAAAAGGCAACTTATAGGATGGGAGAAGATATTTGCACATGATGTGTCTGATAAACGGTTAGTATCCAAAAAATGTAAAAAAACTGATGCAACTCAATACCCAAAAAACAAATAATTTAATTTAAAAAATGGGCAGAAGACATGAACAAACATTTCTCCAAAGACACACAGATGGCCAACAGACAAATAAAAAGATGTTCAACATCATTCAACATCAGGGAAATGCAAATCAAACCTACAATGAGGTATCACCTTTCACCTGTCACAATGACTAAAATAACACAAAAAACGACAGGTGTTGGTGAGGCTATGGAGAAAGGGGAGCCCTTTCACATTGTTGGTGAGAATGAAAACTGGTACAGCCAAATGTGGAAAACAGGATGGAAATTCCTCCAAAAGTTAAAAATAGAACTACCCTATGATCCAATAATTTCAGAACTGGGTATTTATCCAAAGTATATAAAAAAGGATACATGCACCTCTATATTTACAACAGCATTATTACAATAGCCAAGATATGGAGGAAGCCCAAGTGTCGACTGATTGATGAATGAATAAAGAAGATGTGAGATATATATGTTTTATAATATGTAATATATTATAATTAATATAATATAATTATAATTAATATAATAATTATAATATAATTATAATATATGTTATATATAATATATAATAAATATTATAATAATTATAATTAGAATATGTTATATTAATTATAATTATATTATATATTATGGAATATTATTCAGCCATAAAAAGAATGAAATGTCATTTGTAACAACATGGATGGACCTAGTGGGTACTATGCTAAGTGAAATAAGTCAGAGAGAGACAAATACCATATGATTGACTGTACACCTGAAACTAATATAATACTGTATGTTAACTATGCTGGAATTAAAATTAAAAAACGTAATAACTTTTTTAAAGTAGAGGAAGCAGAAAGATGTCAAGAATTACCCAAAATACCTCCAAATGAGTGGACAAAGGTTCCATGGACAGTTGTGCAGGTTGTAGCCTGGACAAGGTGTCCAGCTGGGGAAGCAAGCTTATAATCCACTCTCCAGGTTAGGTGCCCATGGGATAGATGCTATTGGTGATAGAGGCAGCCCTGAGAGCAGAGAATTCTTCATCATATGTGAACTATATAGATCATCCAAGTCTACATTTTGGGTTAATATATCCTTAGAGAATTGATGCTTTGGTTTTTGGGCTCCTTGGACTTCTCCAGGGCGATCCAGCAGACTGGGAATTGGATCAGGTGGCGCCCTGTGCTTCCCCACTAGACACTTTATCTGGCTCTCATGGAGGATGGAAAGGCAAGGCTTGACCTCTGACCCCCAGGCCACACAGCTGAAGTGCCCCGTGTAGAGAGCCGAAGAGGTTCTAGGTACTCAGAGAAACTCAAATGTTTTGGTCCATTTAATTACATTATTTGCAAGAGCCTGAGCATCCACATTTTCAAAGGCACTTAAAATTAGGTCCCATATGTGTCTGGAAAACTAGCAAATGCAAGCGAAAAAAAAAATCAAGAGTCAAGACTATAGAAAAGGTAGCCTCATAGATCTCAGGGGAGGGTCCTACCATTGTTCCAAAGGGGTGAGAAAGGGGCTCAAACTATTTCCCTGAAATGAAAGGCTTTGGGAGTGAGCAAGGCCAGGTCTGGGACATCCGGCATATGCTGCCTGTGGGGAGGACCTCGGGGGTAGTTAGCTGCAGAAGGGCAGGGAGGACCTTGGCTCCTTGCCCCTAAACTCAAGAGGAAGGATGGAGGAAAACAGGGCTTCCCAGGATCATATTCAGGTGGAGATGAGGGGGCTGGAGAGCGCAAACACCAGATGGACTCAATTTTCTATATAAAAATCAGGTGAGATCATCCAGCAAGTGTCAGTGGGGGGGAAGGCAAAGAGGAATGGAAAACAGAGAGAAGACGGGCCGTTTTTGAAGTTTTTAACCTTAACTGTGTTGCATGGGGGTGGCCAGGATTAGGTAATTGGTGATTTGTTTTGTTTTTAAGCAGAAGTGATGGATCTGCCAAGGAGAGAATGTGGGGCATTTGTTCATCATCACGGACTTAAGTCTCATGATTTAATTCTTGTTTTTAAAATTGCTGATCTATGTAGTCAAGATATTTTAAAGTCATGAACTTTATGCATTTTTTTGCATCTAGAAAGAGAACACATTTTAAGAATACAGCTTAATGTTTTTTCACAAAGTGAGCCCTCTATGCACCCTGCACCAAGGATGAGAAATAGAACAGGAGTGGTCCCCAGATCCTCCTGGTTCTTTCCCATCACAACTGCTGCTCCCAATGGGGAACAGCACAGTCGTTTCTAACAGCAGAGATCAGGTTTGCCTAAAACTAATAAACTTTGAAGTCAATGCCTTCCTGTTCTTCAGAACCATAGGCAAGATCTTAAGTCATTGACTTCTCATATGTTGTGGGATGAGAGTTTGTTGGGTTCTGTACTTATCTGAGTGTGTGTGTGTGTGTGTGTGTGTGTGTATGGATGGATGGGTGTATAGGGGTGGAAAGACATGCTTCTTCCAGAAGTTTGCTCCAGGTGAGGTCATAGTCCATGAAGAGGATGGGTGACATGTAGGCAGATAGATCTCTACTACTTCAGCAGCATGGGTGGGCAGAGGGTGCATGCAGCTAAGGGTCAGGAGTCAGGATAAGTTGCAAGGATGAGATGGTGCCAGTCAATCCAATATGTGCTTACTAAGCCATTTTTTTTTCCTAGCTCAAACTCTCATAGGGAGGAGAATAAAGCCACAACTCAATACAATAAGGTAAGGGTCACATTAATGCACAGAGTAATCCAGTCTCCAAACACACAGCATATAATACCAAGTGAATATTCCCGCATTATCCTGCTCAGGGAACAACACCCCGAGGGGTCAGCAGTATGGACAGGTATCAGCCCGCTCGCTGGATTCCGGCTTTTCCCATGATTGTATGGGACTCTTTGTGGAAACCTGCCCACGTATTTCAAATATCAACTCCGGCAAGACAAACTCTGATTCATCTCTGCTGGCCCCGCGCCTCACATAAGGCCAAGAACACAGCAGGTGTTCAATAAACGTGTGTTAGATGAGTAAGCCGTAGTGATCTTAGAGCAAGGATGTTCAAATACATGGAAGTCCTGATTCTCTCCAGGCCAATGAGTGGACTTCTAAGGCCAAAGGTTGAGAAGCAGGCAGGTCCCATCTTGCTGTGGGACACTTTGAGCTTAGTCTCCTCCTCCCTGAAGTGGGGGTCCTGCGTATCCCCAGTGTTGCCGTGAGAGAGCACGGTGGGGTCTGGGATGTCCCACATGCACCTCTCTCCCCTTGCATGTTCAGGAGCCACCTAGAGCCTGTGCCATGGAAGGTGACTGCAGTCCACCAGTTCAAAGATGCAGGGGTGGGGGCATGTTCTATTCTTGGGGTAAAATCTGGAAAATCAGACTCAGAATTCTACACCTACTCGGGCCAAGGTGATGACAAACAACATTAGCTTCTTAAGTTTACCAAGAGAGTCACTGAGCCACAGGAGAAAAATGACACCCCCAAGGTCAAGGGAAAGACGTTCCCAAAACTCAGCTGTTTCCAATTCACTCAGTTCATCAAACATAGGAGTTGTTGGCTGTGCATGTTCGCTATTCATATGACAAATGTGTGTAAGTAAAGCCACATCCTGCCTCTCTACAAGACTGTCATTTACTGCCTTGCACCTCAAAGTGTGATCCCTGAACCAACAGTGTTGGCATCGTCTGGGAGCTGATTAGAAATGCAGAATTGCGGGCTTTGGGACCTGCTGCAGACCTGGGGAATCGGAGCCTGCATTCTAACCAGATTCCAGGGGATGCATGCACACGTTGCGGATTGAGAAGCACGACTTTAGAGAGCTATGGAATCACATATATGACCACCGTAGTATCTTAAAGTTTGCTGTTTCACTCTGAGGTCCCCACCGCCCCCTATAGACCATAATAATCACAACAGCAATGGACTAACTTAAAAATGCAAATCAATCCAGGGACAGTTGCTATAATGCTGTATAAACTCTTCTTTTATGATTAGAGGACAAGTGGTAGATTCTTGAAATACCAGAGGCTAAGTGCATGCTACATCTGTAAACACAGCAAAATCCTACACGTAAAGGAAGGAACAATTTCTTCTTGCAAGGGCAGTAAGAAGTAGGAAGTCAATCTGGGGATTAAATTTTCCCCAGAAAAATGGAGACTCATAGAAAAATAGGTTGACAAAAGTACTTCTTAATAACCCAGTAAACATTTTTTTCTTTTTAAAAAGCTTTCTCTATTTAAGTAATCTCTACACCCAGCATCGGGCTTGAACTTACAACCCTGAGATCAAGAGTTGTGCACCCTTCTGAGCCAGCCAGGGCCCCCCCACAGACATTCCTTTCTTAAGACTGAATGTCTGTGTCTTCTCTTTGGGTTTTCTTAGAATAATTCAGTTTCTTACAATTCCATAACTACCACCAAGTCCTGAGAATTGGTGTCTTTAATGTATTCATTCAGCACATTTTAAAAAAAAGAATGTGATTTTATTTTTTCCAAGGGGAAATGTGGATCACGGGCAAGTTAGAGCATTATTTCCAGTTGGTGCCTGGAGTAGAGACAGGTGGGGAACACATGCAAGCTTGGATTGATGAAGTCTAGGGCCAGACTCTCCCAGCCAGTGAGGGTCCACAGACTTCTCTACCACCCTGAGCAGTGCCCAGAAGAGGAATCAAGGGCAGCCTGGGTGGTTTAGCGCCGCCTTCAGGGGCATGATCCTGGAGACCCGGGATCAAGTCCCATGTTGGGCTCCTTGCATGGAGCCTGCTTCTTCCTCTGCCTGTGTGTCTCTGCCTCTCTCTTTCTCTCTGTGTGTCTCTTGTGAATAAATAAATAAAATCTTAAAAAAAAAAAGAGGAATCAAGCCACATGCTATAATGATCCTGAGGAAAATGTCTCATGTATTTAACAAAGCTTCCTACACCACCTGTGAGGTCATTGCTTATCAACCTCAAGGTCCCCTTAAAGAGCTAGTCTGAGACAAGGCCATAGGGAGATGGGATTCCCCATCGACCATGCTGGCATTACGGTCAACAGACACAGCCAATGCACCCCTGGGGAAATCCCTGCTTCCGGTGCTCCCCTCTCTGCTGGCTGTCCTTGGCAGGATTCCAGGCTCTGGCTGCAGAGCAAACTCACACCTCTCTATGGAGGTCTGCGCCTGCAGGACCACTGCCCCCATCACCTTGAACATGCAACGTGAACAGCGACACCTCCCACTTCCTGGGCTCTCAGTACCATCCACTCCCACCGCAACTCATCCCCGACCATCACCCCCAACGTCTTGCTAATTTAGATCCTCTTCAGTCATTTATTCATTAAATGACTATTTACGTTTCTTGAGCAGCTCTGAGACTCTAGATAGGAAACCAGTAATCAAAGGGTCAATGTAAATAATCATAGCTATTGACGACTAAAGTGCAGCTGCTGCTTTTTACCCAGACCTGTCTCATTTGCCTTTCATGTGAGGCTTGCCTTCCTATCTCCTCCTTCGGCTGCTTCTAGAAGAAACTCTTATCTTGCCGCAGACTCCATGTCTCAGTGACTGTCTTTGCTGCGCATGGGGCAGACGAATGGACTTGGGCTTGATCACGGGTACTCTTCTGGCCCTGGGAGCACCACACTAAACACAGAAGAATAATTTCTTGCCCTTCTCCAGCTCAGCTGTCCAACATGGGAGCCAGTAGCCCCATGCGGGCATGTAAATACTCATTATATAAAATGAAAGACTGGGAGTGGCAGTGGCCAACTCTTAAATGATCGAAAGCTACAGTTAGCTAGTAGTTGTCAGTATTGGACAGCAAGGATACAGAACATACATGGCCATTATCACAGAAAGTTCTACTGGATGGTGCTGCCTCAGAGCTTTTGTTCATTCTGGTCATGGAGAGAGACAATAAAAAAGACTTTAAATGGATATTAAAACATCAGGCAGAGTAAAGAGCTATGAAGGAAAATAAAGTAAAGCTGGACAGATAGTAATGGAATTGGGATGCAATGGGCTGCTACGGTGACTGCTGGCTCTAATGGCCATCTCTTCTTTCTTGACATTGCTCCTTTGGAACCATGACACCCTGACCTATTTGTTCTCATACCTCTCTGGCTAAGGCCATAGTGATGGAAGAGACCTTATTTAGATTCATACAGTAAGAACCAGAAGAGGACTCATTAGCTGAAGTCCCAGATGTGCTCCGGGATCTCAAGGCAATCTTCACACCACCCAGATGAGCGGCTGTGACATGGCCAGAGGTACAAGGGTGCTTTTTAAAAGCTTTGACATATAAGTAAAAGACCTGTAAGGAAGCGCGGTCTAAACTGCTGAAGGCTGACCTCTGTCACTTCTCAGGAGCACCACAAGGTGTCAGCAGTAGCTTACAAAAGTTGCAGCCACCACTCACAAGCCCCACCCCCAGAACAAAGTGAGCATCCATTTATTACAAGGGAAAGAGTCTTCCTCTGGGGGTAAGTGTGAGCATGAAAATGGCACCTATGTAATTAACAAAGGCTAATTAGAATAACAGCATGATCCAGAATGCTAGCTGCCTGTGTACAGAGGCCAAAATAATGGGGTAATGTTGATAACTCTGATATGCATTGATGCACTACTTAATTATATTTGCTTTCACTGTTGAGATGGTGCCCTTCACCCAATTTCATTTTTGCATAAATCAACACACTTCAGGTTTTTTTTTTTCTTTTCTCCCTCTATATTTTAAAATGAAAAGATTTCCCTGGCCTCTTCTTGAACTGATCAATTGATTTTCTGTTAGCTTCACGCAAAAACAATAAGTGAAGAAAATCTATACATTTGTCCTCAGTTGTGATCTTGCAAGTTCAAGGCAAACTGCCATGTTCAGCATCTGGGATTCATCATGTCTGCTCTGTTACCTCATCGATGGGCACATATCTTTCCCAGATGTACAAAATAAAAGGCCTATGAAGTTACAAGAAAAGCAAAACAGTATCCATGCTCTCAACTTCCTGTTGTAGCCAGGTATGTGGGGATAGTAAAATGAGGGGAAGGGCACTTCTAGGTCTAGTTTGTCCAAATACGTGGCCTATTGCACAAATGTGGTGGAGAGCCACATGCTTGCATCCATGAGTAATTGAGGGTGACTCTCCTGAAGGGCGCCTGAGTGAGAGCTTTTTATTTATTTTTAAGATTTTATTTATTTGAGAGAGAGAAAGAGAGAGAGTACAAGTGGGGCAAGCAGGAGAGGGAGAAGCAGACTCACCGCTGAGCAGGGAGCCCAATACAGGTCTCCATCCCAGGACCCTGAGATCATGACCTGAGCCCAAGGCACCTGCTTAATGGACTGAGCCACCCAGGTGCCCCTGTGTGAGAGTTTTCTTTAGGGAAAAAGAGAGAGACAAAGCTGGAAATTGAGAGGTCATGGTCAACCTAGCACCTTAGGATTATCTGAGACACCATGATTTGAACTTAGGTCTTCATGATCTGCCTAGAACTGCAATTTGGACCTTGTATCAGTCCACATGTTTAATGACATAAAATTCACAGCAAATGGAACATATAAGTCCATGTTACTTTGTCCTCTCCCCCCTTTTTTTTGACAAGACTTTCCTCTAATGACCACAGATTAGGGAGCAATATATATCAATTTGCACTTAGAACTGTTCCAATCAAAAAAAAAAAAAAAAGGAACTGTTCCAATCTTTCATGCACTAATTTTACATCTGGGAATCTATTCTAAGGAACTATTGCTAAATACAGAAAGAAACCTTAATATGGAAAAATATGTTTAATGTAGCATTATTTAAACCATGAACAATTTGGGGAAAAAACTTTTAAATTGAGTAACAATAGAAAATAATTAAATTTAATGATGTCTATATAATGGGTTATTAAGTTGTCATGAAAATGATGTGTGAAGACTAGACCAAATATAAAATGCTCATGTAATTAAGAGAACAAAGAAAATAAAGTAGTTTGTACAGTTGTGACAGTATGTTTAAATTTTGCATAGGAAATAGACTATTAAAGAAAAACATGCCAAAATACTAAGAGCAGTTGTTTCGACAGTGATTGCAAAGGTAAATTTTCCTTTTTACTTTCCAACAGTTTCCACATTTTCTTTAAGTGTTATTATATAATGGGAAATACGTACTTATGAAAACAGTTATTTTGAACTTAAAATAATTTTACTATTCCTTTATTTCAAAATTTCTGTTCAAATTGTCTTCTCCTCATCTGTGCCTCCCTAACTTAAAACCCATACTTTGCAGCCACTGGTTGATATTTTTTTTTAAAGATTTTATTTATTTATTAATGAGAAGCACACTGAATGAGAGAGAGAGAGAGAGAGAGGCAGAGACACAGGCAGAGGGAGAAGCAGGCTCCATGTAGGGAGCCTGACATGAGACTCGATCCCGGGACTCCAGGATCATGCCCTGGGCTGAAGGCGGCGCTAAGCCGCTGAGCCACCTGGGTTGCCCACTCGTTCATATTTTGCTTCCCAGGAAGGAAACTGGACTCTGGTCTTTGCTGTAGACTTCTTGGGTGGCTGGGGCCAGAGCATGAGCTGGTCTAAGCTGAAGGAAGGACAGGAAGACTTAGTTTATGTGCGCTGGCCATGGCTTGTGCTAGTCATGCTATGGCTTCCATATAATGTTTAATTATTGATGTTGACAGAGAATAGAGGTTCATGTATTTCACAGAACAATGGTAACCAGTGGTTGAGTAAAAATTGGGCATATAATTTCCAAAAGCAAAGGGAAAAAAGAAGTAAAGAAAAATCTGAGTAAACAATTAGATACTAGTGACAGAAGGAACTATTTGAAGGAATAAAAAAAAAAAAAAAACCCTAGATAACATGCCATAACATGACAAAACCAAGATCAAATATACTCTTTTCATAAGAAATGTGAATGCTTTAAATCTCTCTCACAAAAGGCAAAGACTTGTTTTGGCCCCAAAACAAAATTAAATTTTATTGTTTATAGAACACGTGCCTGAAGCAAACTGAAAGGTCAAAAGTAAAGGACCCATACTTGAAAGCTGCCAAGAGAGCAGATTTTCAATATTCTCACCATTTAAAAAAAAGATAATTATATGAGGAGATGGAAGTGTTACTTAACCTCACTGTGGTGATCATTTGACAATATATACATGTATCAAATCATCACAGGTTTACACATTAAAATTACACAATGTCCTATTATCAATTATGTCTCTATAAAGCTAGACAAAAGGGACCAAAAAAAGAATAGTTAAAACATATGAAATGCATATAAACAATAAATAGGGATATAAAAATTGATATGTGACAAAGTAAAAATAGAAGCAAAAAGCCATAAACAGGGATCCCTGGGTGGCGCAGCGGTTTGGCGCCTGCCTTTGGCCCAGGGCGCGATCCCGGAGACCCGGGATCGAATCCCACATCGGGCTCCCGGTGCATGGAGCCTGCTTCTCCCTCTGCCTGTGTCTCTGCCTCTCTCTCTCTCTCTGTGACTATCATAAATAAAATTAAAAAAAAAAAAGCCATAAACAGGACAAAATAGGTTACCTTCTATGGATAAAATTCCAAACCACAAGAAGATACAACAGTTATAAGCAGAATACCACAGCACTGAAAAACCTTTACAGCTCAACTCCCAAACATAAGGCACAAACAACATATCATAATCAGAGCAAGAGACTATAGACTGTCCCTCTCAGTCTTTCCTAATTGAAGGGAAAAAAATCAGGATACAGAGCATTTGAAGGATAAGTCCAGAAGACTTGATTTATGAGATACATAATGAGGTATGTCATCCTGTTTTAGACATTAATCAGTATGCTTCCCTCCCCCTCCACCCCTACCCAGGCTCTCCTGCTCCCACCCACACAGGGAGATATGAGTCATTCACCACAGGACCAGACACAAAGACTGCACATACTAGACTCAAGAGCTGGCCTAAGCACAAGACAGAGAAATGTCAGTGCATACTCTACTCGAATAGCACTCTGCATCAGGGAAGGTAAAGGTGTCAGGAGAGCCAAGGACCACAAAGAAATGAACAGGAGAACACCCAAACCTCTGCCAGAACGTGGGCCATCTATCCAGAGTGCCAAAGACAACCACGGCATCCCTCTTGTCATTGTCCTGTGAAGACCCCAAATGCCCAAAGATTCTTTAGTTTAGAATAACACTTATGTGTGCCTCAAGGCTCTCCTACTGATTTCTTCTCATGTAGGCAACTGTCAAATGGCCCAAGACATTTGTATGCTCCTCCCTAAACAGACTGAAGAGCTTGGGGGATGGTGGGTGTTGACATACAGAGCAAACCTTGAACTGGCCAATGTGGCTCTAGCTAGCTTGAGTTTGAAATCTCACTCTGAGCTAGGACTTTCAGTGGAACATGTGCTTCCATGGTGGATAAAGAGAAAAACTGTCCCATAGAAACAGAACACACATTATTTCAAAACTCTACAGTACATTTGTAAAATGTAACATAGTAGGCTATGAAAAAAACCTTAGGGCCTGCTATTTGGCAATAGTACAAGTCTAGAATTTCCCATACAATGAATATAAGAAATCAAACCACATAGAAAATATTAAAAACATTTAGATCAAACAGGGCATTAAAACTGCAATCCCAAGTTTATTTAGAAAACAATCAGAAGAACTGTATCACATAATGAAAACAAGGTGTGAAGCCAAAGCCGTACTCAGAAGAAAATTTATAGCTTTATATGTGTTGATTATAAAACATAAAAGAATAAAAACATATAAGCCACATATTCTATGGAAGAGATTAAGGAGTCCCCAAATAAAGGTTAGTGGGCATTTGTGTTGCTGTTGTTCTTAGATAATTTTCTTTGCTGCCTAGTCTCTGAAGCTGCTTCCTATATTAGGGAGATCCACCATGGTGTGGATCTTAGACATCTAGAGCCTGGGCATATCATCTAGATTTAGCCAATCAGATGCTGCCCCCCTGGAACTCTCAATCTAGCGTGAGCCTGAAGGAAGCAGGGAATAGTTTAGCATTCATTCTGGTAGCCACAGCCAGCTTTCAAGGCCAAGTCAGCACATCCCAAAGGGCTGCCCCTGGACACGCTGCGGATGTGACCACTGAGATTCCCATTCCTGCTTACTCCCCCATGTGGTCCCCTATGGCTCTCCAAATCTCTGGGCCACCTGATACCCTTCTCCAATACATTCTTTTTCAGCTTACATTAACCAGGGCCAGTTTCTTTTGTTAACAACTTCAATCTCCTGAGCAAAACAGAAGGAAACAATGTATAATAAAGAAAGAAATTAACGATAGAAAAAAAAAATCTATGGCCATGATGAATAAAGTCAAGAACCCTTTTAAAAGACCAATAAAACTGGTAAACCTTCTCATGAGTCTAATCACTGAAAAATTAAGGCCACAAATAGCTTTACAAAGGAAAAAATGTGCATGAAAAATTATTAAGTTTAAAAATGAGATACAGTGTACCACTTCATGCCTGAATAAGAGAAATTACCAAAATTAACTGGATTAGGAAACTTCAGTATATTATCAACCATGGAAGAAATGCCAAGAAGGTTTTGTTTTTTGTTTTTTGTTTTTTGTTTTTTTTTTTATATATCACTCTTTTCCCAAAGGGCACAGAGCTGGATTAGTTTAGGTGCAAATTCTCCAAATCTGTGTTATTTAAGCAATTCTGACATGGAGAAGGAAGGCAGATGAGCATGTTTCAGGCAGTCCTGGACCAGCCCAGGAAAAGGGGACCCTGACAGTAATCCCTGTGGCCAGCTGCCCTCAGTGTAGTGGTTCCCTTGGAGGGGAGCCTTTGGTTGAGTGGGATTCAGCCTGTTGTGTGGACAGGCCACCTTGTTATGCTATTCTGATCCAGTGATCCCCACCCTCACACATTCCAGTTATCTGTGGCTGGTGTCAGCCACCTGTTGGCCAGTCAAGCCCATGGCACTCCCTTAAACTACATTAATTAATCCTTGGGATGTCACCTCTATCTCCTCACCTCACTCACTTCACCTTCTCCAACACCACAGAAAGAATGCTTCTGCTCACTCCTGTCCACAGCCTCTAAAGGCAAGGGAGGAAAGAAGCACAGGAAAGTGTAGTTACCACAAATCCTTCCTGGGATGAAGTCAGGGATAAGGGAATCAAGAGCTAATGGCAAAGGGCTTTTTCCTGGGGAAACGCAGGATGCCAAAAGTGGACGCCAGGGAACAGCAGGTGTAAAAGCAAAAGTGTTGGGTAAACCATGGCTCCTGGTCATCCCAGATGGGTCTTGCTGAGGGCTCAGAGAAGAGGAGCCTCTTTCTCTCAGGTGGAGCCTGGAGGAAGAGGATGTTTGTTTCTCCAGTGTTAAGCGCGCCAAGAGTGGGCTGCAGGTCTCGGGACCTCTGGAGGCAGGGTTCTGTGCAGATGCTGACCTGGTGAGGGGCAGCTCTGGCACAAGGATGCACAGTATGCTCCAGGCCCCGGGATGGGCCTCAGTGTGCAAAATGACTCCGTAACCGATGCAACTGGTAGGAATTACCGAGGGGGCGGGGTCCCGCGCGTGGTGGTTCCTCCGGGGTGGGGAGCACGGGGTTCACAGCTCCTTGGAGACCCCTGCGCTTAGCGAGCACTGCATCCATCAGCAAATTACCCGTTAACTGCTGGTTCTCCTGGAAGGCCACAGTCATGTGCACCCGGTGCGCCGGGGCACCGCACAGGGTGAGGAGAAACTACCCCGCCGCCCTCCTCCCGCAGGTCCCCCCACCCCCCATCCCCGTCCGGTCGGGTTTCTGTACCTCTAGGCGGACTTGGGGAGCGTCCCTGCCTGAAAACGGACCCCCACCCAAACTGCGCCTGGGGGAGGCACGCTGCGGGCGAGCAAGGGCAGGTTTCGCACCGAGTCCCAGAAGCAGGAGAGGTGCGCCCTCCCTCCCCGCGCGTGGCCGTGCCGCAGCCCCCGCCCGCAGGCAGCCCTGCGTGGGCCCGCCCCGACCCACACCCGGGGGCTCCCCACGCCGGCCCCGCCGCCCCGCCGCCCGGCGCCCGGGTCTCCACGCAACAATGAGGCGTGGGCGGCCCCGGCGGCCTCATTTGCATACCGCCGCCGCCCGGCCAATGGGCTGCGCAGGGGCCCCGGAACGCGGTGTTGCCATCTGCGTGCGCGCGTGTGTGCGAGTGTGACAGCGGCGGTGGCCGTGGCCCTGGCCGTGGGAGGCGGGCCCGGCGGAGCCCAGCCGCGCGGGGACCGGCCAGGCGCCCGCTCCCCCAGCGCGTCGCGCCCGCGCGGCCCCGCGGAGCCCGGAGACCCCCAGCGCGGGCCGGGCGCAGCCGCGATGTCGGTGGCGGGGCTGAAGAAGCAGTTCCACAAAGCCAGCCAGGTAGGGGGGCCCGGGGGAGGTCGGCGGGGGCGACCGGGCGGCCGCGGTCCCCCGAGGCTCGAGGCCTCCGGCGACCCGAGGGGCCCCTCCCGGGACGCAGAGGTGCCGGGGAGGGCCCCGCGGCCCCGGGCCGGCCATGCCCCGAGCGCTGTCACTCGGCGGGCGCCCGAGGGCCGGGGCGGGGGCGGCGGCGGCGGCGGGGGCGGCGGGGGCTCGCGCGGGAGAGGGGCGTGCGGAGGCCTGCGCGCTGCGCTCGGCGCCGCCCCCCGGACCTGCGCTCGGCAGCCCCCCGGGGCGCATCCTGCGGCCTCGCGGCGGGTGCGGAGGTCGGGCCCGCGCGCGCCTGGAGGGGGACCGCGCCGCGCCCCCGGGCCGGGGCTCCCCGTGGCGGTGCCTCGCCTGCGCGCCGTCCTGGCGCCGCCGGCCGGGCTCCTGCTCCCGGGGGGCCGCGGTCTGGCTCGCAGACGCCGGCAGACCCGTAAACAAACAGTGGTAGACGCACCTCCACGCGCGGAGCGGGCAGACAGCCCGATGGGGGCGTCCGGGAAAGCTTCCCGGAGGAGGAGACGCGGCGTTTGGGAATTAAGTAGGAGCAGGGATGGTGGTGGTGGCGGGGGAGGTGGCAGGGAAGGGGGAAGGGCGTTCCGAGTGGGGGAAACCGGGAAAACAGGAAAACAGGAAGGGAGGCATGAAATTGCTGTGTGTGCGTGAGTGTGTGTGTTGACAAGCAAATTTGTATTCCGAGATTGCAGTCTCTTCCGGCCATGGCATAGCTCGCATTGTAGAACCTATCCCACACCTGCAGCCCGGGATCTGTTGCTCTGTCTCGTCCTCCGCCCCCCCCCCCGCCCCCGCCCCAGCCCCCCAATTTGGCTAGCACCAAGGTGGACAGATTTCATTCAGAATCCGCATTAATGAGATCTTATCCTGCTTCTCCCACAGATTGGTAAGCAGCTGAAATTAGAGGATTCTCTTCTTCTAGCCTCAGTTTCAGGCTGAGGGCACCGCTGTTCCCTCACTCACACCCCTTCCATGAAGAAACTGGGTGATGCCCAGATTCTGATTGGGGACACTGGGCGGACAGTGGTGCTATTCAGGGTGATGAGGAGTCCTGGAGGAGGGGCCGGCTGGGCGTACTCCTCGCTGGCCTTGGGCCCTTTGAATGGTCTGGGGCCATTCAGTTATCACTGGCCTTGGGGCAGGTGCATGCCCAGATCTGGGGCTCAGGGATTGAGGCCAAGACTGGAACTACAGACTTTTTGGGATTTAAGCCCTAAGTGGACATTAAAAAATGTAAGTGCAAGAAAGTCAGAAAATGCACAAGGAGCTAAATACAGACTCTAGGGAGCAGCCACATTTAGGGACAGTGTTCAGCCCAGTACTTGATAAGCAGTGTCCACTCAATAAATATTTATTGAATAAAGGAAACTTTTGGGGTGGAGGAGCACAGGAAGGAAAGAACTGATAGATGCAGGAGAGAGGAGTGTCATGGAAATGGGGTGGGGGGGCGCATTTAAAGGCAGGAGCAGTGCTGCTGTGAGCTCAGAACCAGAGCATGCTCTCGGCTTGGGCCGCCAGGAGGCTGGGTGCCACTGTGGTTAGGGCAGTGCCAGAGTAACTGCTGGCTGTGCTTGTTACATGGCCTTCCTTAGGAGGAACTAGGAGGGCCTTCCTTCCTGGCAAGGAACTGACCTGTTTTGAAGATTTTCGTTTATTTGGTAAGGACTTCATAGGAGCACATCTCAAAGATGATGGAGATAAAAGCTCTAGGGTGATTCATGTTAGTTTCT
This sequence comes from Canis lupus dingo, assembly GCF_003254725.2. NCBI lineage: Eukaryota > Metazoa > Chordata > Mammalia > Carnivora > Canidae > Canis > Canis lupus. The sequence goes on from NC_064245.1 coordinate 55,258,469, forward strand.
GAACACTAGCAAGCATGAATGGTTGAGATCTTAGGAAGGTATTGGCATCGGAGAAGTGTCACACTAGTGATGAGGTCCTTTAGTTTAACCACCATCAGTCCATTAAAAAAGAAAGCGAGAGTAGGTTTAATTTAGACATTTGTTGCATGAGCTGAAATCTTTTGTGCATTTATTGGAAAAGAAGGAATCACAGATTCTCTCTGCAGTTTACAAACCACGTTTTTTTTTCCGTCAAAGTATCCAGTAGATAAGTTTTTTATCTGTTCTAGAAGTCTGTCTAAGAAATCTGGCCATGGGACAGATTTGGTGGAAGAGTTAGACTGGGTTTAATATAAAAGGGAGCATGACAGTAAAAAATGCCAGACGTTCTTCTCAGACAACATTTTAACAGGAGGTTTTAATTCACATAGAACTTTCCAGGGCAGGGGAAAGGGAGTCCCAGATGATGTCAGCGGCTCGATAATTCCTAGTGGTTGTGCCACTGACCAGGTCTGTGACCTTGGGAACCTGACTTACCCCCTCTAAACCTTAGTTTTGTCTGTATCTTGGATTAGAGGATTTGGAAGCTATGTCTCTCTCTGTTTTAAAACTGATTGTAGTGATGCTTGCACAACTCTGTGAATATTCCGAAAACCATGGAATTCACCTTTATGGGTGAATTGTATGTTGTGTGGATTATATCACAGTATGTACCTCCAAGTTTTGAAATTCCTTTAAAAATTTTTTTAAAAAGATTTTTATTTATTCATGAGAGACACACAGAGAAAGGCAGAGACGTAGGCAGAGGGAGAAGCAGGCTCCCTGTGAGGAGCCAGATGTGGGACTTGATCCCAGGACCCTGGGATCACAACCTGAACCAAAGCTAGATACTCAACCATTGAGCCGCCCAGGTGCCCCCCAATTCTGAAATTCTTAATTTACTTAGAGTATTTCAGAGAAAGGATAAAGTGGATCTTTTACAAATAAGGGAACTATAGGACCATGGTGACCGAAGATGATTTTTCTCCACAATAGACAAGGTAAAATAACTCATAACCTCCTCTTTCTTGGTACCTCACTTATCTCTCAGGGGGTGGGAAACAAATCCCCTTACTGTACAGAGAACGAAAAACTGTAAACCCCAGAGATTATGCCTCATTTTGCAGCATATGGAGATCAATAGAAAAGAGGGAGAAATAAAGTAAAATGACAAGAGCACTCGTGGAGTTGATCACAAAATGTAGTTAATTCTCTTCTTCAGCATTGGAACTTAGAACCTAAGTGTCCCTTGTTCATAACTACTTTTTTTTTTCCCTCTTGAAAGGATTTTTAAGTTTATCCTCCTACTGGAAGGGATAGAGCTTGAATTATTATATTAGAGATAAATACAAAGGGGTTCAAGATGGCCTTGTGGTTTCTTATCAAACGTGGTACTTGATTAATAAAAATGTAGAGTAATTACATTACTGTTACCACTCTTTGATTTGCATTAATTATGCTTAATAATGCATAATTCATAGTGGTTTTCTTGACAATGGTCACTATTGGTACAGGATGTTCAGGCTGCACCTGGACTTCCTCTGACCTGGACTCTGTGCGAATAGCCATATTCTTTCTCTTTGAACTTCCAGGATATGTGTTCCTCAGCCCTGAGAAGTCTAGGGAAGAGTTCATATTTCCTCTTTTTCTTCTTCTGTCTCCAAATTAACCATATGGCGATAACCCTGGATGGTGGTGACCCTTGGAGGTTTCATGTTAAATTTATTTCTTTTTGCCTTATGTAGTAGTGCTCTTTAACCTTTGTCCTGTGACCCAGCAACAATAGGGAATGTGGGAATCTAACACAGCTTTTTTTTGTGGGGGGTAACTCCCCCACCCTTCTCTTTTAATGCATTAACCAGAGAAATGATGAGCAGTCATAAGAGGCCTAGACATTTTTCCTGTGACAACCCACTGCACATGCTGGCCATTTATGGGTAAACACTTCAGAGAAGGATAGTCTTTGTAAATTATGAGAATCCCTAGGGAGGCACTGAATGTCTCTTGTTTCACTGTCTTGTTAGAGAGAAAGATAAAACTGCACTTTACAAAATCCATAATGATTTATTTTTTTCTCTTAGATGCGTCAGAAAATACATGATACTTAAACAGTCTTGCTTCTTGCCACGTAGATTGCTTCATAAATTCATCTATAAATCTTTGTATTTTTTAAAAAAAATTTAAGTCAGTGTGCTAGAATAGATGTCCAAGCCAAACTGATTATTATCTTTAAACAGTATAATCCAAACATGGGGTGCCTGGGTGGCTCAGTGGTTGAGTGTTCTGCCTTTGGCCCAGGTCGTGATCCCAAGGTCTTGGGATCGAGTCCCGCATGGGGCTCCCTGCATGGAGCCTGTTTCTCTCTCTGCCTGTGTCTCTGCCTCTCTCTCTGTGTCTCTCATGAATAAATAGATAAAATCCATAAATCCATACATAAATACATAAAATACATAAAAAATACATAATCAAAACATTTCTTAAGTCTGATGACTTTTTTTTATCCCCTAAAGTAAATGTAACAGGGTGCCACTCACTTGGAATTTGATTTTAAAAGGCGTTTGAAAGCAGGGTTTTTTTTTTTTGGCTGTTTTTTTCAGATTAATTTTTTAGCTTTAGTAACAAATTGAATGTAAATGATGTTACCCAAAATTAAGTGTGGGGGGGGGAGATCATGTGTATTTGGGGGAGCATTCTTTCACCTAGGAAATTAAACTGCCAGTCAATAAGACTGATATACTACCGTATTGGTTAAATAATAGGCAAACATATTTCTGGAGGTTCTATACCAGCAAAATGTGGGTAGTTGGATTTTGCATTTCGGTGGAAATCTGGGAAGGTGTTGAGTTGGGGGAAGGGTCTGGGGGCAGCTGGGGATGGGATCAGGAAGGGACTGTTGCATTGCTAACTGTTGGGGTTCCATGAAATGCCTTTCCTCTTGCCTTGCAGTTCGCAGGGTCATGTACACATGTTGTCACCACAGCACCGATGGCAGTGACCTCTGTGAGCCTGGGATTGTTCTTTCTGGCTCTCTTTCTAATCCATTGGATGGTGGTGACTTTCCTTCGGCACTGGATAAATCTTTCTCAAACACTGATGCCTCTAAGGGCTTGCTTTGCCTGCTCAGAGCATCCATCAGTGGCAGAAGCTACTGCTCCTCCAGGCCTCATGCCTTGGGTACTCCCTCCTGAGCCTGATGGCTAAGCCGTATTTCTCACCCACATCCCTGTCGTTTCTTCCACGATTCCACAGCTGAGAAGGATCTGCCAGTTAATGAGTGGGTGCTACTCTCTTTGTCCTGGAAGGACAAACAAGGACACTGCACACTGCACACTGCCTCCCCACTGGGCTTCACACCCCATCCCTCTCATTCCCATATGGAAAAGTCCTTCCTTGGTCTGAGATCCTGCTTCACCCCATCCTATTTTCTCTCTCTCCTTCCCAGCAAAGTGTATTGAAAACATTGTCTATTGCCGCATCTCTACTTTCTCATCTCTTTCTCAGCTGGTTCCTGCCAGCTGTCTTCACCAGCACCCTGAGGCCTAGGTCTCAAGTGAGCCTCCGCCCCCCAGCTGCCACACCTTGGGGTCGCTTCCCCACCTGACTCTCAGCAGCCTGTGACCCTGTGGACTGTACTCTGCCCACAACTCCTATACTCACTGGGTTTTCCCCTGGCCTCACCTTCTTGGTCTCCTTTATTGCTCCTTCTGACCACCCTGGTCCCCATCGTTTCCCAAGGACATCCTGGAGTGCCCCAAGGCTCTGGCTTGGGTACCTCCCCCTTTCTCAGCCTCTGCCCCCACCAAGGTTTCTCATCCAGCCTCACTGATGTATAGACAATCTATACTTTGATTACTTTGTAAATTGTATTTATTTATTTTTTTTTAAGATTTATTTATTTATTCATGAGAGACACAGAAAGACGTAGAGACATAGGCAGAGGGTGAAGCAGGCTCCCTGTGGGGAGCCTGATGTGGAACTTGATCCCAAGACCCCAGGTCACAACCTAACCCAAAGGCAGAAGCTCAACCACTGAGCCACCTAGGTGCCCTGTAAATTGTATTTCTAGTCCAGGTGTTCCTTCTGAATACAAACTCCTGCAAACTCAAAAGGCACCTCTCCCCTTGGATATTTAAAAGGCTCTCAAACTTAAGATTTCCAAACTTGAACTCTTCATTTTCTCCACCCCAACATGTTCTTCTGCTGGTGGTCTCTGTCTCTGTAAATCACACTGACTGTGTGCTCAGCTGCTCAATGAAAACAAAACAAAACCCAGGATTCATCTTTGATATTTTTTCTCTCCCTCATTGGAAAGGAAGTTCATCAGAGAGTCCTTCTTCCTGGTTCTGTTTTCAAAATAAACTGCAAATGTGTTCATCTTTCTCTTATCTCTGCTGCCATGCTCCTCCTGGTCCTGGCCATGGGCTCCCCTTGCCTGGACGGCTGCAGCAGCCTCCTGCCCCGTTCCCAGACCTTTATTCCGAGTGCTACCATCCACTTACAGTGCTCACTATGCTCTTTTTAAAATGTGCCTCAGACCATATCATTCTTCTGCTTGCAAGTCTTGAATTCTTCAGTGGCTTCCAGTTGCATTTAGAATACAAACCAGACTTCCTCCTCCCCTGGCATGGGAAACCACACATCACTGGGCCTTCTCCTCCCCCTCCTGCTGGTGATCAGATGCACTGACCTCTCGTTCCCTTACTGGGCTAAGGTCTTCTTGTCTTGGGGCTTTTGTGGTAGCTGTTCCCTCAACCTGCCATGCCTTTCCTCTTGATCATTGCGGGGTGTCTCCTCCTTTTCTTTTAGAGTGCAGCACAGAATTTTCAGAGTGCCTCATCAGAGAAGTTTTCCCTGACCACCCAATGCAAATAGACATACGCCTTCACTATCACATTACCCAGGTGTTTTGAAAACCATGTCACAAATATCTTAATATTTTGACAAGTGTATTCAGTATTGTTGGTTTCCTTTATGACCCCATGTATTTTTAAGTTAAATTTTGTATTGAGGTAGTTTTGGATTAACCAGCAATTTTGAGAAATAATACAGATCCCTGTACCCTTTACATGGTTTGTTTCCCTCAGTGGTAACATTTTGCAAAACTGTAGTACGTGATGGCAACCAAGATACTTACCACTGATACAGTCAGTTTACAGTAGGCATCCATCAGCTGCGGAAGGTGATGGCCACACCTACTTCCCTCCTGCTCCCTCTCCCTCTTAACTGCTGGCAACCATTAATTTGTTTGCTTCTCTTTAATTTTTTCATTTTGAAGGTGTTGAATAAGTGGAACCATATGGTCTATAACCTTTTGGGATTGGTTTTTATCTCTATATGATACTATAGAGATTCATCTAGGTCATGGTGTGTATCAGCAGTATTCCATGGGGTGGACATCCCACAGTTTAAGCACTTACCTGTTGAGGGACATGGGGATTGTTTCCAGGTTGGGGCTATTACGAATGTAGCTACTGTAAATATATATGTACAGGATTGATTGATTGACTGACTGATTTTATTCATGAGAGACACAGAGAGAGGCAGAGACACAGGCAGGGGGAGAAGCAGGCTCCCTGCGGGGAACCTGATGCGGAACTCGATCCTAGGCCCCAGGGATCATGACCTGAGCCAAAGGGAGATGCTCAACCACTGAGCCACCCAAGTGCCCTGATGTACAGGTTTTAATGTGAACCTAAGTTTGCATTTTTCTAGGATAAATGCCCAGGAGTATAATTGTTGGATCTAATGGTAGTTAAATGATTAGTATTTTAAGAAACTGTCTCAGTTTTCCAGAGTGGCTTTACCATTGTACATTCCTCTCAGAAATGTGTGAGGGTTCCAATCCTTTCTCATCCTCCTCAGTATTTACTGTTACTATTTTATTTATTTTTAATTTCCTTGTGGTTTTAATTTGTATTTCTCTAACTGCTAACAACTTTTCATGTGCTTAGCGTACTGGCTTTCTGTATCTCCTTTTCCATGAAATGTCTGTTCATATCTTTAGCTCATTTTTAATACAGTTTTTAAAATTGTGCATTCTTTGTATTTTCTCGATACTAGTCTTTTGTTGGACGTGTGGTTTCCAAGTGTTTTCTTCTAGTCTGTAGCTTGTCTTTTTATCCTCTTAACCTGGTCTTTTGCAGAGCAGAAGTTTTTAATTTTGATGAAGTCCTATATGAGAATTTTCTTCTTTTTGGATCATGCTTTTGTTATCTAAGAACTCTGCCTAGAAAAAAAAAAAAAAAGAACTCTGCCTAGCCCTGGATCCTGAGGATTTTTTCTGCTTTTTTCTAAAAAGTTTTCTAGTTTTAGGTTTTACATTTAAATCTGCAATCCATTTTGAGTTAATTTTTAAAATAAGGCATGAGATTTGGACCAGAGATCATTTTTTTGCCCATAGATATCCACCATGGATACCAGATACCCAGATTCAACACTTGTTGAAAACCCACTGAATTGCTTTTGTACCTTTGTTAAAATCACTTAGGCATAGTCGTGTGAGCATATTCATGTCTTCTCTTTTTTTTTTCTCCCATTAATCTATGTGTATTTGTCCATTCCTTTGCCAACATAATCCCATCTTGATCACTGTAGCTACATGGTGAGTCTTGAAACCAGGTAGATTGATTCTTTCCACACTAGTCTTTTTCAAAATTGTTTTAAGCTATTCTAGTGTCTTTGTCTCAATTTTAGAATAATCTTTTCTACATCTACAAAAACACGTTTCTGAAACTTTGATAGCAGTTGCAGTACATCTGTGTATCAGTTTGGGGAGCACTGACATTTTCCCTTGTTGAGTCTTCTAGACAGTGGACGTACCCTCCATGTGATTTACTCTTGTAAATTTACAGTAGTATTTCTTCCTTTCTAATCTATATACCTTTTATTTCCTTTTCTTGTTTTATTACACTAACTGGAATCTTCAGCATTATTTGAATAAATGTGGTGCAAATGGAATCCTTACCTTGTTCCCCAACCTAGGGGAAACCATTTAGTCTTTCACTGTCAAGTGCAGTGTTAGATGTAGGGTTTTTGCAGATGTTCTTTATCACATTGGGGAAGTTCCTTTCTATTTCTACTTCTCTGAGTATTTTCTTTTATCATGAATGGGTGTTGAATTTTGTCAAATGCTTTTCTGTATCAGTTGATTTGATCATGTAGTTTTTCATTAGTTTATTAATATGGACTCCATTAATTGATTTTTGAAAATTGAACCAACTTTGCATCCTTGGAATAAAATGCACCTGGTCATTGTGTATATTTCTTTTAAATATATAGAATAAATTTATAGGAATAGAAGAATTTATTTGCTAATATTTTGCATGGATTTTTTTGTGTCTGTATTTTTCATGAATATTTTTGTGTCTGAGGAATATTGCTATTTTTTGGTACTTTGTAGGGATTTATTTATTTATTTATTTATTTAACTAGCCTCTGCCCACATGGGGCTTGAACTTATGACCCTAAGGTCAAGGATTGCATTCTCTACTAATTGAACCAGCCAAGCAACCCTACCTGTGTAGCTTTGGTGTTAGATAATACTGCCTTAATGAAATGAATTGGGAGGTGTTCTCTCTTATTCTGTTTTCTGTAGGAGATTGTATACAATTGGTCCTAATTGTTTTTTAGACATTTAGTAGAATTTTTTTTAGTGAAACGATATGTTATTAAAAGTTTCTCATTTGACCGGTGCTTGGGGTTGTGGGTTCAAGTCCCATGTTGCATGTAGAGTTTACTTAAAAGTAAAATCATTAAAAGTAGTTTCTCATTTGGGAATTTTATTAGTTTGTACTTTTTGTGGAATTGGTCTATCTCATTTAGGTTATCAATTTTATGTGTGGAGAGTTAGTATTCCTTTATTATAATTTTGTTGTCCAGAGGGTCCATAGTAATATCCCCCCCTTTCATTCCTGGTATTGGTAATTAGTGTCTTCTCTCTCTTACTTTGTCAGCCTTACTAGAGGTTGGTCAGTTTTATTGATCTTTTCAAAGAACCAGGTCTTTGTTTCATTTTCTCTGTCGTTTTGCTATTTTCAATTTCATTGACTTTTGCTCCTTATTTCCTTCTTCTGTTTGCTTTAGTTTATTTTGTTATTTATTTTATTTTTCTATGTTCTTAAGGGAAATCAGATCATTGATATTGAGGTTTTTCCTCTATCCTAATGTATGCATTGGTACTACATATTTCCCTCTTAGCACTGTGTTAGTTCTATCTCACAAATTTTGATATGTTGTATTTTAATTTTCATTCAGTTCAGTGTACTTTTTAATTTCCCTTGAGTTTTTCCCTTCGATCTATTGATTATTTAGAATTGTGCATTTTGGTCTCTAAGTGCTTGGCATTTTTCCTGTTATGTTCCTGTTATTGATTTTGATTCCATTGTCATTAGAGAACACACTCTGCATGATTTCAATTTTAAAAAATTTGTTGAGGTTTATTTTCTGGCTCAGGATATGGTCTATCTTGGTATGTGTTCTGTGAGTACTTGAAAATAACATGTATTTGTTGTTGTTGGGTGGAATGTTCTATAAATATCGATTAGGTTAATAGTGTGGAATTATTTTATATCATTATTGATTTTTCTCTCAAGTACTGTTAATTGTTGGGAGAAGACTTCATATATGGAACTATACATTTGTCTATTTCCTCTTTCACTGCTATCAGTTTTTGCTTTATATAATTTGCAGGCCCACTATTTGATCATACACATTTAGGGTTGCTGTGTCTACTTGGTGGATTTACCCATTTATTTATTTAAAGATTTTATTTATTTGTTCATGAGAGACAGAGACATACACAGAGGGAGAAGCAGACTCCCCAAGGGGAGCCTGATGCAGGACTTGATCCTAGGACCCTGGGATCATGACCTGAGCCAATGGCAGAGGCTCAACCACTGAGCCACTCAGGTGCCCCCTCCCCCGCAATTTACATTTTTAAATCCATTGTTATTGTAGAATGCCACTCTCTGTCTCTGGTTATATTCTTTGCCCTGAAGTCTTCTTTATCTGATATTAATATAGTCAATTCTGTTTCCTTTTGTTAAATGTTTGCATGATACAATATTTTTTCATCTATTTACTTTCAATCTGCCTATATTACAATATTTGAAGTAAGTTTCTTGTAGACAGTTAAGCCATGCTTTTTAATGTAGTCTGCCAGTCTGTCTTTTAATTGAGATATTTAGACCACTTACATTTAATGTGATTATTTATACCTTAGGGCTAAAGGATACCATTTAATTGTTTTTCGTTTGTTGTGTGTTTTATTTCATGTTTTCCTCCCTGCTTTCCTGTACATTACTCATTTTGATTTAATATACAGTTGACCCTTGAACAATAGGGGGATGAGGGGTGTCCCTGCAGTTGAAAATCCACATATAAGTTTGACTCCCTGAAAACTTACTTACTGACAGATTGCTGTTGACCAAAAGCCTTACTAATCACATAATTAATTAACACATATTTTGTATGTTAAATGTACTATACACTGTTGTTTTATAATAAAATAAGCCAGAGGAAAGAAATTGTTACTAGGAAATCATAAGGCAGAGAAAATACATTTGGTATTTGGTGGTATATATGTGTATTTGTTGGAAAACAGCGTGTATAGGTGGGGGAGAGTGGTACAGGGTGGTAGCAGTGGCCCCAGGATGCTAATCTTTTGCAGCCTGGTGGTCTCAGCTCAGCAGTAGTAGTCCCCAGGCAGCAACGTAGACCTGGAGATACAGTACAGCTGCTCCATCTGCCTGGAGGTGTACACTGGCCTGTGACCAATGGCAGCAACAGGCACACCTGGATGTATGGGCTTGGGGAAGATGGTATAGCTGGAGGGAGGTGGGGGGCTCTGAGTTCTGTGGCTGCCCTGGGGCAGCCCTGGAGCCTGAGTGTGTAAAGGACTCCAGTGGTGAGAGGGCCAGGGAGCCCCCTAGACCCATCAACCCCCTCAATATACTAGATGACATACAGCCATGCCTGGTTCTGGATCTATAGAGGAGCTGCTGACTGCTTCCACCCCTGAGTTAGGGCGGCAGGCTCAACCTCTGCACCTGTCTCCTTTGATTAGGTCCGGTGGAGCAAGGGGTGGACAGTTGTGAATAAACATTTTGTGGCTGTTGTTAACCCTTAAAAAAAATCTGCATATAGTGGACTCCTTCAGTTCAGACCTGTGTTGTTCAAGGGTCAACTTTATAGTGTTTTTGAGTGTATCTTTTTGTATAGTATTTTCAGTGGCTGCTCAAGGTATTGTATTCTAGCTATATAATTTATCAGAGTCTACAGTGTCATAATTTTACCAGTCTTAGTGAAATGTAGATTTATCTCCCTTTATGTCCAATTATTCTCCTCCATTTATAATATGATTGTGTTAAATATTTCCTCTCTGTTAAATATTTACTCTGTATATATTTGGAAACACATCAGTGTCCTATGATTATGATTTTCTCCTCATCACTTAATCATCAGTGATTCTGCTTTCGTCATCAAACATAATTTAGAAAATTCAAGAGGCAGAGTCTATACTAATTACCATATATTTTCTTCCCTCCTTCCTGATATTTCAGGGTTATTTCTTTCAAACTTTCCTTTCTGTTTTGAGAAATTCCTCCAGCCCTAATCCTTAGGATAGATCTGCTGGCAACAAATTCTCTTAGTTTTTTTGCATCTGAGAATATCTTGATTTTCCCTTCAGTCCAGAAGCATACCTCCTCTAGTTATAGGATTCCTAGTTGACCACTCTTTTCTTTTAGCACTGAATAGTGTGCTGTTTTCCTCTGACTTCAGTGATTTCTGATGAGAAATCTATAATTTGGATGGTGTTTTCCTCTATATGTCAGGTATCATTTCTTTCTCAGTGCTTTTAAGTTTCTTTCTCTTTGGTTTTTAGAAGTTTGACCATGTTCTTTTGGTGTGGGTTTTTTTGTTTATCCTGCTTGGGGTTCAGGTAGCTTCTTCTTCTTTTTTTTTTTTTTTTTTTAGGTAACTTCTTGAATCTGTATGTTTATGTATTTTGCCAAATTTGGAAATTTTCAGGCTTCTTTTAAATTTTTAAAAGAATTATTTATTAGAGAAATTAGAGCATGTGGAGGGGAAGGCAGAGGGGGAGGGAGACAAAATCTCAAGCAGACTTCCCACTGAGTGTGGAGCCTGACACAGGGCTCAATTCCATGAACCTGAGATCATGACCTGAGCCAAGCCTAAGAAACATACACTTAACTGACTGTGCCACCAAGACAGCCCATCAGCCCTTATTTCTTCTAGTGTGGTGATTTTTGTTTATTTGGTTTTTGCCTGTCTTTCCTCTCTCCTCTTAGGATCCTGATGACATGAATGTTAGATCTTTTGTTATAGTCCCACATGTTCCTAAGCTGTGTTCTTTATTTGCCACCCCTCTCCCCCAGTTTATTTCTTCTCTCTTGTTCAGATTGGGTAATTTCTGTTGTTTACCTTCCAGGTCACTGATTGGCTTCTTCTGTGTTCTATCCAGTGCTTGCTTAGGAGCTAAACATGGTTTCTGACAAGATGGCTCTTAGCTTTTGGTCTGGGAATGTTCCTGGAAACTTTGTTGGAAGGCACATTGGATGGAGCTGAACTGAGCATTTGTCCATGTGCTGTTGGGTTAGGCTCCCCTAAGGAGCTTGGCTGGCATCATATGGGAGCTGAGGAACGATCAGGTGTAAGGGCAGAGAGCTGTCAAGTCATGATACAAATTCGACAGTGCTGAGTGGGCAGAGCAGCAGAAGGCAGGCTTTGAAATGAGTGGGCAGCCTCACACGACTATGCAAACGCTGGCAAGAAATGAGGTGGAACTAGTGCTTTGCTTGTAGTGACCTATTTAGGAATATTTTAAGAAGAGGATGCAAAAATAGGTAGTTTCTAGAATATTCTAAGGCACATAAAACCCCTTCTTTGGTGCTCTCGTCAAATCATAAGTAAAAGTCAAGTGTCTTAAAGCAGATGTTAATAAATTTTTTATAACTCATAAAATTTGTTTTAAAAAAGTTAACCAACAGCTTTGAATTTGATCCATACTGGATTCCTATTAGTCAAATTAATGTCTTAAACCAGGTGTTTTTTCCATGAAAAGATAGTTGTTGTCTAAAGCACATGGTCATCCCTCTCCCTTTTTTTTTTTTTAAGATTTTATTTATTTATGAAAGACACAGAGTGAGAAAGAGGGAGAAGCAGAGACACAAGCAGAGGGAGAAGTAGGCTCCATGCAGGGAACCCAACGTGGGACTCGATCCTGGGTCTCCAGGATCACAACCTGGGCGGAAGGCGGCGCTAAACGGCTGAGCCACCCGGGCTGCCTGGTCATATCTCTTTAAGGTTAATTTCTCAATATGAGGGGATGACATCTGGACCAAGAGTGGTGTTGTACAGTTAGCATCTAATGAAGAAATTTCAGAGTGTAAATGACATATAAAATCCCATGGTTTGGCCATAAATAGCTAGGGTTTGGGCCATTGGAAGCGCAAAAGCCAAGAATTTCTTTTATTTATCTTGCTTTTTAGCAGTGGAGTCCTGTCCTGGGGACAGTAGATGGAAGCCCAGTTTTATTTTGGAGGAGCAGTAGTAGGAATGGGTGCAACTGGGGAGAATAAAGGAATTTCTCTTTTCTTGTCATTCCCTGCCTTGAGGGGGAGTTGTTAAGTCAAGTATGTTAAATGTGCCTTTCATTCCACTCCATTCTACAGTCTTTGGGAGCTAAACTTCCAGGGGCTGAGTCTATATTGATATTAGTAGAAAGAACTTGGATATGCAGAGGCTGGGAGTCTGCCTTTGAATAGTGGTTGTGCCAAAATGGTGGAGCTGCCAGCCATTTATTGCTGGTGAGAACTGAACGAGGGGGAGGGCCAAAGGGCAGGTAGCGTGGAATACCCAAAGAGCATGGGATTTGGGGTTGGGAGAAGTAGGTTTCCTGTATTTGCCAGGAAGTGTGACTTTGGGGGAGAGTAAGTTAACTCTCCTTGGGTTTGGTCCCCTCATCCCTAAGGAATAATGAGACCAATATCAGAGGTTGTTCATTGGAATATCCATGTAGTAAGTGTGTTTTTTTGCACGGATTCTAAGTAGGTACTTGACACAAATACATAATCCTCACGGCAACCTGATAAAGTAGTTGCTGCTTCTACCATGTTAACAAATGAGAGGGGCTCAGTGAGTGAAGTGTCTGCCTTTGGCTCAGGGCATGATCCCAGGGTCCTGGGATCGAGCCCTGCCTCAGGCTCCCTGCTCACTGGGGAGCCTGCTTCTCCCTCTCCGTCTCCAACTCTCCCTTCTCTCACTCTCGCTCTCCCTCAAGTGAATAAATAAAATTAAAAACAAATAAAAGATAAACAGCTCATGAAAAGCACCTGGATCTCCTTCCTCCCTGCATCCGAGTGTCTGCCTTGGGGTCTCATCCATATACCAGAGAGGTGAAGGCGTGTTCTCAAGTTCACAGAGCTTTCTCATCTTCCAGCGAGGGCTTGAGCTCTGCAATGATGAAGGCTTCTACGTGTGTTGCTTTTTCCCATTTAATGAACGTGATTTTCAAGAATGAATTAATCAGTGCATAGGCTGATAAATTGTTCTGTGCGGTCGGGAGGAAAGGTGTGCAGTATTTTTGTGTGCTGCCATCATTTTTAAAATAACAAGTAAAGCGAAAAGTTAAAGCCTATCTGACTCTGTGTATTTATATGCATTTTTAGTGTTCCTGTAGCAGATTTTCCAGGAACTACGCAAGGAGCACGTGGGACACGTTCCGTGAGCGTTTGCTACAACAAGGCGCCACCTGCTGCTTTGGCTCTTGGCCATTCTTTCCCCCCTATCTGCACAAGCCTGGGAGGTGTGTTATATGTGTGTGTTTTCCTTGCTCCCTTTTCTTCTTGTTCTTTGGCTGTTCCTGGATCTGAAGCTGGCATCCATTAACCCCCTGCCACCCCGACCACACACACACATACTGATTGTAGACCAGCAGACCATGCCATCGTCTCTCCTGGAATCTACCATATTTTCTGCTTCTTGACTATTTTTATGGCTTCTTTTGTTAATTGCTCCCAGTCTCATCGACATTCAGTCACTGGTCCTATGTAGATACTACTTCCTAAATACTCCTCCCACTCACACCGTCCTTTCCATCCTCCCCACATCCACCTGCTCCATGGGGATCAGGGACCTAGCCCTCTCTTTCCAGGGCTTCCCTGGGGTCCCCAGAGCCATTGGGTAGACTCTCAATTCCTTAACTTGGTGTGTGATGACCTTTCCTATGGTCCCAGACCCTTCTAGCAGCCCTCTGCTGGCACTCTCTAGCAGCCCCAGACTCATTCACTCCTTCACCTGTTCTATTACTTCTGTTTGGAAGGTTCCATTGCCATCTTTGGAGCCTGCAGAACTCCAGCTCACCCAGATTCTCTGTCTTCTTCCTCCTTCTTCCAAAGCCCCTGCTTGCCCTCACAACTCCCTGAGCCCTGATGCACACACACTGATAATGTCATGTTTATTGTGTGGAAATTATTTTGTGACTTCTTGTTTTTTTTTTTAGTAGATATTGTAAACTCTTCTCACGCAGAGTTCTTCAGAGATGCTTGTTGAGTGAGTAAATGATTGTTGATACTGCATTTTCTTCATGAGTTCGAGCTCACAACTTTTTTTAAATTTATTTTTTAATTTTTATTTATTTATGATAGTCACACAGAGAGAGAGAGAGAGAGAGAGAGAGAGAGAGAGAGAGAGAGGGGCAGAGACACAGGCAGAAGAAGAAGCAGGCTCCATGCACCGGGAGCCCGATGTGGGATTCGATCCCGGGTCTCCAGGATCGTGCCCTGGGCCAAAGGCAGGCGCCAAACCGCTGCGCCACCTAGGGATCCCGAGCTCACAACTTTTACAGAAATCTGAGGTTTCTAGATTCCCGGTAACTGGATAACTGAGGTGTTGTGGCAAAATTAAAATGCCCTTTTATTATTTTATCAGTTTGTGTTAGATATCTACTTTATTTGGAGTTTTAGCTTTTATAAGTTAGGAGTCAGGATTTCTAAAAATCTTACCTTCAGATCCAGGAAAAATGTTTTGCAATCAACCAATCTGTTATCTTGTGAGTATTGTCAGAGAATACTAATACTAAACAGCTTTACTTTGCAGAAATTCTGGGTCCTGTGCAAAATATTTTTAGAGGCAGGATCTCATTTCATCCTCATGATAACTCTATCAAGAAGGTACTTTGTTATGCCCCTTTTACAGAGGAAGGATTTAAGGCTGGGCAAGGTTAAATAAAACTTGTTCAAGGTTTTGCAGCTGGATCGTGGTGCTGTGAACTCTCAAGGACAGGCCTGTCTGATTCTGGGACAGTACAGTATGGTGCTTGTCACCATTGTGGAGATACACCCATTGCTGTCCTCCACATTCTTCTTCAGGATTTGTAATATTTGTATATGTTTCAAAATGTTGTCTTCATCATTCATTTGAAACAGATGTCATATATGTAGACTCTGGATGATACAGAAGCTTTAACCCAGGAGTTGGCAGACTATATCCTATTGGCTCAGTATAGCCCATTGCCTGTTTCTTTGTACAGCCTGTGAGTTAAGAAAGATTTTTACATTTTTTGTGATGATTGAAGAAAATAAGAAAAAAATAATATCTTGTGACACATGATAATTACAATTCAGATTTCAGGGTCCATAAATAAAGTTTAATTGACACATAGCCATGCTCACTTGTATACACGTTGTCTGTGGCCACTTGTGCCCTGTAATGGGTTGAATCATTGTGACAAGTGACAGCCTAGAGCACAAAGCCTGAGTTATTAATGTCTGGCCCTTTACAGAAAAAGTTTGCCAACCTTGGCTCTGAACTATAAGGCTGGGGAGTTTATGTACGTCGGTATGCACATTTCTTGAAGACCCGGACAGAGCACTGAAAACATTTTGTCCACATCTGCAATTGGGCTGTGCATTTTTTGGAGGCTCTCCAATCACTTAACAATTCTAATTCATCCTGGTGACCTGGGAAGGACTTTGCTCTGGAAATGCATTCTTGCCATGTAATTCAGGAGACTTGTGTGCTCAAAAGTCACCTGTGCTAATGCCTTCCCAAAGTGTAGAGCACTAGAGAAGAATGGCTGTAATATACTTGGACGAGGAATTAGAGGACCCAAGAAGTGTTTTTGGTTACAGGTTGCTTGGCACTTTGCCCTGCACCTCATTGTAATTCCTCACCAGGGAAACAGTACTTGCTCCCCTGGCTGGGTTCATTCCACTTCCATCATTGCCTTCTTGTTTTAATTATTCCAACTTTCTTTTGCCTTCTCCTTTGCATCATTTTGTAGGAGCCCCAGTGTGCTTTCCTTGCCAGTTCTCTACTTACTTTTCCCATGGCTCAAAACTGATTCTTGAGGGTGATGTCATTTCCATGTTTATCCTTCTTCTCTAGCATGACTTTGATTAAATATATGCATTTTAACTTGTGAGCCATGTTCTAAGGGAATTGATCATCATATCCCCTTGCAAGGACCATGGCCAGTCTTCACCTCACTTAGCCTGAGTCACTTTGTACGATACCAATGGAATGTTTTGGCTTCTGTTGCAGCAGGAGTGGATCATGTATGTGCTATAGGCTTTTTGGAAACTTCATGCAGAAATTATGTGAACCAGATGGTACCCTTTTGAATTGCCAGACATGCATATTTTAAAGAAATATGGTGTATTTATTCTCCTTGGGAGACTTAGAGGGGGTTTTTTGGGAATGGAAGTCAGCTGAAATTGCCATAATTGAAAAATTTTTTGGAGTGTGTCATCAAAATGAGGAGTGTAATATCAGAAGGCCAGCACAGATTGTTAAGAAACAAATATTATTGGATTTATTTAACTGACTTCACTGAGTACAAAAGCCCCATAGACTTAGGTAAAAGAAGGTATGTCATATAATCCACGATCTGTTTTTCCCTTGATAAGGCTATTGATCTGCTCACTTAGATCTCTTTGGCGCTTTGGGGGCTATGAGAATAGGAGTAGGAGACTATGTGGTCCCAGAGGTCCCAGAGGGAGAGAAAGAGAGCCTAGACATTTAATGGGATGGGGTCAAGTCACTCTGAGAAGATAAGACTTGGGAGCACTTGCAGGTCCCACCTGTGGGAGGACCACTGGTTTCCCTACAAGTGGGCAGGAGGTAGATCAGCCACAGCTCCCCCTAAGCCCTGAGTCTGAGTAGGAACTGCAGAAGGGGAGGCTGGATCCCGCTGCAGAGAGTGCAAAGGGCATTGCGGAGCCCAGGAGGTCCCGCCAGCAACGGAGAGCAGAGCCTGCCTGGCTCCCTGCACCAGCACCTGCTGGGGAAAGGCCTCCTGGTGCCTCAGTCTTCTTGCCTATAAAATGGACATAATACTTCACAGGGCTAATGTATGAATGTGAAGCTTACACCATATATGGTGTAGTTCTAACTCGTAGGCTGTGGTAAAAGTGAGAAATCACATATCTAAAGTGCTTTGCACATAATCTGTGCTTCAGCAGGTGGTGACTTTATTATAATGATCATTCGGCAGGGACTTGTATAACCTGTTGGTAAAAGGTTTGGGTTCAGAGTCAGGGAGACTTGATAGGAGTTCCAGCTCAGAGCTGTTTGAGCTCAGACAAGTCACCTCCCTTCTATAAGCTTCATCTGCTCTCTGTAGTGGGTGCATAACTGCTCTGATGGGGTGGGCAGGAACCCCAGGAATGAATGCCCTAATGCATGTCATATGGTGGCACGGAGCTCGGCACATGAGAAACATACCGTGATGCCAGCTCTGAGCTTTCTCAGCAGGCCTCTTGCCTGGGACAGAAAATCAAACTTTGCTCCTTCAAGCGAAATTAAGCCAAGCTTCACTGTCAGGCCTTACCCTTCACGAGAACCCTCTTCTGGGTCCTGGGGGAGCAGAAGGGCTCCTCGGGAGATGACAGATCTGTCAGCTCCTGTCTACCCCTCCACGATGCCACATGTTTCCATATGGCCTGTATTAAGTCCTGCACTTAGCACTTTATGATTTAAGGGCTACGTGTCTATTTTCAGGATCCTTCAAAGGAGAGCACATTTGGGATCGACACTGAAGGAACATTCCCTGCCATTTCATTGAAATTGTAGGTAGTACAGCTTGATGGGTAGAGTGTTTGGGGGCATGAGGTAGTATAGCTGGACTGTGTGTATTATTTTCTTGGTTTGGAAGGTCCCCATAGGCAGGCCTTGAGACAGAAGTGTCCAGAGAGGTAGTTTTCTTTGGTGGTTTTTTGTTTCATAGGGATCCCAGGAAAACCAGTGGGGAGGTGGAGACCAGAGATGGGGAGGTGGAGACCAGAGATGGGGAGGAGAAGGAAGCCAGTAAAGTTACCTCTGCTAGGTGAGTTACCTTTGAGGGCACCTGAGGAGGGAACCCCAGAGACAGTGTGGAAACCACCGAGAGTTATCCAACCAGAGACAGGAGGTTTAGGGCATTTATCTCCCAGGTGCCCTGGCCCTATTGGCTGGGGGCTGCCTGGAGGAGCACTTTCTGGCACCACCAGTGTGCCTGCTACTCGGGTTGATGTTCATGCAGCTGGGAAGCAAACAAAACCCAGCCTGAAAGTTGCAAGGGCTTGCAGTAAACAGTCTTGAGCGTCTAGAGGTGAGTCCCTGGACCACATCAGCTCCCTGCCAGTAGTAATTTTGCCTTAGACACCTACCATTTCTGTGATCATGGGTGTGCCATGTACCGCGCCTCAGTTTTTCCACCTGTAGAATGGAGGTAATGATGGCACTTCCTTCCTAGACTTACAATGAGAATTGAGTGGATATGTTTAAGGTACTTGGTAGAGTGTTTGCCATGTAGTAATTGCTAACTCAATAATAGCTTCTATTATTATACGATTATTCTTTGAGTTTCTTCAGGTTCTTTATCAGTGTGATTAAACTGACCATGTTCATTGTGATGTCAGATGAAAATCCTTTGAATGAAAATTAATTTTTTGCTGTTTCTCTGGATATCTAAATAATTTCTCCAGTGTTTATTTTAAAACTATTACAATGCAAATGAAAAAATGTAAGGTAAAAAAAAAATCCCCTTTAATCCTATGGCCTTTATGCCATTATTTTTATCTGTCTGTTTCTTTGGAGTTTGTCAGTATAAATTCATATATCTACATCGTTTGTTTATTTAGAAGGGAGGAAGGGGTAGAGAGGGGCAGAGAGAGAGGGAAAAAGAGACTCTAATGCAGGCTCCAATGCAGAGCCCGATGCAGGGCTTTATCCCAGGACCCTGAGATCATGACCTGAGCCAAAATCAGGAGTTGGACGTTCATCTGACTGAGCCACCCCACCCCATACACTGTTATAGAAATTAATGTTAACCATTTTTATCACTGATCTAAGATGTACTGTCCCTGTCTGGCAGATGAAAAAACTGAGGCACACAGAGATTATGTAGCTTTTCTCCAAGCACACAGGTGGCACTTCGTGGGGCTTCTCATGATGGATAAAAGCGGAATCCATGTTAGAAATGCATGTTCACTGGACCTGCTATCTTTCCTGGTGCCTGTTTGTTCTGTGTGGGGTAAGAGAACTAAGTCCTATCACAGAGAGTTGAAACGTGCAGAAATTATCTTTCAACGGCTAACTTTGCAATCAGGGGTGATGTGATAACTAGGAGATGAGGTGGGCATTGGATTTCCAGTGATTTGTCAGTTTTGCCCCACGTGGGTGGAGCTATATTTTGACTATTTTTGATACAGTTCACTTCAGAAATGGCTTAATTTATTCGTTTTTGACTTGAGTTCCATTCAGCCAGGCAAACATATTCTTTAAGAACTGAAATTTCAGGTTGGGAAAAGGGAACAATACAATGTTTTTATTTAATCACACATTTGAAAGAGCACAATATGCAATATGATGGCAGAGCTTCATACACTAAGGTTCCAACACTAGTGGGAAGGTCTGTGGAGACTCAAGGATTGATCCATTTTTTTTTTTTCTGAAGTAAATACCTTCTTTGACTTGTGCAGAGAAAAATGTGGTTTGAAATATGTGTGTTGAAAGAAAGCTGTTCTTGCTAAATCTGTCTTGCAGAGGTGATGCTCTCTGATTTGATATTTTCTGCTTGAGATAGTTCTATCTAAGAGATAGACACTGCAGAAGGCCATCAGAAGGGCTCTGGAATCTGAGATAGCGAAGGAGTTAGTTTTCTTGTTAAAAGAAGAGGACAGGGGTGCCTGGGTGGTTCAGTTGGTGAAGCATCTGCCTTCAGCTCAAGTCATGATCCCAGGGTCCTGGGATGGAGCCCCCACCTTGAGCTCCCTGCTCAGTGGGGAGTCTGCGTCTCCCTCCCCTCTTCCTCCACCTGCACACTGTCTCTCGCTTTTCTCTCAAATAAATAATTTTTTTTAAAGAGGACAATCGTTTCCAGCTTACTACCAAACAAAAAGATTATTCCAATTTATCTCGTCACTTATTGGTGGTGAGAGGGCCTCGTTTGTCACTTCCTGGCTGACATAGGTACTGTTTGTTCTTCTTTAAATTTAACCATTGTGATAAATGTAAACATATGTTGTGATGTTTGGACTTGGTATACTGATTTGGTAGATGTGCTATTTATACTTCTTCTGTTGTAAATTATAGTAAATCTTTAAAGTCAGGTCCTAGCTGCGCTCCGATTTTGTTCTTCTCCTTCAATACCGCGTTGGCTCTTCTGGTACCGTCACCTCTACATAGAAAACTTGAGAAACATTGAGTGTTGGTATCTACAGAATAACTGGCTGGGATTTTGACTGGGAGTTATTTTTACCTTTTATCATGAAAAAATTCAAACATACGGAAAACTGAGGAGAAACGTACAGCGAATACCTCGACCCCATCATGTACATCTCACTGTGAACATGTACATCTAGCCATGAACATCGTGAACATCATGCATCTCGTGGTGAACATCATGTACATCTTCAGTGAACATCATGGATCTTGTGGTGAATGTCACCTACACCTGCAGTGAATGTCATGTACATCTCACGGTGAACACTTTGCCACCTTGCTTCATCATCTTTTTTCTCTGAGCTATTTTAACAGACATCGTGACCTTTCATTCTCAAACAGTCTAGTGTGTGTGTCTGAGACGTCAGAGCATTTTTCTGCTCAGCTATGCTACCACGATCATACCTAGCAGTGTATCTTTATATCATCCGATGCCCAGCCTGTGTTCAGACCTGTACTATCCCCAAATGTTGTTTCTAGCCGGCCTGTGAAAACCACAGTCTAATCGAGGACTGGGTGTTGCATTTGGATGTTATACCTCTTAAATCTTTCTTTCTAAAAAAGTTGAGGTGAGATTCACATGACCGAGCTCAGTGGCATTAAGTACACTCACAATGTTGTGCGAATACCTCCTTTGTCTAGTTCCAGAACATTTTAGCACTCCAGAATACAACTGCATATTTTTTAATGCAGCTAACTCCCCATTCCCTTCTGCTTGATGACCACTGATTGATGGATTTACCTATTCTAGATATTTCATATAAATGGAATTGTTAAAAAAAATAAATGGAATTGTTTTGTGTCTTGCTGCTTTTATTGGCCATATTTTTGAAGTTCATCTGTATTGTAGCATGTGCTTTATTCCTTTTTATGCCTGAATAATATTCCACTGTGTGCATATACCTTACTTTGTTTAATCTGTTTATCCATTGATGGACATTTGGGCTTTTCCATCTTTGGCTATTACATATAAATAGTGCTGCTGTGAATACTTCTCTTAGTTAGTTTGTGCTGCTGTAACAAAATACCATAGCCTGGGTGGTTTATTTATTATTTTTTTAAGATTTTATTTATTCATGAGAGAGACAGAGAGAGAGAGGGAGAGACATAGGCAGAGGGAGAAGCAGGCTCCTCGTGGGGAGCCCTCTGCAGGACTTGATCCTAGGACCCTGATCATGACCTGAGTCAAAGGCAGACGTTCAATGACTGAGCCACCCAGATGCCCCTAGACCGGGTGGTTTAAACAACTTTTATCTCTCATAGTTCTAGAGGCTGGGAAATCCAAGGTGCCAGCAGATTTGTTTTCTGATGAGAATCTTTTTCCTGGCTTGTAGATGGCCACCTTCTAGCTATGTCCTCACATGGTGAAAGACCATGAGCTCTGGCCTTTCTTTTTCTTAGAAGAGCATTCATCCCATAACGAGGGCCCCATTCTCATGACCTTGTATAAATCTGATTACCTCCCAAAGGCTCCACCTCCAAATACCATCACATTGGAGCCTAGTGTTTCCACGTATGAATTTTGGGGGGAATACCAACATTTAGTTTATAACATTCAGTTCCCTTGTTCCCCAAAATTCGTACCGTTTTTGCATGCAGAATCCATTCATTCTATTGCAGCTACCCCAAAAGTCTTAATTCCAGCATCGACTCTAAAGCCCAAAGTCTCATCTAAATATCCTCTAAGGCAAACTCGAGGTGAATTTCATCCTGAGGCAGAAGTCCTCGCTGGCTGTGAACCTGTGAAACCAGGTAAGTTATGTGCTTCCAAGTTACCTGGTGACACAGGCACAGAATAGACGTTGCCACTCCAAAGAGGAGAAATCAGGAGGAAAGGGGTGTTTGGGTCCTCAGCATGTCCCAAACCTAGTGAGGCAAATACCATTAGATCTTAAGCCTTAAGAATGAATCCCTTTGGTTCAGTGCTCTCTGTCCTTGGGACCCAGCTGGGTGGTGGGCCCATCTCCATGACTCTGCCAGTGACAGTCCTGCCCCCAGGGCTCTGGATGGCTGCCATCTGGCCCTGTTGAGGCAGTAAACCTACCTGCACTATCCTGCCCCACTTTGAAACTGAGGACCCAGCCCTGATGGCTCTGAATTACCTTTGGAATCACTCTTGGCTTGTCTTGAGGAATAGTGCATGCTCACAGCTGAATAGCTCTGTGGCTCAGTCCTGTAGGATCTAAGCAAGCCTCTGATTTTGTCCTCAGACTCCTTCAGTTTGAACTGGCAGTCTTTCTGCTGAGTGGCTGATTAGTTCATGGTTCACACTCATGCCAGTCTCCTTACTGAATGGTTCTTCAGCCACATCATTAGTGATCTCTGAAAAACAAGCTTTTTCTTTCTTTCTTTCCTTTTTTTTTTTTTTTTTTTGGTAGTATGGACAGGCTGAGAATTTTCCAGATCTTTAGGTTCTGCTTCCGTTTTGCTTAACAATAGGTTCTTAATTTCTGTCTCCTCTCATTTTATAAGTACTCAGGAAGAACCAAACTGCCCCTTCAGTGTTTTGCTTAGAAGTGTCTCCAGCTTGGGGCTTCTGGGTGGTTCTGTTGGTGAAGTGTCTACCTTTGGCTCAGGTCATGATATTGGGGTCCTGGGATTGGACCCCACATCAGGCTCCCTGCTGAGTGGAGAATCTGCTTCTCCCTCTCCCTTTGTCCCTCCTTCCTGCTTGTGTTCTCTT
Organism: Canis lupus dingo; assembly: GCF_003254725.2. Classification (NCBI taxonomy): domain Eukaryota; kingdom Metazoa; phylum Chordata; class Mammalia; order Carnivora; family Canidae; genus Canis; species Canis lupus. The sequence continues at coordinate 55,281,894 of NC_064245.1, forward strand.
TCTCTCTCTCTTTCTTTCTCTGTCTCAATTAAATAAATAAATAAAAATAAAGGACCACCTTGTGTCCAGGAACATGTTCCTCACTTCCATCTCAGGCCTCACCAGAGCAGCCTTTACTCTCGCTATTTCTGTCCACATTTTGCTCATGATTATTTCTCTGTCTCTAAGAAGAGAGAAGCATCTCTATTCTTTCTGCGCTCCTACCAGAATCACCCTTGTATCTGTTATTTCCAGTGGGTACCTGAGACTCATCAGGCCTCTACCCATATCCAGTTCCAAAATTGTTTTCACTTGCAGATATTTGTTACAGCAGCTCCCCACCTCTTGGTACCAAAATCTGTCTTTGTCAGCTTGGGCTGCATAACAAAATACCATTGACCAGGTGGCTCAAACGTCCTTGGGTGGGAAGTCCAAGGTTCGGTTCCTGTGGAAAGAAAGTCCTATTCCTGGCTTGTAGTTGGTCATCATCTTGCTGTGTCCTCAGATGGAGGCAAAAGAGAGCTCTGAACTCTTCTACATCATGTATGGATAGCAGTCCTGTCTTGAGGGTCTCACCCTCATGACCTTATCTGAATATATTGACCTCCCAAAGGCCCCACCTCCAAATACCATCACATTGGGGGTTGGTGCTTCCACATACAAATTTGGGTGGGGATAGAAACATTCAGGGCACAACAGCACTCAAACGTACAATCTATACGTGTTTGGGTACCTTTCAGTTCTTTGGGTGTATGCCTGTGAGTGTAATTGCTAGGTCATTCTTAAATCCTATGATCTAGAAGAATTCTCTTCCTCTTTCTCTCTTTTCCTCCCTCCTTCTTCCTTTCTTTCCTCCTTTTTCTCTCCTTTTCTTTCTCTTAACTTTTTTCTTTTCTATTTCTTTTCTCTCTTTCCTTCTCTTTCTCTCTCTCTTCTCTACCTCTTCTCCTTTCTTTTTTTGTTTTCTTCTTTTTTCCCTGTGACATCCATTTGTTGAAATGACCAGGCCTGCTGTCCCACCTTCTATCTTCGTGCTGCTTTTCAGCATGCTCCTCTGAGTTTTGCATTTCCTATTATTTGGCGCCAATATGTTTATTTTCTCTGCCTTTCCTACCCTCACTGTGTTCTGTTTGATGTATTTGCTCTTGTATTTTGTCCGTGGCCTGTTTTCGGGGAACAGACCCTGTGGCCCCATAGCAGATGCTGCTCTCTCCCACAGTAAAGCTATGTGTGAGGAGGCCTTTGCTCTTATTCTTCGAGGAACTATTTTTGTTCCCTTATGCTTCAAATTCTGGTCATAGGCCTCAGTCTTGTGTTTCTATTTGCTCATCCATGAATAGGCCTAGTGTTGGCTCAGGGATGTGCTGCCCTGTTCACTCACAGTGCCTCCCTGTCCTCCCTGACGGGCCCCAGGCTGGGCTGGTGTCTCCACTGGGACGGTTCTGGTCGGTGGCACATCTCGGGCAGCTCTTTCTGGCTGACATAGTTTCTGTCTTCCTCCCTCCCCATCTGTTTTCTGACAAGCGGTACAATGGATGTTGGCTCCACAGGACCTGATCAGGCCTTCCTGCCATGAAAATTGACACCTGCCTGCAGGTTGTCTTCCCAGGTGAGGAGGCCACATGCCCAGGAATGCAGCTGGTGTGGGCACCTCTCACAGTGCTGGTTGCTCGTGATGAGCTGTAGAGTCTGGATGGATGAGGAATGCAAGTTACTGATGAGACATGAGGACTCAATCTCTTCAGAAAGGGGTTCCCAGCAGTGTCAGGGTGGTTGTGTGACTGGGTTCACATCCCTTGGGGCTTCGGTATAACAGCAGCCAGTGAGGTTAGGATGCCAGTGGGGTCACTGCTGGCCCATACTGTGTTCTTTCTATGAGTCAGACTTCAGGACCCTTCACTTCCACATGTAGGAAGCGTGTCATGCCAGACTGAATTTGTTAGCACAGGTTTTTGACTGCCATGTGCTAAAAAGTTGTGCGATAAATACATAGACCTACCGTGTCTGTGAAGGAATGGGCATGCTCCCTCTGATGCGGCCCAGCTGATGCCACCTGCTCAGCTGTGCACCTGCAGCCCCTTGGGGGTCACTGGTTGGTGACTGTAGGCCAGGATTCCTTCCCAGCAGCAGCAAAGCCTTCTGATTTGCTGTGTGATATATGGATTCTTATCTTTTCCAGACTGACTGCTACTCCCTTCTCTCCAGACTTTTATTTGTTTTCCTGGAGACTTCAGTGGGCAACCAGGCACTGTTTGTCCCCTGCTTCCCCTTACTCAGGAGGACCTGTGTGGACTTTTTGGTAGAGATACTGGCGAGTTCTGAAGGCATAATGCTGTGCCCCAGGGATGAACGGGGGCCCTGGGAGCCCAGCGTCATTTGTGCTGGCAGGTGGGATGCTGTGTCAATAGCTGGTCTGCTGTGTGGCTTTGGGAATGCTTCAGCTCTCCCGACGGCACTCTCTAGGAGGGTGTTAGGTCTCCGGTGACTCCCAGGACATACGACTGGCTTCTGAGTGTGACTCTGGGAATCAGGCTTGTTGGCCTCCCTAATTGTGACGAATAATACCTACGTGTGAAGAAGATTGAAACTGCACCACAAAATCCAAGGAAAAAGGTAAAAACCACCTCAGATTTCCACTCTCCAGGGTTAACTGCTGTTCCTTCCCTTTTGATGTCGGCTGCTTCCTTTGGGGGGGTGGGGTGGGCGGTGAAGCCTCTCTCAACCTCCTCTCCTACAGCAACTGAGCTTATTACTCAGTCCTTAGCCAGTGTTTGAGAGCCCAGGGCCAACTGTATGTGTTTGCACACTGCATTATTCCTCCATAACTACAAACACAAGACTCCTTTGATATGGAATGAGTCAGTCGCCTGGGGTCACCACAGTTGTAGGTTCCAGTCAACCTCTGCTGTGTGATCTTGGGAGAGTTACTTCACCTCTCTGGTCTGTACCTCTAAAATAAAGAGGCTGTAGCAAAATACCCTTTCCAGGTGAAACTAAGCAGGGAATTAGGCCTAGTAGAGAACAGCCTGTGGGACCAGACATGCGGGTATAACTTCATTTCACCGCCTTTCACTTTGTTGCCCACAGACACCACATGTCTTCCAGATTGAGGGTTTGGGGCCAAATGGCCAAATGGCTGCCGGCCCATTTTTCCAACAGCATTCACTCACTTCGTGTCTCTGTGTCACTTTTTTGGTAATTCTTGTAATATTTCAAACTTTTTCACCATTATTATATTTGTTTGGGTGATCTGTAATCAGTGATCATGACTAGCTGAAAGCTCAGATGATGGTTAGCTATTTTTAGCAGTAAGTATCTTTTGGTTAAGTTTTGTACCTTTTTTTTTTTTTTAGATATCATACTGTTGCACACTAAATAAACTACAGTGTACTGTAAACATAACTGTTACTTGCACCGGAAACCAAATGATGCATTTGACACTCTGTGTTGTGGGATTCGCTTTATTGCAGTGGTCTGGGACTGAACCCACAACTTCTCCAAGGTGGGTGGGGGGGCCTGTACTTGCAGACCTTTGTGGTGAACTTGGGAATTGCTGCGTGAGCAGTGAATGATGATTGACTAGGTAGGGACTCGTGTGCTAGGCTGGGTCTCAGATCTGCGGATACCAAGAAAAGCAAGACACAGTACTTGCCCTTGAGAAGTCGCAGTGTGTGTGTCGGGAGACAAAAGCAGAAACAGGTAACTCCAGTGTGAGGGGACATGCCGTTATCTGATAAGATGCCAGGGGCCGGGCACGTGTCTAGAATGAAACAGGCTGCACATGTAATGGGGCTGTGTTTTGTTAGAGCAAGGCTTCTTGGTGACATGACTTTGTGGGACATCCTGTTATCAGAAAAGCAACACCCATAGTGTCTGTGATAAAATGAAAAAGTAAACATTTGGTCTTTGTCCCTGGTTCCTGACACACAGCTCCTAAGACCCTTGCAATCTCCTGAGTGATAAGAGTGTCTTTTATATGCTAATTGATGAATGGGGCTTGGGGGCCCCTAGACAGTTTCAGGTGGGGCTGGTTGCCAGACAGACCAATGTGTGATGAGAAGGTTGGAGCTTGGAGTCCTACCATTTGGCTTCTTAACTTTCACGGGGAGGTGGGCAGAGGGATTGAAGACTGAGTTAATACTAGTGAACAGCAATTTAATCATTCATGCCTACCTGATGAAAACTCCTTAAATGAAGAGGTTTGGAGAGCGGGGCTGGTAAATGCATTGAGGTGCTGGGAGGGTGGTGTGCCCACCATGGGGGGACATGGATGGATGCCCTGTGTGTGCCCACTGCCCTTCCTTGCCCCGTGCATCTTTTCAGTTAGGCTGTTCCTAAATTGCATCCCTTAGAATAAACCAGTCAGTAAGAGTAAATGCCTTCCTGAGATCTGTGCCATTCTAGCAAATTCTCAGACCTGAGGAGAAGACTGTGGGAATTCCCAGCTTTGTAGCCAGGTTGGGAAGAAGCATGGGTCACCCGATATTGGGACTGGTGTCTGAAGCAATGGCCGAGCACTTAAATCTTGGAGTCAGATGCAAACTCCAGGCCATTAGTATCACAATTGGATGGTATTGTTCGACGCTAGTTGGTGTTGGTTGCTGGAGAAGTGATTGTTGGTGGAGGGAAAACCCAGACATTTGGGGTCAGAGTGTATTGAATGAAACAGATCAGTGTCCCTGATGGATTTAAGGGGCACAAACTGGAATGTTGTTGGTCTGGGATGATGTTGAAGGCATTGACTTCATTGTGGAGGTCAACCACTGGTGGTCAGCATGGTTCCTAAACTCACCCCATTGGTAGGTGTTTCTGGAATGAGTGAATCGGAGGCAAGTAGAAGTGACCTTGGATAATTAACCAAAGTATAGTGAAGCTCCTTTCCAAACACTGGTGGCTGATGATCTTTAACTTGTCAATAATGCATGAAACACTACATTGGACTAGAACATTCTCTGAATTTAACTTCTGCATTCCTCCAGGAGCAAATGCTTCTTTAGTGTCTGCTCTGTGTGCATTCCAATCAGCCAGGCATACTTTTGTTATGAAATGGTGTAGATAAGATTTAGAGGACCTGACCATCTTTCTGCTTTGGAATTTGTTGAACCTAAGAGTAAGTAAACAGATTCACACCTCCCAGGTTCAAAGTCAAAAATATATGTGCTTGCACTGCTCTGGTGTGCAAATTGCTTTCAAGGGAGCTTGGTATTTGAACGGTGCTCTAAGGAGTGGGAGAGTAAGTGACATCTTCAGGTGTGTGTTCCAAGTCACGAGCAAACCTGGATCAGAATCCACCAGCAAGGCATTTGGATGACACAGAGCCTGATTTGTTCACTTCGTGTTCGTCTGGCTTCCAGCATGTGGAGGAGGTTGGCCTGCTTGCTTGGGAATATGTTTCATTAAGCAACTGAACCAACCAATGGAAGAGACAACCTTTAATTGTTAGACACACTTCCTGACCTACAGGTATTCTCATCAGAAGTTAGAATAGGGATCTGCTGGACTTGCTAGCCGTTCAGTTTACAGTAAAACATGAAAGGGGAAACATAGGAGATACCACCACGGATGCAATCTGCCAAATCTAGGATGTGGAATTTATAAGGGATGGAGAACACATTTCTTTAGTAGGTAAATGGCTGAGAGTAAGTCGGGGAGGGGAATGGAGGTGAAAGAAAACAGCACTGGGGCAGAAGCAGTTGGCTCTCGTCTCCCAAGCTGGACAGCCTGAGGGGGCCTGGTGGGGCCTGCTTGCTTGGAACTCGGGCCATCCTCTGCCTGAGGGCTTTTCTGCCTCCTGCAAGAGTATGTCCAGCAAGCAGAGCAGGGTGCCAGACAATCAATGGCCTGGAGAGTTAATGCCCCTCCGCCTCAGCAGTGATGGATGAATATCCCAATGTTCTCCTCCCCTCCTGGGGTTGGGACACCCCACAGGGCTGCCCCAGGCTCTCTCCCGGACTTGTCCAGAGGAACCACGCTCCGTTTGTCCCCGTGGTGTGCTCCCTTTGGCGGCTCTTTCCTTCCCTGGCTCCTTTCCCTCTTCTCCCACCAGTTTTGCCGGTGTCACTGCCCAGATAAACGGTTTGCACTGAAGTCATTGCCTCGGGGCCTTTTTCCAGACAGAGGCATATCCATCCAGGGCAACATGCAGACCTTATCTGCATCCCAGTTTAAACAAACCATCTGTGAAAAGGCATGAATCTACCAGGGGAAATAGGATCAGCAACTGTATGTCAGACACTATTAAGGAATTGCTGAATATATTTTAGGTGTGAAAATTATTTCTGCTTATGTTAAAAAAAATAGTGCTTACCTCTTAGAGATACAGACTGAAGGATTTGCAAGTATTGGGATTTGCGTTGAAACAACCCAGGGGCAGGGGGAAGGGTACTGGGAGGGGGGCTGGTGCAATAAAGGCAAATTCCAACAGTTGTTGAAGTTGAATGATGGCTACATGGCGGATCATCACACGGTTCTGTCTACTTTGGTGATAAGTTAAAAATTTTCCAAAATAAAATGTTAGAACAAAGCACGTGAATGCCCTTCTGGCCTCCCTGCTCTGTGGCAAGATTATGCTCTACCAGTCTTGGTCCTGGGACACAGCAGCTTTGGTTTGAGTGGGTCAGGGGGCTCCTGAGTCCCAAGCATCTCCGTTCTTGGCCCTGCCCACCTTGGCAACCTGCATTCCCCGCCCCCCCGCCCTACACGCATTTCCATGGCCAGACTGGAGACTTCAACAGTGCTCAGACCTGTTTCATCCTGAAATCTTAAATTCCAGCCCATGAGCTTCTGCTCTCAAATCAACCCATTCATCTGGTGCTATCGAATCTGCTTTCCAGTCTACAGTGCACCAGCCTCCTACAGGGCGTGTGGTCTTGACTGCTGCTTGCCAGAGCTGCAGGGTGGGTGGGGTGGGGAGGTTGTGCGCTTCTTCTTTAGAGTGGTGGTCAGTAACTCCAATGGGATACCCGGGAGGATGTGACTTTGGCCTTGGCAGTACTCCAGGAGTGTGATGGCGGAGGGGCAGAAAAGCGGGCCATGCCACCATGATTCTAAGAGGTAGGATGGAAACCCCCAGTCAGGGGAGGATCCAGTAAGAGAAGAGTTCAGTCCTCTGGCAGAAGAATGTTGGAGAAAGCTAGGGTTGTTGTCTGGGCATTAGCCAAATGGCCTGGACTTTTCCAAAATGAAATTGGAATATAGTCAGGAAACCAAGACAGAAGTCCAATCTTGAAAACTGAACACATGGGCCAGGTTTAGGGTGAGTCTGCTGCTCCTGGCTTACCATAGGTATTCCATCCTTTGGGCAGCAAATGGAATGGCAGCACTTGGCTGCTGGAGGGGTCAGGGCCAGAGCCCTGTGGGGCTGCTTTCTAATGGGCTTGGTCACTAAAGCAGGTGGGTTGAGGGTGGCCATGGAGAACATACACGGAGGCTGAAGTTCTTTTATATTTGTCTTATTTATTGAGAGGTCTCAGTTCTGTTCTGAAATAGAAACTGGCTTTATTTTTATCAGTCACTGTTATCCACCATGCCGAAGAGAATTCTTCTTTCCTTCTGTGGAGGGGGACCCTGAGGATACGTTGGAGAGCCATAGCTTTCCTGCCATGCTCAGTGTTGAAGACACTCTTCATTTCTCTGGTTATAACTTAGCCTGTCTCCTATAGCATGGCGAGAGACAGGCTCCCGGCTGCTGAAGTGGAGGAATGCCTGTAGTCAGGCTCTGAGGAGCATCCTCCCCATCCCCCTAGCTGCTCCTCCCCTTCCCCGCCCCCGTGCTGGGTGCAGGGAGACAGTGGGGGAAGCCAGGTTTTTAAGAGTCCCAGCTGGGGATGATGATGTGTGTGTGTGTAGGGTCTCAGGCTTGCTCTGGGAGAGCAGCTCTGTCCCAGTTCCTCCCTCCCAGTTGGTCCCATTGGTGGTATAAAACCCTTAAAACCCCACCATCATCTCCAGGGCTATGTCTATCACTCATCCTTGAAGCTGCCCGAGAGCCCCATGGCTCTTCCTGTACGACTCCCTGCCTTGGGCCTTCTGGAGTCAGGGGAGCTACTGGAGTAGCTTTTTTGTACCTTCTGAGGGCTGAGGAGAACAGTATTCCTTCCTTGGAGGCATCTTCAGTCTTTGCCAGTGGTTTTCTCAGTGTGTCCCCTGACTGGCTTTGGGGAAGTGAAAGCACTCCCATCAGTTCCCCTGAGCCGGGGAAGAAATAAGAAAATGAGCTAACACACAGGGCAGTTCTAAGCACATTAAATATTTTAATTGATTTAATCCTTGAGATGACCAGATCAGGTAGTTGTTATTACCCTCATTTTACAGACGAGAGATCTGAGGATGAGAGTGGACATAAAATGCCCCGGGTTCCCAACTTACAAGTGGCATTTGTGGGACTTGAACCCAGGTGCCTGGCTTAGGTGTGGCATGTTCCTCTCGCCCTGAGGCCCCTTCTCCCCATGAGGCAGGCCACGCCCTTCCTCCTCTGTGTTCTCTCCCTGTACTGTCTGTGGAGCATTTGGGTGGGGACAGGGCCGGTTCTGGCCTCTCTTGGTAATGGTGGGGTGCCAGAGGCTCTGTCCGTGGCTGGAAGCTCATTGGTGACTCTGACTGTGGCCGGTCTTGAGCCTTTCGTCTTCGGCTTTGACCTTTGGTCAATAGGGACGGTCCACTCAGCTTGCTCTTTCTGATTATTTCAGCAGCGTGACAGCCCCTGCCCTTTCCTGAAGCTCTTTCCCCGAGGCTGGGTATCTCGTGGCTTCTCTTCCTTCCCTGCCCGCCTGGGGTTGTCCAGGGCAGCCTCCCGCGCACAGCCCCCGCCTGCAGGCCCCTCGAGGGCTGCCTCCCCTTTCGTGCTTCCTGCGGGCGCAGGTCTCGGGGCCTGGAGCAGCCTGACATCAGTCTGCCCTCCTGCCAGGGCTGCTGAGCCCCCGCGGGAGATCTTGTAACCGCACCGATGTTTCTAACCTGCGGCTTCAGCTCCGGGAGGAGCCGCTGATCCTTTCTTTGGCCGCAAATGACTGACTGACTTGCCTTCTCTCTGGGTGGCTCTTCCCGACCCGCTGCAGCCCTGAGCTCTCCGGGCGGCGGTCCTGGCCTCTCCCCTTCATCTTCACCTTCTTCTTTACCACCCTCTTCGGAAGTGTGCTGCTTCCGAAGATCCTCCCGTGACTCACTCTCCCTCCAGCCCGTCCTGGCTCACTCCTGTCTTCGCGGCCGGACAGGTACAGGGCAGATCTCCGCCTTTGCCTCCCCTTCCGTCTCCCCCTCCGCCCAGTGTCACCTGCCTCTCCCTCCATTCTCTCTGGAGATGCGGCACTCAAGGTGTCCTCAGTGTCTTGCTAAGAGAATCCAGCAGGTGCTTGTGCACAACAGGCTGTGCATGGTGGCGCCCCGCTCTTGAAGCACCTGCTGTGGTTCTCACGGCGCTCTGCTGGTGAGACTCCTGCTCTGTCCACCGCATTTCATGGCTTCTCCTTCTCTGTCCATCTCTGGAAACTCAGTGATCACTGGGAGTTTGCTCCGGGTCCTTTTGTCCTTCCACGGAGCTCATATTCCGTGGGTGATCCCACCCACTCTCAAGGTGACCCATGTGACCTCCTACCTGTAATTCCCAAATCTGAATTTTACCTCCTGTTATTTATCTTGAGCTATTGACAGCCTTCCTAGGCATCTCTACCTGGGAGCCCCACACACATCTCACATTGTCCAAAATAATGCTTCCCCTTCCCCCTCCCCCAAACCTTTTCATCACCGCAATTGCTAGAAATTGTACAGCTGTTCTTCATCTTTGAGTAAAGGGCTCCAGAACCATGTTTCGTTATTGTTACCATGTTTCTATTCATTATTTGTTTGACATTTCTTGATTGTCCTTATTTACTTGGCCTTGTCTGGGCACCCATTCCCTACCCACATCTCTCCAGGACCCACATGCTATAGATTTTACCTCCTGAGTATCCTAAGATCTGTTAACTCCTCTCTGTACCCATCACTGCCTCAGGGGATAGCCTCATTGACTGTCATCTACATTGCTTATACGCTCACCTGTGTTTCCTCCCTCTCAGACCATATTCCTTAGCCTGCCAGAAGGATCTTCCTAAAGCACAAATCTAATAATGTCATACCCTACTAAAACTCTGGCCTCTCAGGGTCACCCTTTCCTGCTTTCCATTGCTGCCAGGACTGCCCCTCCTCTACCTGTGTCTGCTGACCCAGATCTGGCCATCCAGAACCACCTGCAGTTGGGTTGGGTTGCCCCTTTGAACCATATCCATGCTCCTCTCTCTGTTGATAATTCGCTTCCCTTTGTCTCCCTTCATTGTCTACCTGGTATTTGTCTTCTCTCTTTCAAGACTCTGCTGAAGCATCACCTGCTGCATTAGGCATTTTTGCTGTTTCCTGCCTCCTTACCCCATCCCCTACTGGGGAAAGTTGATTGCTCTACTGCCAGTGTTTTTATAGCCAGTACATGGGTATATATGTACATACCTGGCCCATTGTGATCCAGGATCTCTTCCTTGTCCTTCGCTCTTTAGTGTCTGAAAGCTCAGAAAGGGAGATTTATGCTGGCCAGTGTTTAATTCATTGAAGTTATAAATAAAACAACGGATTCTATCTTATACTTTTAAAAAGTTATTTATTTATTTATTTATTTAGATCATGAATGAGAGGAGGAGCAGAGGGAGAGGGAGAAAGACCATCTCAAGCAGACTCCACACTGAGCACAGAGCCTGACCCTGGGCTTGATCTCATGACCCTGAGATCATGACCTGAGCTGGAATCAAGAGTTGGACCCTTAACTGACTGAGCCACTCAGGCGCCTCTCTATCTTAAACTTTTAAAGAACAACTTCTAAATCTTGTAAATTCATTTGTAAACCTAGTAACATTTGTGTTAAAATGAAAAGCACTAATTTTACTTGCTCTTTGAATGATGCTCAATTTATAAATTTAACCGATTAAACTTTCAAACAGTACCATTTATGCATTCCATGGATTAATTTCTCTTAAGTATTTTCAAGTATAGCTATAAGCTCAATACGTATAATTCTTATTAAGCTTTAAACTCCGTAAAAAGTAGACAGACACATATAAAAATACCTATAGACGTTATTACTATGATTGTACCTTACGAATCATTGTATCCAGTACAGAAGCATTAACACCAGTGATTTCCTTATCCCACAGTCCTAAGCCAGCTGTGGTCCCCAGCCAAATTGGGAACCAAAATGTAGTCCAGCTCTGTGTTACTGGTTGGAGATTGGGACCTGGACTGAGAATGTGGGGCTCCTTCCAGAATGATTATCTGAGCTGGTGTCTGTTCAGTGGCACTCCTCATTGGTGGCTATCACATCCACAGTCAACAGGACTTCCCTACTCCATTCTTTTTAGTGGGATCTTTTCCAATTTTATGTGCTAATTTTTCAGCAGACTGGTATCTTTTTGGTTTTAAGATTTTATTCATGAGAGACAGAGAGACAGAGAGGCAGACACACAGGCAGAGGGAGAAGCAGACTCCATGCAGGGAGCCCGATGCGGAACTCGATCCCGGGTCTCCAGGATCATGCCCTGGGCCAAAGGCAGGTGCTAAACCGCTGAGCCACCCAGGGATCCCCATGCAGACTGGTATCTTTTCCTGAAATAACACATCTTATGAATTATCAGGGACTTGCTGGGCTCTTGGATTCTAGTTTCATTGTCTAGGATTTTTTTCAGATCTCCCCATTCTGTGCCCAGGCCCTGTTATATTGTGTAATTGTTGTGTGTTTGCTCTAACGCTCTGTATACTGATGGATTTCATATATTTTATTCAGGTTGCAGTAACAGTAGTTCGAACACTGGTCATCACTTACTCAGGTTTATAATTGGTATAGTTCTCATTGTCTACCATTCTGTGGTCGTTTTATTGACCCTTAATCATTGACTCTCTGGGCCTAGAGCAGTGTCTAGCTCACGTGCTAGGCTCTCAATCAACATTTGTCTAGCAAATGACTTGTTTCCTTGAGTAGATTTGGATCTCTGTGAGAATTGGGATTGTCTTATTGTTTTCCTGGAACCTAACACAGACTGGGCCTGGGTCATGGTAGCTACTCATTACGTACACATTAAATGAATGAACCAGGCAGAAATTGTGGATTGTGATTGCTGAGAATATTAAAACAATTAGACAGAGCTTTATTTCTGAAAGATTCTGTATTGAATGCCAGCCTTGAGCATCTCATTAGATTCTCTCCCTTGCTGACTCCTTCTGACCCTCCCCTTCCTGAGCACCTGACTGCTACCTTTGCTGGCCACTTGCTAAGCCCTCAAAGCGGGCTGGAGTTCATAGGTACGGCTCTGGGCCAATATGGCCTTTGGGCCACATGTGCTGAGCCCTATCAAATGCTAAATCTCCCCCCTTATGATCTTGGTGATATGCCACACTGCAGGATGTGGGGCCTGGCTTCTTGAATGGCTGCTAAAGGCTGGGTGACAAAACCAGAAGTGTTGGGTCCTTTGCTCCCTGTGATGAACCTGAACCAATGGGACATAATAGGAGGGAGCTGCACAGAGACATTTCCCTTTCTTCCCCCCTGCCATGGGCTACTCCGAGGTGCAGCTTGTTCTTTCAGGTCTTTCTGAGAAAGTTTCAAGTATCGAGTAGACATACCTATCTGGTTGCCTGGTGCCTCCTCCTGGCTTGTTCTGAAGGAGGCCAGAGCCATCACTCTGCATGCTTCCTAGTATCTTCCCTTGTGCCTCACTCCCTCTATCCTCACCTTCACCATCCTGGGCTTGTGCCTCTTAAATAGATTGTCAGCATGTTAATCCTTGCCTCAAGCTCTGCTTTCTGGAAGACACAGGCTATACAATACCCTTTGGTAAAAGTTATAGTCATGAATTCTGGAATATTTTTCTTTGCCCTCTCACTGTCTCTGAAATTCTGGAGGAATGGTTTGTGTGGTCAGTGACTAGAAAATATTACCTTTTTTGTTGTTTTCATCTGATTTTTTTGTTCAATGTTCCAAAGTTGTTGTTTTATGCTTGTTAGAAACAGGAAGGGGCTATGCAGTTCTTTGAAAGCCAGCAGCTTGTCACCCTTTTTGTGGCACAGTTAAAAACTTTATGAAGTTTTCAAAAAAGTAAATTGATTAAATTTGAAATTATTTCCTGAAGAAAACCCTGTGTTTTTACATTTCCAGAAACTTAATAGTGTAAGCAACCCAGTTTATGAAGGATATAGTTCATATCTTAAGGTAAGTTCTAATTTTATATTTGTAAAGTGCATCCTAAGAGTACTTTTTGCCCTAATGTTGTTTTTTCCTCCTGACTTAGATATTAAAGAAAAAAGTTCACTTTGCTCATCTCGGTCCTGTTTAATAATCTTGAAACAGTTAGAGGTGGAATTCAGGGTACGATTCTTGGTGTCACAAAGGGAAGAGACATTGAAAGGTCAGTTTACTCATTTTCTTATTTGAGTGCAAGATCTGTTACTCACCCTGGACATGTGAGAATGTATTTTACATTTAAGACTTACCAGCCTCTTTCTGGGCAGTTGTAGGAGAGGAAGGAAACCCAATGACTCATTAGAAAAATAGGGATCTTAGAAATAATGTTAATTGCAGTCTTTCATATGCAGACAAATCTAATGGGGACCAAATTTCTCTCTAGGAATAATAGACATTTCGAAATCTGGAGAATGATTTAAAATCCTCATCAGATGTGGTTATGTTTTTAGACTGAGCAACAAATATGTGTCTAAGTCACAGTCTTCTCTCTGAAGGTCTAATTTACTATTTTAGGATGACCTTCTTCTGGAGACGAGGCACTCCCTTCACCAGCATATGGAAGTGGAAAGCAGAGCTAGGGTATAGAGCACTTTCAGAGCGCACGATTGGAATAAAAATGTTTTGGCGCCTTCCTTGGGGCTGCCTCAGAAATCTGACAGTTCTGGTACCCAGAGTGAGTGAGGTCTGTAACCATTGCTGTGTTGGGTGAAACGGGAGTGTAGGTATAAGATACACAGTAGGGGAGAGGGGAGGCCATGGCCTCTGCATTCACCTGTGCCCATGTCCGGGATTCATTTTTAAAAAAATTTTTATTTAAATTCAATTTGCCAGTATATCCAGATTCAGTTTTGTGTTCACCCTCCTTCTTCATACATGGGTCTCCTGCACCACTCAGGAATTGGGCTTACCAGGGGAATTTTAAAAAAGAAAACCATAGCTGGGGGCATCACAGTGCCAGATTTCAGGTTGTACTACAAAGCTGTGGTCATCAAGACAGTGTGGTACTGGCACAAAAACAGACACATAGATCAATGGAACAGAATAGAGAATTCAGAAGTGGACCCTCAACTTTATGGCCAACTAATATTCGACAAAGGAGGAAAGACTATCCACTGGAAAAAAGTCTCTTCAATAAATGGTGCTGGGAAAATTGGACATCCACATGCAGAAGAATGAAACTAGACCACTCTCTTGCACCATACACAAAGGTAAACTCAAAATGGATGAAAGATCTAAATGTGAGACAAGATTCCATCAAAATCCTAGAGGAAAACACAGGCAACACCCTTTTTGAACTTGGCTGCAGTAAGTTCTTGCAAGATTCCATCCATAAAGGCAAGAGAAACAAAAGCAAAAATGAACTATTGGGACTTCATCAAGATAAGAAGCTTTTGCAAAGCAAAAGATACCGTCAACAAAATTCAAAGACAACCTACAGAATGGGAGAAGATATTTGCAAATGACGTATCAGATAAAGGGCTAGTTTCCAAGATCTATAAAGAACTTATTAAACTCAACAGCAAAGAAACAAACAATCCAATCATGAAATGGGCAAAAGACATGAACAAAAATCTCACAGAGGAAGACATAGACGTGGCCAACAAGCACATGAGGAAATGCTCCGCATCACTGGCCATCAGGGAAATACAAATCAAAACCACAATGAGATACCACCTCACACCAGTGAGAATGGGGAAAATTAACAAGGCAGGAAACCACAAATGTTGGAGAGGATGTGGAGAAAAGGGAACCCTCCTGCACTGTTGGTGGGAATGTGAACTGGTGCAGCAGCCACTCTGGAAAACTGTGTGGAGGTTCCTCAAAGAGTTAAAAATAGACCTGCCCTACAACCCAGCAATTACACTGCTGGGGATTTACCCCAAAGATACAGACGCAATGAAACGCCAGGACACCTGCACCCCGATGTTTCTAGCAGCAATGGCCACAATAGCCAAACTGTGGAAGGAGCCTCAGTGTCCACTGAAAGATGAGTGGATAAAGAAGATGTGGTTTATGTATACAGTGGAATATTACTCAGCCATTAGAAATGACAAATACCCACCATTTGCTTCGACGTGGATGGAACTGGAGGGTATTATGCTGAGTGAAATAAATCAATTGGAGAAGGACAAACATTATATGGTCTCATTCATTTGGGGAATATAAAAAATAGTGAAAGGGAATAAAGGGGAAAGGAGAAAAAATAAGTGGGAAATATCAGGAAGGGAGACAGAACATGAAAGACTCCTAACTCTGGGAAACGAACTAGGGGTGGTGGAAGGGGAGGTGGGCGGAGGGTGGGGGTGACTGGGTGATGGGCACTGAGGTGGGCACTTGACGGGATGAGCACTGGGTGTTATTCTATATGTTGGCAAATTGAACACCAATAAAAAATAAATTTATATAAAAAAGAATGGGGCTTACCCCCTTATGTCTGTGTCTCTTGGGGTATGGTGCTGTGCCCGCTGGAGGCAAGCACAGCACTTAACCTGTGTTTCTCCTTGGAGCCCCCTGCTCAATACTCACTAATTCTGTGTTCCAGGTCACTTTGTAGAACATAACTACTGTGAACAATGAGAATCACCTGTATTTGGGCCTCAATTTCAGACGCTGGGAGGGATCCAAGGTTGTATGAGTGAAAGCAATTGTAGTCAAGGGTTCACGTAAAATACATGTTCTTAAAAAGTGTAGCCCTATCTAAAATGTGATATCATGCTGAGACTTTCAGACCTCTAGGTGAGAACTTTTATACCTCCTGAGATTTCTAGGTTTAATGCTTTGAATTATACCATTTTAAATTAATCACATATTTCCCATGTCACCTTATTCATTGGAAAAAAATATAGAATATGAAGAGAAAGTAAGAAAAAAGGCATACAAATCCCATTAGCATGCATTTATGTTAATATTAATATTTGGTGTATGTCCCATATTATTATATTTACATACATGTGTGAAAATATAAAAATAACATATACTCGTTTCGAACCTGCTTTTTTTTTTTTAAAGAATTTATTTATTTATTCACAGACACAGGGAGAGAGGGGGCAGAGACACAGACAGAGGGAGAAGCAGGCTCCATGCAGGGAGCCCGATGTGGGACTCGATCCCGGCTCTCCAGGACCACACCCCAGGCTACAGTCGGCGCCAAACTGCTGCGCCACCGGGGCTGCCCTGCTTTTTTTAAAGATTTTATTTACTTATTCATGAGAGATATATAGAGAGAGGCAGAGACAAAGGCAGAGGGAGAAGCAGACTCCCTGTGGGGAGCCGATGTGGGACTCGATCCCAGGACCCCAGGATCATGACCTGAACCAAACCAGATGCTCAACCACTGAGCCACCCAGGCATCCCTTGAACCTACTTTTTTCACCTAACAATATGTTGTGGCCATATTTACACGCTGACAAGTACAGATCCATATCATAAATTTTATGGTATTAGTGGCTGCATAATACGGATGTACTATCATGTATTGAAGCAGTTTCTTATTGTTGGATATTAAAGTTGTTTCCAATGTTTTGCTAATAATAATAAGGAAAATTTACTAAGTGCTGTGTCAGGTGATGAATTTAAGATGTTCATAGGTAGGATTTCACCTAATCCTCTCACCAGACCTAAAGAGTATGTATTATCTATGTCCTGTTTACAGATGATGAAATTGAGGCACCAACCATATGCCTAATGTATACAGTAAATCTTGGAGCTAGGATCCAATCCTGGCAGTCTGACTTCATTTCTCCTAACTGGAATAATGTGTAGTCAGTGACTATGTGCTCCTGTCTCTGACACAACTTTGACAATTTCTCAGGGTAAAACATATTCTGGAGGTTGCTGGCTTGGCATTGTATATTTTAAGGACTTGTTGTGCATTGCCAAGTGATATTGCAGAAAAATTTTCCCTCAAATGATGTAAGAGAAGCCCCGTTTCTTTCTATCTTGATGGATACACAGAGCCAAAGACAGTACATCATTATTTTGATTTTTATTTAATTCTGAGGTGAGGTATTTTCATGTTTTTACTCATACTTTTAGTTTTTTAGTGAATTGCCAGTTTATATGTTTTTTTATTGATTTTTTATTGATTTTTAAGCATGATTTCAAAATCAAAAACTATAATAGGAAAGACTATTAAAAACATTTACATACGTGTGTGGTTTTTTATTTTTAAGAATTCTTTCTATATTTCATGTGATTGTTAACTTGTTATAAATACTTTTTCCTAGCTGGTCTTTTGAAATTTAGAGTTTTAAAAATATTTAAAGAATATTTTTATTGTGATATGTAACATACATATGGAACAGTGCAGAGAATATCAGTGTACACTTTATCAAATAAGTATGAGATGAACAGCTTCTACCACCAACCAGGTCAAGCAGTAGACTCTTGCCAGCTTCTTAGAAGCTCCTCATATGTGCCTGTATAACCTCCTTCCAACCCTCTAGAAGAAGCTGCTATTGTGATAACCAGTTTCACAGGTGCCCTCCACTGATTCCCTCTTCCTGGTCATGTCCCCACCCCACCACCAGTCCATAGTTGTCCCATGTGACCAATAGAATACGGCAGAAATAATGGGATGTCGATCCTCAGATTGGGTTATAAGAGATTGCAGCTTTCATCTTGGGCTCTCCCATTCTCTCATGGATGAATGGCTCTGGGGGAAGCCTGTTGTCATGTCTTGAGGACACTCAGGCAGCTCTGTATAGAGGCCCAGGTAGCAAGGGCCTGAGGGCCTCAATCCAAAAGCACTTGGGTAACTGAGGCCTGCCAGCAGCTGTGTTGGGTTCACCAGGTGGCATATCCTCCTGCCTTCAGGTGACTGCAACCCTGGCTGACAGCTTTATTGTGACCTCGTGACACTCTGAGCCAGAGCCACCCAGCTAAGATGCTTCTGGATTCCCGAGCCTCAGAAACTGTGTGAGATAATGCGTGTTTGCAGTGTTAGGTTGCTGAATTTTGGAATAATGTGTCACATAGCAATAGATAACAGATGCAGCTATTCTGATATTTTTATAATAATGATTTCCTTGCTTATAATTACAGTGTTACACACCTACGTGTGTCTGAACAATACAATACAATTTAGTGTTCCATGGGCTTTTAGTTTTTATGCATGGGATCATTTAATTTTTTAATTGGGTCTTCAATATCATGCGTATAAGTTTATCCACATAGTTTCATTATTCTCTCATTATTATTTTCTCTGCAGTCTAGAACTCCACTTACTTAGGCATCTTTTTTCCTGTTGATGGTCATTTGCATTGTTTTCCAGTGGGATGGACTGTTATTAAGAGTGTTGCTGTGAATATTCTGGGCACGTTTCCCTTGGCACATTGCACAGTTTTTCCTAGGTCTACCCAGTGGTATAATAGCTTGGCTAAAGGGTGTGGGTATCTTCACCTTTCCCTTCACTTTACCAGATAATGCCAGATTATATCAATGTACACTTTCATCTTTAGGATATGAGAGCTCCTATCGTTTATGTCCTTGTCAATACTTGGTATTGTCAGGCTTTCAAATTTTTGCATCATGTAGTCATGCCTCATTAGGATTAAAATTTACATTTCTTTGGAGGCCAAGAGGGTAAGAACTCTTTTTTGGCCACTTGAACTTCCTTTTTAGTGCCATGCTTATTCAACTATTTTGTCCATTTTATTTTATTTTTTCAAAGATTTTATTTATTTGAGAGAGAGGAGAGGAGAGAGAGTGAGCACTAGCACTGTAGAGAGTGGGGCAGAATGAGAGGGAGAAGTAGCCTCCCTGCTGAGCCGGGGCTTAATCCCAGGACCCCGGGATCATGACCTCAGCAGAAGGCATTCTTTAACTGACTGAGCCACCTGGAGCCCCTATTCTGTCCATTTTATAAGTTGTCTTTTTCTTATTTATTTGTGGCATTTCTTTATATATTATAGATACTAGTTCTTTCCTGTCCTATACTGTGCATATATCTTTTCCTGCTCTGTGGCTTATCTTTTTTCACTTTCCAAAGGCTGAAGTCTTTTGATAACAAGATTTTTAAAAATGTTAATGTAGTAGGATTTTTTGTAGTCCATTTTATTAGTCTTTCTTATTACAGCTTTTGATTTTGAAATCATATTTAGAAAGGCCTTCCTGGGGATCCCTGGGTGGCGCAGCGGTTTGGCGCCTGCCTTTGGCCCAGGGCGCGATCCTGGAGCCCCACGTCGGGCTCCCGGTGCATGGAGCCTGCTTCTCCCTCTGCCTGTGTCTCTGTGCCTCTCTCTCTCTCTGTGACTATCATAAATAAATAAAAAATTAAAAAAAAAAATAGAAAGGCCTTCCTGCTCTGAGATTACACAAATATCCAACTATATTTGGTGGTTTTATTTTTATAGTTTTACTTAAAAATATTTAAACTATTAGTTCATTAGGAATATTTTTGACTCTGTGATGAAGGCAGTATATTTTTATTTCTTCAGCATTATGAATATGGTTAATGAGGTTACAGACTAATTTGGCCTCTTCCTATCAATCTTAAGTGCCACTTGTATTGTAAAATTGTATCCTGTATAGTTTTGGCTTTATTTCTGAACTTTCTGTTTTGTTCATTGCTATTTCTATTGATTTGGGCACTTCCTGCTTTTTAAAATGACTATAGCTCTGTGGTACGTCTCTAGTAAGGCCTGTCCTTATTCCATAGTGTGGTTCTGCAGCACTCCTGATGTTCTTTATTTTACATTTTTATTTTCAGGATGAGCCTTGGGATCATCTTTGTCAGTTTTCTCAAAATAGGAACATAAGAATTTTTATCAGGGTTGTATTATAGGTGTATCTGCGGAAAAAGGACTTGTTTGGGATTTTGAATCTTCCCACTTCTGCATGTGGCGTATCTTACCATGTACTTCCAAATCCTTTTATGTCCCTCAGCAAAATCAGGTTCTTTCAATATCGGTTTGGCAGATTCTTCTGCAGTATTCTAAGTACTTAATATCTTCTGTTGCTGGGGTGACTTACCTCCTGAGTGTTTTCTAATGCGTGGCTGTCCAACCACTTCTCCCTCCCTTGGAGATCAGGGGCTTCTGAGAACCATGATGAGAGGCTGAGCACTGTCCCAGCTCTGCCCTTACCTGTTTGCCAGAGTAGGTTTTATTTATATAAATACTTCTGTGTAAAACAGTATAGTTTCCCTGACCAGTTATTACTGAAATTTGGAAATCCTTTTTTGCTTATGTATTATTTTTGAGTCATGATCTTTACTGATCTCTTTTATTGATTTATTTATCTTATTGATTTATCTTGGATCTTCCAGGTAATCCTTCATTCATTTAAAGCGTATTTATTGAGAGGCACCTGTGTGGCTCAGTTGATTGAGCATCCAGACTGTTGATCTCAGCTCAGGTCTTGATTTCAGATCTCATGAGTTCAAGCCCCATGCTGGGCTCCACACTGGGCACGGAGCTTACTTAAAACAAAACAAAACAAAACAAAACATATCTATTGAGTACCCACTGTGTACCAGATACTTTTCTAGGTGTGTAGAATATTTCTGTGAACAAAACTGATGAATGGATTATATGCTAAGTTCAAAAGTAAATTCAAAAGCAGTCAGTGTAGGTCTCAAGGACAAGGGGACATCTGAACTAACCTGGAGGCGAGGATGTTTGGCTATGCAGGTAGCGGCTAGAAGTGTGTGCTAGGCAGAGGGAACAGCCTGTGCCAAGGCCTGGGGGAAGGAGCATGCCTGAGGAGTTTGAGGACCCGGGAGGAGAGTGGCTGGAGCAGAATGGGTGATGGAGAGGAGGGTGGCCAGGGAGGATAGAAGACTGTTCATGTGGAGCCTCACTTTAAAGACTCTGGCTTTCACGCTGAGTGAAAAGAGGCTTCTGGAATATTGGAGGGGCAAGATGGATTTAAATTTAAGAAAGATCATTCTGGTTGCTGCCTGAGAATAGACTTTATAGGGGCAAAGGTGGAAACTAGGCAGCTGGTTTGGAGGCCACTGGTGCAAAAGCCCCTCACCCAGCAGCTTACTGTGAAGTAAGCATTGGGCGCACCTTTATGGACTGAATTTTTTTTTTTAAAGATTTTATTCAAGAGATGGAATAGAGAGAGAGAGAGAGAGAGAGCAAGAACCAGCGGAAGGAGAGGGAGAGGAGAATCAGACTCCCTGCCAAGCAGGGAGCCTGAAGTAGGACTCGAACCCAGGACCTTGGGGTCATGACCTGAGCTGAAGGCAGATGCTCAATCACTGAGCTACCCAGGCACCTCAATGTTTTTTTTTTTTTTTTAAATATACACACAGAGCATTTTAGTATGCTTTAAAAATTCCACACATTTAAGAAATACCCATTTTTCTTATGAAAAGTATGGAACAAAAGAGTGAGGGCAGTGGGATCATCTATGGAATGGGCCATTGTGCCCAAGCCTTGTCCTACGTGGAAGAGAGGAGAATAGAGCTTGGCTGGTGTTGGAGGTGAGGAAGCAGGAGGCATGGCCTGCATGTGCTGAGATCAGAATCCAGGGATGTAGTTACTGGGGTGAAAGCTGTCCCGCCAACCCCTCCTGGGGCGCTGTAAAGACTATGATGGTCAAGTTAGGTTTTGCTACCAGCCCATCACTGTGAATTTCGGGTTTAAATTAGCGTCTATTTTCTGCTGTCTCACTTCTCACTAGCTCTTTACCCAAGAGCTCAGAACTGCTCAGGAATTCATTGCTCAGCAATGGGAGTAACAAAGAAGTTTGTTTTAAAGTTAGGACTTCATACTTCAAATCCAGTTTTATTGGCCTGATAAAGGTGGGTTTCTGTTAAATTTAATGAGTTGGTCAGTGTCAGTTCCTGTTAAATTTAAGAACTATATTTACACTTTAAGAATAGGATTTAAACTTCTGGAGAAGGAAAGAGGGCAAAAGTTCTTTTAAGAATGTGCTATTTTTATGATGCCTTCCAAATTATCAAGAAATATGAATAATTCATGGGTTTAACCCTAGAATAAGTAGAAACTATTTTTTGCTATCTCAGAGGAGTTTGCAGTCACTTTGGGGAGATTCCATCCCTACCCCCAATCTCACAAAACCTATTTTAAGACACACCCTTGAAAAAAGTGAACCAAGAACAGTGCTTAGAAATATTTGGGGTGGAGTTTCACATTTCTTTTACTTGGTCCAATGGCTGTGGGCACCCACGTTTCTTCCTTAAGGCGCATGCCCAGTGCTAGGTTCCACGGGAACACATTAATGTATGGGTTCGCCCATTGGCTTTATGTTGAGGGAAAAACAGAGTGTCATGGAAGGCTTAAGGATTTTTTTTTCTTCTTTGGAAGTACAAAGTGCTTTTTGTTATTAATGCATGTGCAATCAGACAACTTCATCCACAATGCACAGCAATTCAGTAATATGGCTCTGCCTGGTGCAAAATACCTCATTTTGTATAGAGATGCAGAATTGCTTCATGTAGATAGAATAGAAAGAATCTTTGCTTTATTCACATATGAATAAAACGTCTTTGTTCATGGAAAAGAAAAGTGCCTCTTATTGTTTAGAAGCTCTGTGAATTTTAAATTAAGCTGATGCCTCACTATATTATATCTTTCAGGGAAAAATAGCTTTTCTTTATATATGCTTGGGCCCTAATGTCTAATATGGTGGCATAAATGATTTTTGTTCTGCAGTTTGGTTATTACATAAGAGACTGTATGTTTGCCTCAGCTGGCCTCTATGAGCGAATTGTTTTAGCAAAATTTTATAACTTTAACTCAGATTTTAAAAATTTATATTCTCTATCCTACATAGGATTTGAAGCAATTTATAAGAAATTTAAAAAGTAAAATGTTGATGGTAATAATGATTCATGATCAGGGAAACTATAAATATATGTAGTAAAGGCCAGGCTTGTGAAGGTCTCTGGGAGTAGATATACATGTAAACAACACTTATAAAAAAGTCCGTGTTGGAGCATTTGAGTGGCTCAGTGGTTGAGCATCTGCCTTTGGCTCAGGTTGTGATCCCGAGGTCCTATGATCGAGTCCTGCATCAGATGGCTCCCCGCAGGGAGCCTGCTTCCCCCTCTGCCTCTGTCTCTGCTTGTCTTCTCATGAATAAATAAAAATCTTTTAAACAAAAAGTCAGTGGAGTTGCTATTGTTGATCCTGAGATTTTTTTAAATAATATTTTATTCATTTATTTTAGTGATAGGGAAGTGCGGGGCGGGGGTGAGGAGCAGAGGGAGAGGGAGAAGAGACTCTGCACTGAACGCAGAAGGCGATGCAGGGCTTGGTCCCAGGACCCCAAGATCATGACCTGACCTGAAATCAAGAGTCAGGTGCTTAACTGAGCGAACCACCAAGGCGTCTCAATCCTCAGATTTGATGTTGAGCTTCCCAGCAGTCAAAGTGAAAAGAGGGACTTTTCTCTGGCTCTACACAGGACTACATAAAGCATGTCCACCACTCAGCAGGAGGATGATATTCAGGCTTTCCCAAGAGAGAACCAGCCAATCAGAAGAACAGAGTGAATAAGACATGCTGGTGGGAGCTGGCACCCCAGTGTTTGTGCCTTCATCTCGCTCCTCATGGGAGGTACCTACTCTGGAGAGCCACCTGTAGGACTACAGGTAGGGACATGGCTGGCAGGAGTGCCTGGTGTCCACTCACACCTGCTCTCTAGCTCCACGTACCAGCTTCTGGCCTTCTCTGAAGGGTTCACTGGTCTTTAGCAAAATGAGAAAAATAAGGACAAAAGAAAAAAATGAGTTTCTATCAAATCTGAATTTACTTGATTCTGCTTATAATTTTAGTATTTAAATGAAATAGCAATAGTTAAAAAAATGAAGAATCCTTTCCTAAGAAAATGAAGAGTTAGAAACACTTTATTGTATGGAAACAATAATAATGATAGTAAATTATTAATAGTTATTTTAATGTTTTATATTTATTGTTTTTATAAAATATATATGAAAGTCTTTAATAAAATACTTTATGATATACATTTATATATACATATATAATTGTTATGCTAATATATTGAAATATAATATATTTATAATAATATATTTTCTGTTTTTCTTACTATTAGGAGTACTATCATAGGTATTTACTGCCTTTAAAAATACCAAAGTTTGCAAATTCCTGTTCTCTTGGTCTGTGAGCATCCCTGTCAGCTCTTAAATCTCTAGGCTCCTGACAAAACAACTCCGTTTTGCTCTCCCCTGGTGTCCCATGCACCTCTCCTTCCCCCCACCCCTCAATTTGCCTGGGCTCCTGAGAAGCCACACCCTTATCTTCACCACCACCCCCTGGGATCCTCTCCTATCACCCCTATGTCGCACTGGGCAGGTGTGATATGGTGCCTTAATGTTGCATACAAAGAAGCTCACAGGGGTTCAGGGTAACGGAGGAGTTTGTCACTTGGAGTGACACTGGCCCTGAGAGGAGCCAGGCCCTCAGATGGACAGTCACCCCTCCTGTGGTTCCGCGTAGTATCTGCAGGACAGACTTGCCACTCTGGGGGCTTTCATGTGGAGAAGCAATGGTGCAGGGGTCTTCAGACCTGGGTCCTGTGAGGAGGTCTGGGATGACCCTGACAGGTCCTCCCCAGGGAGACAAATGCCACGTGGTACTTCAAGGGACTCGGCCCAGCTCTGCTTCTCTCCATTAATGGAGATTTTGGAAAACTCTTCAGGAAACCTTACTGCCAGTGATAAGACTGTGGGTGATGTTACCTTTCTATATTGAGGGGGCATTGACACTGGCTCCTTAATTTTTAAGAGATAGAGTATACATTTAAGGTGATTAAAAAAAAAAAACCTTAAAAAAATCCCCTTTGAGTAAAATGGATTTAATGTTCTTTGTTTTCTTAACAGGTCTACATATACTTAATATTAATCTAGTTCTTGACTTCTCTGAGGTCCCCTAACTCAGAGTCAGAAGCCTTAGGGACTTATGTTCCAAAAAATTTCCTTGTAGCAGCAGCCACAGCCTGAAAGCATGATGCTCTCCTTGTCTCTGACATCAGCAGAGCTGCTCCTGGTTCTGACGGAAGCTGCTTTGCTTTGGTTTTCCTGCAGATTAGATTTAGAAAGCTCTTCTGTGCCTCTGTCTCTGTGAGGGAGGGCAGACTGTGGTCCTGCTCTGGCCACCTTCTCCCTGACCTTGACTCCCGCTTCGGTCTTCTTTCTTCCCCCTCCTACCCTCTCTTTTCCTCCCCTCTCCTCCTCCCCCACCCCCGTTTCTCCCCCGCCTTCTCCCCCTCTCTCACACACATATAGTCACAGTGTAACCATCACTCTGCCTCCCCACTTCTTCTGGCTGTCACCTTGCTCCATCTCTCTCCCCAGCAGCCCCCTCCAGACAAGGTGTCATTCTGTGTAGAATTCAGGGAATACTCATTATCTAGATGAAGTAGCACCTGCAGCATTTTTCCTGCTTCTCACATTGTTAAAAATGTTATGTCTTTTTTCCTTCTAGAGCAATTTGAAAATAATTCCCTTTATTTTTATTTTTTTTTTAAGATCTTATTTATTTAATTATTTAAAAGAGAATGAGTGAGAGAGAGAGAGGGCATGAGCAGGGGCAGAGTCGGAGGTAGAGGGAGAAGCAGACTCCCTGCTGAGCAGGGAGCCCCACGTGGGGCCCAATCCCAGGACCCTGGGATCATGCCCTGAGCCAAAGGCAGTTGCTTAATGGACGGAGCACCCAGGTACCCCAAAATAATCCTCTTTAGAAAAACTTACATAGCATTGGGCCTTGTGACAAATCCAGATACTGCTTCTTTTCAGTCAGGTCTCAATGACTGTGTAATGAGGTGGAGGGCAGGTTATGCAGAAATTGTGCTTTTTCCTGTTGTGTATTGGCCTTTCTCTGCTGGGTGTATTTGTGATGTCTTCCTTGGTTGACCTCCCAGCAGAGTTCAGAGGCATGCAGTGGGAGGGGGCCTTAAGAAATTGCTTAGTCGAGACAGAACTAGGTCAAGGTTTTGAATATTAAACTTGTAAGGTGTTAATTACTTGGTAATGGAAAGGAAATTTGTTTTCTGGGAGACCATCTGTGACTATGGAATAAAGACCATGGAGTCATATAACACGTTGTCCAAGCTTTTATGATCTATTCGAGCCTCACGTCTACACAAACCCTCCATTGTCGAGCCACATTGGGTATGTCACATTCTGTGCCTAGACATACACGACACCTACATCCCTGGTGCATTGAGTCATGGTTTCCCTTCGTCTGGGAGATTTTCTTCCCCCTCCTCTTAGCCTCTCCAAATGGCACTCATTCTCCAAGGCATAATTCCCATCGCACTTGCCTTATGGAGTCTTTCCTACCTGCCCAGAGCTCTTCCTTCGTACTCTGCCATAGACTTGACTTCACATTCCTTTGCTCTTTGAGGGTTTGCACAACTCTTCCACTGTATTGTGACCCTGTGTTTATTTCAGCTTCCCACGCAACCCAGAGCATGACGAATCTTTGCCAAATGCAGTTTTTCCATTAAATTCTAAAAGTGAGTAAGAGCAGAAATCATCAATGAGTAAGGATCACAAATGAGTGATCGTCACACTTGGATGATTATGGGACAGACACAAAGCACTGATAGATAGGGTGGCAAAACTGTCATCCTAGAGGGAGTTTCAGTTTACTTGAGGTCAGTATATAGAGAAGGCAGTGTGGAACAACCCAAAGCTGAAGATTATTTTCCATGCATGCATTGTTCCTCCCTCTGTGCTGTTCAGAGGCAGCTTTGCTGAGCTTCTTTGTAGTGGGTAGAGATTATGTACTACAGGTACCTGCCCATAGGAGCTTAGGGGCAAAAGTCTCGGTGACCAGGGTTTGGATCAAGTAATTTGAAAAATAGCTTTTCTGTGATAATGAGGTGTGACACTCTCTGCTTTCCAGAACAATGGCTCATCTTCTTTGAGTGTTGGGACCTAAAGAATATTTCCCTTGAAAAACGTTTGCCACAGTCATTTCAGCCCACCAAACACCTTGGAAAGCTCAAGTGCATTGGAAATACATAATGAAATGTTCAGGGATAAAGGGGGCATCATAACTGTCTCTGTTCTCACAATGGTTTAGGGAAGAGAGAGCTGGAGAGAGACAGACGGGGTGGGGAATACAAGCCAATGAAGTCACATTTGGGAATTGGTGCAGAATATCGGAGAGCTTTATAGTACTGGGAAATTCTTTGCAATATTCTTGCAACTTCTCTGTAAGCCAGACATTTATTTCAAAAAGATTATTTTGAAAAAAACAAAAACAAATTCTTCGAATTATTTTCTAGTTAAAAAGAATGAAACAGTTGCTAAAATGATTATGTGTGTGTGTGTTTTAAATCTCTGGTAGCTCATTGTAGTTAATGGGGACAGTTTTTCTAATACCACCCAGCAGTTAATGTGGTCCTCACACTGTCCATCTGGAGACAGCATCAGAGCCCACAGGCTTAAAGGCTCCATCCCACAAGAGCGCCCCTTCGCTCCTACTTCTGTCACCAACTGCAAGTCCAGGTTCTCTGAGCTTCTGACTTACCAGCTCTACATGGAAGGTTCCCTCCTTGAGTTCCATTAACCTGCTAGAGCGGCTCACAGAACTCAGAGAAACACCGTACTTAGAAGAGCCCCAGTTTATTATGAAAGGATGTAACTCAGGACCAGTGGATGGAATTGATGCACAGGGTGAGGCATGGGGACGGGATGTGGAGCTTCTGCAGCCTTTGAGTGCACCACTCTCCTGGAATCTCCACGTGTCTACCAATCCAGAAGCTCTCCGAACCCTGTCCTTTTGGGTTATTATGGAGGCTTCATCATACAGGCATGATTGATTAAATCATTGGTCATTGGCAACTGATTCTCCCCTGGAGGTCTGGGGCTGGACTAGAAGTTCCAGCCTTCTATCATCTGCTCTTTCTGGTGACCAGTCCCATTTGAGACCCCTTCCTAAATCACTTCATTATCAGAAGCTCTGCTGGGCTCTAAAAGGGAGTCCTTATGAATGAATGACAAAAGACACTCCTATCACTCAAGAACTTCTAAAGGTTTTCAGAGCTCTCTGCAGAAACCTGGGACAATGGCCATATACACCTCTTGTACCACAGTAGTGTAGTATCCATTCTCAGAGAAACATTGCATTTAAGGCAGGAGTTTGTGTGCTTCTTTTGACCCTGTCATAGGCCAGACTTCTGCTACCTGGGTGTGACCCCCTAAAATATCCATGTCCTAATCTCCTGAACCTGTGAATGGTACTGTATATGGCAAAGGAATCTTCTAGCTGTGATTAAATTAAATAGATAATTTTAATTAAATCAAATCTTGGGACAATTAGTTGCGTCTGATGTAATCACAGGGTCCTTACAAAACGCTGAAGGACAGAGGAAAAGGTATGTGAAGATGGAAGCCAGTGGTTGGGGTGATGTGGTGCAGGGGCTAGGGGCCAAAGGATGCAGCGACTCTAGAAGCTAGGAAAGACAGGGAAACAGATGGTTGCCTGGAGCCTCCAGAAGGAACAAGCCCCACTGACACCTTGATTTCAGCCCTGGAAGATGAATTCAGACTTCTGACCTTCAGGACTGCAAGGAGCTATGTTATGTTGTTTTAAGCTGCTAAATTTTTGGTAATGTTTTACAGCAGCAGTAGGAAAGAGAGAGACTGGGCGAGGGCTCTTTTCAGTGGGATCATAATTAAGCAGTAGGGATGCGTGAGTATGAGCATAGATAATCATTATTAGCATTTCAAAGAATTGTCACCTGGCCCAAATAAACTGTTTTCACTCTTCGCTGGCTCACTGTGCCTCAATTTGGTCTCTAGCTTTGATCACCTATATGACAAATGGAACTGGTATGAATTCCAGAGCCAACAGGCAAGAGTGCCTGACATCACTACACAGAGATGTCATGGACGATTTAGAAAGTGTTTTGCTTGAGAGAGCCTGGTTTTAGGTAACAAGTTGTGGCCCTGGGGGTAAGGTGGAGGAGTAAGAAGGGAAGTGTGAAAGCTGACTCCTACACAGGGCTTCTCAAACCTGTGTGCAGTAGGGACATATTTTTATAAAGCACTCCTTGTGTTGGGTTAAATTTAGTCTGATTACAAATATTGTTACTTAAATATGTATAACCATAAAAGTAAGTGTTAACTTATGCTTATAGCTTTGAGGCAACTATAAAGTCCAAAGTTATTTCAAATTAAGTGCAAATAAAACTGCCAACCCAATAAAATTCCAATTAACACCACTGAGTTAATGTCATGGATAATGTTGCTTTACTAAATCTAAATTGTTGTTCTCAACACGACTTCTCACACACTTACGAAGTTCTAGCATGTTATCTTTGTTTCAGCTGAACTATAATTCTCTACAAAGATATTGTTATGTTGGAAGAAGCATATACATCATAGTAATTAATTGACCTGTCAACAGTTTTTAGAGCCAAATGCAAATATTCAATTGATTCTCATTTGTGTAAAAATCAAAACAGACCGAGGTGAACCATAGTATTTACTAGTGTACACTTAGTGGATAAATGTCAGGATAGGGGTAATGTTAGAGGCGGGAGGAGGTTGTATTGCAAAGGGATATGTGGGGGCCTTCTGGATTCCTGGCAGTGTTCCCTTTCATGATCTGGGTGTTGTTTCTTTTTTTGTTTGTTTGTTTTCATTTTTTTCTATGTTGTTTTTTATAGGACAAAAAACATATACAGACTGTTGGATTATTATAAATTGAATGGTAGTGTAACCCCACCAGAGACAAGAACTAGAACATTGCTAGCGCCCCAGAAAGCATGTACTCCTTTTTGTTCTACCCTTCTTTCTCTTAAAAGTAACTACAATCCTATCTATAGTAGTAGTCATTGACTGCTTCTATTTTATACTTGTATGACCTAAGTATGCATCCCTAAATACAATGGGTTACTTTAACCTGTTTTTGAAATTAATGAAAACAAAGTCATATTGTATATTATCTTTTATGTTTTTACCTCTTTTCACTCAACATTTATTTCTCAGGGGCCATCCATGTAGATGCAGCTCATTCATTTTTATCGTGATATAGAATACCATTGTATGTCATGTCAACCTAAAATTGTTGGGACATGGTAATTAAGCTAGAGCATTTATTTGGGATCAAAGAATTGCAATTTGGGGTACACAGATTAGGGTACACAACCCAAATAATGCTCTACCTTGGAGCAAAAGTCAGGGGTTTTAAAAGCAAAAAGGGAATGTTTGTACATTGTTTACAAAGAATTTTTGATTGGCATTGGCAGCCAAAAGCTAATTTCGATTGAGTGAAATTGATTGCTGAGGCTCTCACTAAGCTGAGTCCCTTACTGAAGCAAGTTGCAGGTGTTCTGGCTGAATCCTTGGAATATTTGTGGTTTTCCCAGTTCAGAAGTTTATGGTTCTGCCAGTGACGACGTGCACAAGGCCCATCCCATTAAAACCTCCAAGCTCCATCTTAAAAACCTCTTGACATAAGCAACCCCATTTGATTTCATTTGTCACAAACTATACCATAATTTATTCATCCATTCTCCTCTTAGTGGATTTCTGGGTTGTTTCCGGTGTTTGGCTGTTACAACATACACTGCTGTGAACATTCTCAGACATGTCTCCTAGAGGATATATCTAAGGAGTAGAATTGTTGGGTCATATTGTGTATATTGCTAGATAATGCCACCTATTTTCCAGAATGGTTTTCTGTGCTGGTTTTCATTGTGCTTTGTATTTTCCTGACTTTGAATGAGGTTGAGCATATGTCTATGCATATGTCTGATGGCCATTTGGATTCCCTCTTTTGTGAAGGGTCTGCTCAGATATTTTGCTCATTTTCCTATTGTGTTTTTGTCTTTCTTTTTATTAAAAGGATATATGTTCATTCTGGATCTAAGCCTTTGTCAGTTGTGTATTGATATTATTATTGCAGACATCTTCAAACTCTGAATAGTGTCTGCTGATAAATGGTGGTTCTTAGTTTTGATATGGTCAGGTTTATTTGTTTTCTCCCCTCTATGTGTAAGTGCTTTTATGTATTCCTTTTAAGACATCTTTCCCAGTTCTAGATTATGAAGCTATTTATATGGTCTTTTAAAGCTTAATAGCTTTTGTCCTCACACTTAGTGATGTATGTTAAGAACTGTGGAGAGGGCAGTCCGGGTGGCTCAGCAGTTTAGCGCTGCCTTCAGCCCTGGGCCTGATCCCAGAGACCTGGGATTGAGTCCCACATCAGGCTCCCTACATGGAGCCTGCTTCTCCATCTGCCTGTGTCTCTCCCTCTCTCTCTCTCTCTCTTTCTCTCTCTGTCTCATGAATAAATAAATAAAAATAAAAAAAATCTTAAAAAAAAAAGAACTGTGGAGAGTCTGAAATTTTACCCTCCTTGTAAGCTAACAAGTTGGCCAGCTCAGTTTCATGAATGCTGGCAGAAGATATAAGCTCCTGGGTCAGAGACAGATGACTTTATTTCTCTCGGCAGTAGCAGTAGCCAGAGTTTCAGTATATTCTTGTGCCAAAGCCCCAAGTGCAGATTCCCACAGGGCAGACATTAAGAGGGCTGGGACTCTTGTACACACAGTACCCGGTGTTACAGGAGAGGAACCTAGAGCCTTGGGAACCTGAATCTTTTATAATGGGCAGTAAGCCTGCCTGACCTTTGCTCCAAAGGGAGACATGGTCTTCATTATGCTGGATGGTAAATAAACCTGTCAATTTACCTGGAGAGAGACACTGTATCTTCCAGGACTAGTCGTCATGCAACCATCCTTGAAAAGGTAGTCTTGAATAAGGGAGCAAAGCCTCTGCTTGCAAGACTTGCAGAGACGTGAGATATGTAGGGAGAAATCTTTCCCAGCAGTGGAACCCACCTATTACTGAGTTGGATGTCATAAGGAGTGAGTTGCATTATTTTCCATGCTGATACAGTTATCCCTGCACTGAGGGCTGGAAAAGTGGCAGATGCTGTCGTCCAGGAACCAGGTGCTGGTGGGTTGGGCCAGGGTTCCTGCGGCAGAGGGGGGGAGCTGACAGGCTCTGCTGCTCCCTGGGAGGTGGAGCTCACAGGACTCTGTGGATGGTGGGAGGAGGGGCAGGACCGAAGAGAGGGGTCAGGAGTAGACTCGTCTTCTTCATCGGATCTTGAAGTGTATTTGTGTCCATACGGAGAAAAAGCAAACATTTAAAACAGGCCTGTATTTCTCTTCACCTGTTAAATATTTAGTATGAGGTTGACTTCAGCATCTGAAAGTTGAGTTACGTGGATTATGGGCCAGGATTCTCTGCCTGTGCATCTGGCCTCTTTCTGAGGCTTTAGTTTCTTGTCACTGATACTAGTTCTTTCCTTTCCAGTCTGAAAATCAGCCTCTTTGGCAGCATATATGGTAACCAGCTGTGGAGACTTCTGCAGTGGCAAGTGATATTTTGTGAGCACAGCATAAAATCAGTAACAGAAGTAAACAAACTAGAGGGCAGAGGAGATTGTGTATCATGACCCCCAAGGTCCAGGTAGAATCCAGAAACCATGCTGCATGTTTCAAACAGGTGGGGCTTCTGATGAAATGGGGGATGGAAGGCTAAAGGAAGCGGCATGGAGGCTGGAATAATCCAGAGAGTAGTAATTAGAGGAAGCAGCTGCCTCCTGGGGGCCAGAATGAAGAGGTTGTGGCACCTAAGCACTCAGAGGAGAGGCTGACATGGGTGGTGCCCACCTGCCCGAGTGGTTTGAGCTACGACACCCAGAGCCCATGCTTCAGGTGCCAAGAGTGGGAGCAGGAGCTTCTCCTGGTGCTGGGGGAGGGGTGGTACAGCTAGAGGCTGGAAGCAGGAGCCAGTCTGTTCCTCTCTCCTCCCTCTTTCTGCTGTTGGAACATAACTGGAAGACTGAGCAATGCAGATGGCTGAATCCTAGCCCCAGTGTCACCCAGTAGGCGCAGAGGGTGAGGTTGGAGCTAAGAGATGGTAGGTGGAACAGTCAGATGTGGAACGGCTAACTCTTCAGATGAGGACATCCTACAACAACATGAAAACTGTGAAGCTCATCTTATTGCTAGATCTAGGGACAGTGGCCTGTGGGTCATTTTGGGGTGGTGGCCAGCTGTCTGTCTGAAGCACTGGCTCCTGGACGGGCTGTGTCCACACTAGGGCCAATGGAGGAGGCCAGTGTTGCTGAACACAGAAGGGACAGGGTTTGTGTCTGATTATCTTCAAGGGCAAGTTGAATTGGTTTGAGATTTTTGTGCATTCTTGAGGTCAAAGCTAGGAGTCATAATAGGTGAGGTCTTTTCTAGTTCCTCTACTTGGCATCTGGGTAGTTGGTGCTGTCTGGGAAGGGCAGCTGCGGAGGGACAGATGCTGAGGGGGAGACAGAGATGAGGGGTCTGGGGCATGTTGGGTTGAATATCCAGGAGGCAGCTGGATGTGTGGATCTGGAGCTCAGGAGACTGATCTGGGGCTAAAGATAATAATTTGCGTGCTTGGTATGCCTGGGTGGCTCAGCAGTTGAGCGTCTGCCTTTGGCTCCCGGGGTCCTGGGATTGAATCCAGCATCAGGCTTCCTGCATGGAGCCTGCTTCTCCCTCTGCCTACGTCTCTGCCTCTCTCTGTGTGTCTCTCATGAATGAATAAATAAAATCTTTAAAAAAATTAATTAGTGTGCTTGATGGTAAGTGAACCTTTGAGAGGGTGCAGAATTTCCCAGGAGAGTAAGAAGAGAGGAGGGAAAGGCTGAAACCAGACCCTGTAGGACTCCCAGCATTTTCAAAGTGAGAAGAACTTGTGGAGGCAAGAGGGACCATCCTAGCAGAAATCTCCTCTGGTGCCTTTCATCCAGTGGTTAATAGAGAACCCCAGCAGCAACCATGGTGTGAGCTTAAAGTTCAGACCCCAGAGTGTTCCTTTGTAGAGACAGGCTCCTCAAACCACATCTGCCACAGGCGTGATGCAGGCACACACTCCTCAGCATCTCCCTCCCTGCATGGCTGGCGGGGGCGGGTGCCAGTCTGTGCTGGTCTCATGTTTGGAAGCATCTTGGTCTCATGTGTGCAAGCCTGCTGGTCTCATGTTTGCAAGCCTGTTCGTCTCCTGTTTGGAAGCATGTTGGTCTCATGTTTGCAAACGTGTAAGATGTTGCATGTGCTCTGTGGTCACACAAGTGTTTACCACCCTAATTTGGCTCTAGAATTGAGTTCAACCCACAGATTTTCTTCCCTTGCTTTGTCATTACAGGTATTTTTTTAGAAAGCAAAATTTTACTAAAGTTTCAGAGTCACCTCAGTTTGGCCAGAGAGAGGTAGAACATATGTGGTGGGCTCTACGGTCTACTTTGAGATCACAGAATGGTTTCTTATTGGGTAAAGGACCCAAGTAAACCAGTGTGGCTTAGGAAAAAGCCGGGGTGGGCTAGAGCAAGAGCAATCGAAAAACTGTTTTTGAAGAAGCTTAACTAATTACCTTTTCCCCTAAATCATAGAGATGCTCAGCATTTTGAGAAAAGCTGATACACCCACATATGAATTTATATGACCACCAGATAGATATAAGAGTGATTTCTGCATCATGAACACCCTTTCATTTTAGCAAAGGATTCTTCAGTGACACTTTTAAATAAGCAAGCTTCTGAAGTTAATTTAAAATAAAATGTGTTTTGAATGACGAAAACCAGATTACACATAAGTTTTCAGGGACATGTCCTGGAGAGGAAGTATGGTTGTCAAGTGTTGAGCAAGGTCACGGAAGAATGGGGGAGAGAAAGAATGTCATATTCATTTCTACCTTTTCTTTTCTTATCAGCATCTCAAAATACATTGACGTGGTAGTCTCTTGATTTTAGCCTGTTAGCCTTGAGCTAAAGTGACATGGTGGAAACAAATGAGTATTTTAAGGTGCTTGTCCTTGGAAGAGTACGGAAGGGTGGGGCTCTGAGGGAGGGTTTGCTAAAAGGTACCCGGTGGGCTCCCAGAAGAGGAGGGGAGCTGCTTGGGGCAGAGCCGGGAAGGAGGGTCCTGAATTGCATACCCCAGGCACCTGCCCGAGCCGGCTCTGCTGTGGGGGTGCCCTGCAATAGGGGGTGGATCACAGGCCATTTCGCAGCACTGTTTTCTGACCTGAATTTTGGAGTTATGAATGAGCTCACAGTCTCTGTTTCAGGGAGATTTACAAAATCCCAGAAATGTTCTAGCCTTCCTCTCTAGATGCAGACCCAGCCTTGACTTAATGCATCTGGTGTGGCCTAATGTGCATGTAAGTCTTTTTTGTTTTGTTTTGGCCATTATTCTTCCCATGTCTCAGTGGCATCAAATGTCCAGAAACCACCAAACGTGAGGCCCAAGAGGATTCTCCTCCCTGATACACGGGAGCTGCGTGCTGGCAACAGCAACAGCGACCCCCTGGGATCGCCCGGACCTTCCAGTGGTGATCCGGGAGGGTCACAGTTGGTGTTCAGCAGCACTGAATTTAACCGAACAGCAAAGGCCAGAGGATGTGACGAGGGCCATAGAAAGGGATTTTACTACACGGATGATTTCTTTTCTGCCTGCTTAGGAGGGTTACTGAAGTCTGGCTTTTCTTAGGGTGCTGGGGAGAGTATAGGGCTCAATAGGAAAGCAGGGGACAATGGATCACACGCACAGTCAGGGACCCTGAGGGATCTTTGTGGTCCCCAAGAGGTTTTTTTAAATTTTTTTTTTCCAAGGTGGTGAGTCAATCAGCCTTTTCTCCAAAAAACTTTAACATATACAGGTTGCTGACCTATTGGCTGTTTTCTTTTTAAGAAAATCTACATTCTAGGGCACGTGGGTGGTGACCTGCCTTTGGCTCAGGTCATGATCCTGGGGTCGTGGGATTGAGTCCTGCATCAGGTTCCCTGCTCAGCGGGGGTCTGCTTCTCCAGGTGCCTATGTCTCTTCCCCGGCTTGTGTGCTCTCTCTCTCTCTCTCAAATCTTTTTTTTTTAAAAAATCTAAATCTATATTTGTTGTTTTGCTATGAAGGATGTGTCTTCCCATTTCCAGAGAGAACTCCTGTAGATTCATGTCTTTCGCTTGTGACATTCTGTTCAGCTGTTTTGTTTTTATAGGAGGAACTTAAAAAAAAAATTATCTCATATAACTCTTGTACGGTAATCCAGATAAAATCACAATTTATAGGACGCCTGGGTGGCTCAGTGGTTGGGTGTCTGCCTTTGACTCAGAGGGTGATCCCGGGGTCCTGGGATCAAGTCCACATCAGGCTCACCGCAGGGAGCCTGCTTCTCCTTTTGCCGGTGTCTCTGCCTCTCTCTCTGTGTCTCTCATGAATAAATAAATAAAAAAAATATTTTTTAAAAAAATTACAAGTTACTATTTTTGTGTCTTTTTCTGTTTTTTTTTTCCCCCTTCTGGAAGTTACTAAAGCAATAGGTTCTTGCTTTCTTTCAGCTAATATTCATGCTTTGCATTGCTTTTATTCTTATCTAGCAACTCTATGATGAGATGATTTTTTAAATCTTTTTAACTTCTCTGAAGATCTCCAGGCCAGGAGGGCACATGTCTCAGAGACATTCATTATTTCCTTGCTATCACTCAGGGCCCAATTTCCTGGGACTTTATTGGAGAAAAGTGTCACTGATAGAAATTAAAACAATATCCTTAGCGTGGGGCAGCCCTGGTGGCTCAGCAGTTTAGTGCCGCCTTCAGCCCAGGGCATGATCCTGGAGACCTGGGATCGAGTCCCAAATCACGCTCCCTGCATGGAGCCTGCTTCTCCCTCTGCCCCCCCCTCTCTAATAAATAAATAAAAAAATATCCTTAGCATGCCTTCAGTACATTTTTGGGGAGCTGTTTGTGGTGCAGGGCCTATTATGTGGTGTATGCTTCAGGTGCTGGGGATCCCATGACATTTAATATAGACTTGGTCTTGCTTTCAGGGATCTCACAGGTCCCTGCAAGAGGCTGACACATCACCAGCTTTGGTGCGGGGTGATAAGGGCCATGTTAGCACTGACTGTATCATAGGGACCCACAGGAGGGGCCCCCAGCTAGATCTCTGTGATGTAGGCCAGCTGGGTCCGAGGACCCAGAAGGAGTCCCTCAGGAGAAGCCAAGAGGGTTCTTGGCTTTGCACAAGATAGAAATAAGATCTGACCTGAGAGGAAGTGAGAGCAGAGTTTATTGAAGCCACAGAGAGAGTGCAGATATAGACAGAGCATCCAGGAGACTCAGAAAGACCAGAAGAATGAGTCTCTGCGCTGCGTGGAGTCTGTTTTTTGTTTTGTTTTGTTTTGTTTTTAAATTTAGGGTTATGGTCTGGTGTATGTCTCTTCTCAGACATCCAGGAACAAAAATGAGTGTTTAGGTGTCCCGCATGAGTCGCTTAGGCCCTGGAGCCACAGGTCTCAGGAAGTTGGTGGCCTTGGAAAACATTCCTGATGACTCTGCCTGGTTACTCCTTAGATATTCTGTGTTATGCTGGAAGATTCCAAAGAAACTCCTTGATCTTTAAAAGGAAGACCTACAGTATCTGTTCTATTAGGGCATGTGTAAGGCAGCAGTGTAGGTCCTACAAGAGCAGAACAGGAAAAG
Source organism: Canis lupus dingo (assembly GCF_003254725.2). Lineage (NCBI taxonomy): Eukaryota > Metazoa > Chordata > Mammalia > Carnivora > Canidae > Canis > Canis lupus. The sequence goes on from NC_064245.1 coordinate 55,319,610, forward strand.
GAGCAAACAAGCAGTTTTCATGGGGTCCTTTTGTTTCCCGGTCTTATCATGAGGCAGGCTGAGCATAGCAGTGACACCTGAGCTGTACCATGAAGGGTCTCTGGGTGGGAAAAGCCTGGCAAGCAACAGGCGCGGCGTGTACAAAGGTAGGAAAGAACAGGGTGGCTTCTGTGTGAGAGTTGAGAAATGGAGATGTGTGGGGTGCTTCTGGGTTTGGCCATGGATGAGGCAGGGAAAGGTACAGTCGGTGGCAGCCAGATCGTGGAGGGCATGGGACATGATACGTAGGAGTGTGGGTTTTCTTCTACAGGCAACAGTCTGGGGTGGGGGGTGGCGACGTTACCTATCTGATGTTTTAGATATCTCCCCGGCAGAATTGGAGGAGCCCATTCAGGAAGCTGGAAGGGTAGTTCGGGGGTGAGATGATGGTGACCTGACTGAAGGTGCGTTCATGAGGATGGAGAGACAGAAATGCACTCAAGAGCTTCTTGGGATGTGGGAGGGACAGGGATTGATGGCTGATTAAGTGGTGGGACTGGGTGGGGGGACACGTGTGGGATGAGTGAGAGGGGAGACAGATTGGTAGCATTTCGGCAGCTGCTCACTTTTACTTATATGAGACACAGAGACACGCACACATTTTTCTGGGATTTCCTTAGAATTTCTATAAGGTCTACAACAACTTTCAGAATCCAGACTTTATCGACTGTGTGATGGTGCTTCCACCAGTTGAGAAAGGAATGTGGGCCAAGAAGTAGATTTGAAGAATGGAATGATGAGTTTGTTAATTTTTAAATTGTGTAGTTGGAGTGTCTTTGGAATATCCAAATGAAGTGTCTAGCAGGCAATTGGGGTGTGAAAATAATTGAAGTTTAAGAGAGCACTTTGGGCTGGAGGTATAGATTTCCAAATCAGCAGCATATATAGGTTGATCAGTAAATCCATGGGAATTGATTAAATCACGAGGACAGATTACATACAGCCAGAGAGAAAGGAGGCCAAGGCTGTAACCAAGGTTGAACAAAATGAAATCACAAATGTAATGAAAGAGTATCTAGGGAGTCAGGGGAGAACGCTTAGGCCCCTTCCCTTCCCTTCCCTTCCCTTCCCTTCCCTTCCCTTCCCTTCCCTTCCCTTCCCTTCCCTTCCCTTCCCTTCCCTTCTCTTCCTTTCCCTTCTCTTCCTTTCCTTTTCTTTCCATTTATTTATTTGAGAGAGAGAGAGAGAGAGAGAGAAGGACAAGCAGACTCCACTCTGAGTGCAGAGCCCGACATGGGGCTCGATCTTAAGACCCTGAGATCATGACCTGAGCTGAAATCTAGAGTTGGATGCTTAACGAACTGCACCACGCTGACACCCCAAAAAAGGATGCATGCTTTCAAGCAGGGAATGGCCAGGAGGGTCAGAATGCTGAAAGCCACGTGAGCTAAGAGCTGAGATTTATCTTGGGGATTTAGAAATTAGAAGGTCACTGGGGAGAACAAACAGTTTAATGGGATCCAGGTTATAGATTGTATCAATCAAGAATGAGTTTGGTTGCCAGTCATCACAGCCCCATACAGACCTGGGTTTCTTTGATTCACACAACACAGAGACCAGAGATGAGAGGCCTCCAGGGGCCTTCAGCAGCTTAGTGGTACCAAGGCTGCCTCTCTTATGGTCTCCACTGGCTGCACAGCCTCAAACACCATGGGTCCTGTGTCAGGCAGGAAGAAGGAGGAGAGACTATCACCTTCATACCAGAGATTCCCAGAATCCCCCACCCCAGTGCCTTTCCTCGGGTCCTGTGGGTCCTCGTGGGTCACACGATGAGCTCTTGTAGTGAGGAGCGCTGGGGGGGGACTGGCACTGGTGGCGTAGTGAGCCTTTGCCTGGGCTGGCCCTCTCACATGACCCCTGGTCCTCTCAGCAGGAGGGGAGAAGCTTGTCCTGATTCAGCATCTGGCAGAGTCCTGCTGCCCCCCCCCCCCAGGTTTGAGGAGTGAAGAGGAAAGTGGGGATGGTCTAAGTGAAGTCTCCTTAAGAATCTGTACTGAGAAGTAGGGGCCAGGGGAGGTAGCCAGAGGGGAACATGGGGAAATGGTGCAAGGCTCTGTGGTAGATAGAGTGTGAAAAGGTGAGTCCTGTCAGGGTCGATTTCATGAGAGGTTTCCACCACCTGGCCAGTGCCCAGTGATGTGGAAGGCAGGGGAAGGCTGTGCTTTTCTTTGGTAAAGTGGCTTCCAGAGTCTTCTCAGACAGATTGACTGTTGGAAGGAGGACATAAGAAGGTTGGGTGATCTAGAAATCTATTCCCTCAAAGCTGTCCATACTTAGCCTCCACGTGTCCCCAGTGTGAAGTCATGTAACACAGGGGTCAGCCTGGCGGTTAGATCTTGAAGCTCGAATCCACTGAAGGTCATAGCTGGAAGGGTGACTGGAGTCCCTTTTGTTCCCTTCCCTGGCTGGGGCTGACCTCCACGAGTCCCTTGCCATCTGGGAGGGTGTGTGCTCCTGTTTCTTTCTCCCAAGTGTCCTTCCCCAGAGCTGCGGGCCTCAGGATTTGGAGTCTGTGGTGGGAGGAGGGAATAGTGGGACAGGGAGTTTCTGCTTGTGCTTTGACTATGGTGATGGTTCTTGTTGGTTGCTGGCAGGTGATCAGAGCCGACTCCCTCGCAGGGGCCTCATTTGCTCCTAGGCCCCTCTGATTGGTATTGGCTTGACCTCTGCAATGAATGAAACTTTCTTTTACTGCTGGTGGCACTAACCTTCTTTTGGAAGATCCTCTTGGGAAGGGTTCCTTTAATACCGGGGACCCTACTTCTGGCCCTAGGGTTTGCTGGCTTTTGATCTGCCCTGAGTTTGCGGGTGCACTTACTTCCCACTGTCTTCATTGTGTCAGTGTAGGGCAAGGGATCTGAACCTCTGCTTCTGTCTATAAGTTCTTAAAATTCATAAACTAGTTGACCCAATATTGCAACTTACAGGGGCTCTGTGAAGACCAAGAAAAATCAACAAGAAAAAGCCACTTGACTTTATGAAGAAATTAATTTTTTCCCTAAGATAAAGAGTTTTCCTAAGATAAAGAGTTCTAAAAAGGAATGTCAGAAAAAGATCCTTTCTCAGACTTTTCTCAGCAACATTAAATGCCAGAAAGTAGAACTTGCAGTGTCTCCCAAGTACTGAGGAGGGAATAGATTGACATCCAAATGTTATATGTAGCTTGGTATCTAGAGAACACTCCACTTTATCTGTTGAATGAATCCCAGAATGCAAAGGTCTCTACTCTGGAGTGGTTGCAGATAAATAAGTATTACTTGTTACTTTTGTAAATAGAAGTGTGTGTGTGTGTGTGTGTGTGTGTGTGTGTGTATGTGTATCTAAACCTAGGAAAAAGGTGGGAAGAATTGTCCCGGACTTTTAACAGTGATTATATCCGGGAGTAGGGGCACCTTTGCTTCTTAATTCTTGTAAATCAGATTTTAATAAGATTTGATCATGTTTTACGTTTTGTATTTCTCATTATTTTTTCAATTTTATAAGATACCATCCACATAAAGAACAAGAGCTATCATTGGTCTAGGCCTGGTTATACAATTTTTAAAATTTGAAACAAGGGGTTCCTGCTTATTCATTAAAAAAAACCCACAGGTGTACCATTTGTGCTAGAGCTCTTTTTTAAAAAAAAAGATTTTTAATTTATTTATTCATGAGAGACACACACAGAGAGGCAGAGAACACAGGCAGACGGAGAAGCAGGCTCCAAGCAGGGAGCCCGATGTGGGACTCGATCCCGGGTCTCCAGGATCACGCCCTGGGCTGAAGGCCGCGCTAAACCGCTGAGCCACCCGGGCTGCCCTAGAACTCTTTTTAGGCTAATATTTATTGGTGAGCATTAGGAATATAATGTTCTCAGCATCAACTTCTACTTACTTCTGAAAGTGATGACATTTTCCTAGGATGGACAGGATTACTTGAGGAGAACGAAGTACATTTTTTCCAGCCAGACTGTTTCATGTGGTTCAAAACCTTTTCTGTCGTCTGATTTTATAACTCCTCTCAAGAGCTATTTTGACATTGTCCTTGTGAGGTCTTCACCTATGTGGGTCAATGAAAAGGACCATAACAGAACAAATCAAAGCAAAGGAAGAAAAGAAAAGACTACTTCCTCCCTGACTCCCAGTGGAACTCTGGGTTCCTATGCGGGCCTGTCTGTGGTCTGGACCCCATGCACAGGGTCCCAGAAAGAGAGTGACCTTGGTAATAGATTACATTCCCCAAAGACTCTGCCTTAACTATGCAGGGTTTTCTACAAAGAAAATCCTGAAGGACTACATTTTGCTCTGAAAGAGATCAAACACCATAACCACAGGCTAGAAATCAAACCTTGGAAAAGGTCAGACTTGTAGAAGAATCCTACGGCTAATGATCACTGGATAGAGCACATGTGGGCATACTTTTAAAGAAACAGAATGAAATTTATGAGAAAAAATGTCAATCTCCTCCATCAACCCTAATTGAAAATGGCCAAAGAAATAAAAAACCAGCATCAGTGCTGGAAACTAGAGAAGTCATCCACCCTTATGTCACCAACTTGGAGGAAGTTCTGCCTGATAGAGGGCAAAGTGTCTCCTTGGCCAAATCATAGATACCTCTCCTGAAAAAAGAGAAAAAGCTAGGGTATGAAGAAAGTAAGTAGAAGAGATTCTACTAGACTCAGAAGGTAGAATATTACCCTCAGTGATAGTCTCTACTTTCCAGGCATGGAGCCAAGAGGACTCACAGCCTCTGTACTTACCGGGAACACCTAACTACAGTTGGAACCCCTTTCCCCCTGGTGAGTCCAGGGGGATTCAGAAGCAGCTCCTATAGAAAGCTCAAAGTCAAGCCTGGCTTGAGGATAACAGGCCTTCCTGGTAGAGTGAGTGGGGTGCTCAGAAGGTGGGTGGTCCTGGACACACTTAACCAAGATGAGCCTGGGCCAAACTTCTTTTTACTTCCCATTTCTTGTTGGTTTTTGTTATAGATTCTGGAGCATGTTTCCTGGACTCTGACTTCCCAGTAAGCAATTCATAATTCAGCTTTTCTATTTTGTGCTCACCCTTTTTTTTTTAAATTGAGATTTCCCTCCCCTTCTGATTGCTCCTTTTTCATTGGAGGCATTTCTTGTTTTATGCATACAGTATCTTCACAAATGTGTCTGTGGGCATTAATGAGAAGCTTTAGAAGTTCTCCTGTACACCTTGATTACCTCTGTTTCCTTTGGGTCATTTTAAAGTTTCCTCTTTGACATTTTCCCTCATGTTCCTAGTTTTCCTTAAATTTCTGATTCTTGGCCACCAGTTGATAAGAGTGAAGGACTAGGTCTAACACTTGGATAATTGGCTTAGGTTTTGTCTATTTGTCTAACAGTCTTTTTATTTGTAAAAGGGCTGAGTTGGGTGGGTGTGGTGACCAGTGGGCTTCATACTAGGGTGAGGGCCACAGAACACCAGATGGGAAGGCTGGAAAGAAGGGTTTTTCTCTGGAAATGAGGACTTTTATTCTTGGGCAGGGCTGCCTATCCATGGTTCGCCTGGTATCTGTTGGGATGTTGGGATGGAAGGATCTCTAGTTTCTCTTCATACCCACGTTGGGGCCCTCTGATTAGAGTAGTCCCCTCCCTTTAGATCACAGGTACAGGACAAACACCCTGCCTGCCTGTTTTTCAGTGGTAGTATTAATGGCTGATGTTTAATGAGACTTAACAGTATCAGATGCTGTTCTAAATATTTCCCATACATTAACCATTATGAGGCAGTTACTATTATTATTTTATCTGTATTTTGCAGCTGAGGAATTGGAGGCACAGAGGGCTTCACTAATTTGCCTGGAGTTACCTCTAGTTGGCAGCAAGGCAGGGATTTGAACCAAGATGGCACAGGGATGGACCTAGAGGGGCTCCACTGACCCTTTGGCTTTCAATACAGTTCTTTTATCAAATCTCCTGATGATTTCCCAGGGGCTCACTCCATTCTTTTCATGTTTACTTCATTTAGACTTGGGATTTCTCTGTACAGTGGTCTACCCTCTCCCCATCTGCACTTTCACTTTCTGTGGTTTTGGTTACCCGTGGTTCGCTCTCCCTGATTTCAGTTACCTGCTATTTCAGTTATGCATGGTCAGCAGTGGTCCTGAAGCAAGTGGTCCTCCTTCTGGCATATGGTCAGAAAGTCAGTCATAGCTTAATGCTATGTGACCATGCATCCTTCACCTCACTTCATCTTCTTGTGTAGATGTTGTGTCATCTCACGTCATCACAAGAAGGGCAAGTACAGAGCAGTAAGGTATTTTGAGAGAGAGAGAAACCACATTCACCTATCTTATGACAGTATACTGTAATCCATTCTATTTTATTATTAGCTATTGTTTTTGCTGTGCCTAGTTTATAAATTGCATTTTATCATGTAAATGTATCATGTAAAGGAAAAAACATAGTATATGTAGGGTTTGGTACTATTCATGGTTTCAGCATCCCCTGGGGGTCTTGGAATGTACTCTTGTGGATGAGCAGATACTACTGCATGAACTTTGAGCTTGAGAGCAGTTTTCTATCATGTGTGGGTTTGTCTACTATTTGCTCAGCTCTCTGGTCCCATCTGCTGCCTATCTTCTAAGGATTTTTCACCATTTATGCTCTTCTGCTGGTACCTCTTTTGTCTCTCAGCCCTATTATGTGTGTGTCATATGCCTCTCTCTCTACATATGTTTACAAGTTAATTTGAAGGTATTTGGCACAGTGGAGGGGAAGATGTGTGTATTCTGGCCACCATTTTGATTCAATGTCTGTGGTACTTCCTATATGTATTTTATCTACTTACTTCCTCTTGGTGAGATTAATATCTTTATTTTGCTGCTATAATAATTAAACTTGAAGTAGCGTTTTGGGTGCAGAGGACATGATCACCATGTAGTAGCCTCTGGGGCTTTTTGTCTTTTGAATATAGATTATTAGATTCTATATGGTTTAGTCCTGATTCTACTGAACACACTTCCATATGTGGATAGTCAGACACGACTATCTATTTCTACTATTCGGAAAGAAGAGGAAGAAACAAGCCAGCATTGTTTGTTAAACTTCCTTAGGGACTGGTAAATCTCGATAAATATGATGTGTGCACATACTGAAAACATTGAATGCAGGGTTTGCAGGAGGGGGTGGCTAAATACTTTTTACTGAAATAAAACATATATATTTATAGGAAAGTGACAGGTCTTCTGTTATAACAAGGTAATCTGTTATGACAAAGTGAACACATTCACATAGCCAGTTCTAGATACAGAATATTACTAGCACCCCAGGAAGCTCTCTTTTACCATAACTTAAAGGTAACTACTATACTTCTATCACCATGGATTAGTTTTTCCTGTTTTTAAATTTTATGTGAATGGACTAGTACATGATGTTCCCTTTTATGTTTGAATTTTTTAATCAGAATCATACAGCATGAGCTTTTTCAGTGTTACATCTGATATCTACCCATGTGTTGCATGTGACAGGAGTACTTCTTCCTTTTTAATTGCAATACAGAATTGCATTATAGAAATAGCTTCAATCTATTTATTCACTGTTATTAATCGATATTTAGGTCATTACTAGTTTTTGGTTATTATGAGTAATGTTGCTTGTTCTGGTTATATATAAGGAATTTCTTCTGGGTCTTCACCTAGGAGTGGAATTATTGAGTCAGAGAGTTTGGTTTTTCATATGTTCAATGATATTAGATTTTGCCAGACTGTTTTCCCAAGTAATGGTACCAATGTAAACCCCATGAAGAGTGTAGGAGTGTTCCAGTTGCTCTATGAGCCCTTGGAGAAATTTGCATTATGGTTGTTATAAAATAATTTTAGCCACTCTGGTCATGATGAACTGTCATCTCATTGTGGTTTAATTTGTGTTTCCATGGTGATAATGAGATAAAAATATTTTTTAATGCTTATTGCCTATTTGGATATCCTTGTTTGTGAAGTTGCCTCCATAAGATTTTGCCATGTTAAAAAATATTTAGTATGCTACCTTCCTCTCAATGGCTTGTAGGGATTCTTCTTAATGTTTGAATGTGATTCTTTCTAATGTATTGAAAATATCTTTTTCTACTTTATGACTTGATTTTTCACTCTGCCTTATTTTTAATGAGGTCCAATATATCAGTCTTTTTAAAAAGATTTTATTTATTCATGATATATATATCTCACATATATATCTCATATATATGTATCTCATATATATATGTATATATGAGGGAGGGGGGCAGAGACACAGGCAGAGGGAGAAGCAGGCCCCATGCCGGGAGCCCGACGTGGGCCTCGATCCCGGAACTCCAGGATCGTGCCCTGGGCCAAAGGCAGGCGCCAAACCGCTGAGCCACCCAGGGATCCCCTCTTTTTCTTTATAGTATTGGGAAATTGTCCATCCCAAGGTAATGTTATCCTATAGAATCTTTAAACTTTTACCTTTATATTTATTTTAACATCAATGAGGAATTTTCTATTTTTGTTTTAAGTGGGCTCCAAGTGGGGTGGAGCTCCTCCAGGGTGGGGCTTGAACTCACAACCCTGAGATCAAGACCTGAGCTGAGATCAAGAGTAAGATGCTTAACTGACAGAGCCACCAAGGTGCCTCAAGAATTGTTTTTGATGTATGGTGTAAGATATGGGTCCTAAATTATTTTTAAGAGTGAAGTGATCCTGAAATGTAGGAGTTTGAGAACTGGTGATTTAGAGCTATAAATCCCTCTAAGAAACAGCTTTAGCTACATTCCACAAGCCTAAATATATTTCTGTATTTGGTATTACTCTCTTATAAGTATTTTTAATTTCCCTAGCAATTGCATATTTGATTCAGGTTATTTAGGTATATTGCTTAATTTTCTAATAATTTGGAACATTTTTGGGGTTTTGATTTCTGTATTAATTTCACTGTGGTCAGAGAACATACTCTGAATGATTTTAGTCTTTGAAATTGTTGGAGACGTACTTCATGGTTCAGTGCATGGTCTGTTTTGGTAAGTGCACCATGTCTACTTGAAAACCATTGTTATTGGGAGGAAGTGCTCCAGTCCCGTAGGGCGGGGGTAGTGGCACCCGTGGTCCTGGTTGCCAAGGCCACCAAGCCTGGGGCTGTGGATGCTGTGGCTCGTGGATCGTTACTTCACTGGCTGGTACAAAGCCGATGTCAAAGGCAAACCCTGTGAGGACCACTGTATACTACAGCGCTCCAACTGAATATGTGTCATCACATTGGCAGACTCTCATCCAGTTTTCAAAGTGGAAAAACAATTAAAAGCATCTCCTATCAAATCAGTACTAACTGTAGCCGACTTCAGAACAAGGTCTCTGGGAAATTTAAGCGAGGGGCAGTTTCTAATAGAGCTTGCACCTCTGTGTACGATTTACTGCTCAGATGGAGAAGAATATACCATATCTCGCTGTGTTAGAGGACGGCTGATGGAAATGAATGAAAACATTCTCCATAAGCCATCTATTCTTCAAGAGAAGCCGTCAACCGAAGGCTACATTGCAGTTGTATTGCCCAAATTTGAAGAAAGTAAAAGCATAACGGAAGGGTTACTGACACAGAAACAGTATGAAGCAGTCGTGGGGAAGCGCATTAATGCCCCAACAGCTCCATCATGAGGATTGTAATGGGGTAATGAGCAATGCGGCATGCTTATCCCTCCCTGGCCTGTGGCCTGAGCAGTCCGTGCACTAAAGAGCCACCTGCACATGTGAAGTGCTTCACACCCAGCCATCCGCAGAGAGACCTGACCTTAAAACTTAACCTAGTTTCCCTTCTTTATCTTATATAACGAGTCTTGGTTCTTGTTTTTGTCCTCAGCCTCCCAGATCTGCCCTGCCCATGTACTCACTCTGTTGTTTGCTTTTCTAACAACTGGCAAGCAGAGGATGTTTTTCTGATAAAAAATAAAGCACTTTGAGAAAAATTTGGACAAGACAGATCAGTGTCAAGTAGCAAAGTAAAAATAATTTAACCATTGTCCTATAACCCATTGGTAAATACTACATTTTGATGTGCTTTGATTTGAATGTTATGGCATGGTTATTGTTTTTGCCTCAACTTTCCTTCAGTTTGAAGTTGGAAAAAAATCAGGCTTTTTTAACCCATTTGGCTTCTGAATGACATTACAGAAAAGGCTGGTACAGCCTCTCCAGCCCTAGCTCTTCTCCCTTTAGGTAGTAGGGCAGGGGCAGGGCGTAGAGCATACCTCCTCCACTCCTTACACAGCGCGTAGCTCGGATGGCCTTCTCTAAAACAAAGTCAAATGTAACACTGGCTTCTTAAATAAGGGATACAGGAAAAGGCTTTGAAAACCACAAAGGGCTTTCCCAACATGGACGTATTCTAACGCAGTGTAAAGCTGCTTCTCATAGTCCGTACAGTATAGTCGCTCGGTCTCCCACTCTAGCTGTGGTGTAGCCAGCCAAGAAGTTATGAGAAGGTGCTGTAATCCAAAGGCACAGATGCCTTTGAATGGAACAAAAACTTTTACATCATCTAAACTAAAAACAGAACTGATTTATGCTTTAAAATTGTCTTAAGTTAGCATTTACACTGAATTTCAAATAAAAGGACTTAAAAAAAAAAAAACTATTGTTATTCTGTCCTGCTTGTTGTAGTGTTCTCCACACGTAAATTAGATTGTTCAAGTCAAGTCAATCTACTGATAGGTTTTTTTGGTCTGTTTTATTGGTTACTGAGAGAGATGTATTAAAAAATTGAGATATTTGAAAGCATTTTTATAAAATTTTCCTTTATATGTTTTGAGGCTCTGATATTAAATGCATACAGATTTAGGATTCTTATTTCTTGTTTTAAAAAGTTTTTATTTATTTATTGGAGAGAGAATGAGCAAGAGAGAAAGAATATGAGCTGAGGTAGAGGGCACAGAGCTCGGAGAAGGCTCGGAGAAGGAAACTCCCCACTGAGTTGGGAGCCTGACACAGGGCTGGATCCTGTGACTGCAGGGTCATGACCTGAGCTGAAGCCAGCCGCCTACCAGCTGAGCCACCCAGGTGCCCCTATGGTTCTTATTTCTTAATTTTGAATTATGAAAGGTTGAATTGACCTTTTATCATTTTTTAATGTCCTCGTTTATTCTAGCAATAATGGTTTTGGTCTAAAAGTATATTTTATGTGTTAGTATCCAGCTTCTCAAGATTTTTTGTTAATGTAGAAGTTAGTGTTTGTCCAATATCTTTTCTGTTTATTTTCCTATCATATTTAATGTGCATCTCTTATAGGCAGGAAATAGTATAGTTTAATATTTTATAATCTTGGCTAATGCTTTTTCTTTGGTTGAAATATTTAGTCCATGCACATATAAAGTAATTACTGATATTTTTGCATTTAAATCTGTTATTTTTTATTTGTTTCATTCTTGTTTATTTCTCTTTTTTTACTTTCTTTTGAATTAATCATTTTTATGATTCCATTTTCTTCTCCAGCATCTTGCTTGTTATAAATTTGTGATTACTTAAAAAGCAACCCTAGAGATTACAACATGCAATTTTATGTGGTGGAGTCTTTCTTAAATTAGTACTTTAAAACTTCCAAGCAATAAAAGACCCAGTAACAATTTATCTCTACCTCTTCAGTGGTGGCTTTTGTGCCATTTAGTTCATGTTTTAAAATTCTACATATATTTAAAACCTCACAAAGTATTGTTTTAAGCAGTCAATATTCACTTAGATTTAAGAGATGTTTTTTATTTGAAGAACTCCCTGCCATGCTGCTGCTGCTGCTTTCTCCTCCTCCTCCTTCTTCTTTTCAAATATTTTATTAATTTATTCATGAGACAGAGAGAGATAGACAGAGGGAGAAGCAGGCTTCCTGTGGGGAGCCCGATGCAGGACTTGATCCCAGGACCCTGGGATCATGCCTTGAGCTGAAGGCAGATGCTCAACCACTGAGCCACCAGGTGGCTCCTTTTATGCTTCTTTTGGTGTATGTCTGTCAATGAAAAATTCTCTCAATTCTTTTGTCTGAATATTTTTTAAATTTTGCCTTCCTTTATGAAGGGTCTCTTCACTGAGAATGGAATTTTAGGCTGGCAGATAATTTCTGTTAACACTTAAAAGATGTGATTTCATTGTCTTGTAGCTGTGTCATGATTTCTGCAGCATTGTCAGCTCACGATTTTTTTGTTGCTTTTTTGGTGTATTTTTTCTTTGATTTAAGTTTTTCTGTCTTTGGTCTTCAATGTGTTTCTTCATATTTATCCTGCTGAGAGTCACAGAACTTTAATTTGTAGTTTGATTTATTTTGACTATATTGAACAGTTCTTGGCCATACTCTTCAAATTGCTTCTTTTCAATTTCTCTGTCCTTTCATTGTAGAACTCTAAAATATACATATTTTAGGTGTTTTCACTATATCTCATATGTTTATAATGTCTTTTTTGTGTATATTTTTAATCTTCTTTCCCTTTATGTTTCGATTTAGATACTTTCCAGTACTTTATCTTCCAGTGCACATATTCTCTCTTTCTCAGTGTCTAATTTTTACTAAATCCAGCTGCTGAATTCTGAATTTGTTATTGCATTTTTCATTGACAATTTCCATTTTCTCTCTTTTAATGATTTCTAGTGGAATTTGCCTTTGTCATCTATTTTTTGAACATGGGTAATCATAATTATCTTGAAGATAATTTCTGATGTTAATTTGGGATTACATAGTAGAGTATCTTTTTAAAAATTTAGTTTCAGGGGCACCTGGCTGGCTCGGTTGGTAAAGCATGTGACTCTTATTTTTGGAGTTGTGAGTTCAAGCCCCATGTTGGGCATAGAGCTTACTTTAAAAAAGCAAATAAATCAAGTAAAATTTAGTTTCAGGGTTTTTTTTTTGTTCAGTCTCCTGGTATATCAGATGGTTTTTTTTTTTTAACAAATTATTATTTTAATGACAGATATTTGTAGTTCTGGGTGATGTTCTCTTCCTCCAGGGAGGATTCAGTTTTATTCTGACAAATAATGAGGGGAAAGGCAGTCCTGAACTCCAGTTTTATCTCTTGATCACTGTGATACTGCGGAAATCTCTGCTGAGATGTTTAGCCTTCTAGCAGCCTCTTCCTCCTGGTATCTTAACATTTTGTCTAGTGTATATGCAGCTTAGGAATTGTCAGAAGCCTCGAGAGGAAATTTCACATAACTTGTTATGTTCACTTCTTTATGTTCCTGGAATTTTGGCTCTTATGTGGTTGGTTGCCTTGGTTATGGTACACTCCAGTTTTCCTTTCCACAGTCCAGGGAAACTGCTGCAAGTTCTAGGCTGGTGTGTTCTACTCAGCCTTTATGTCCTATGTTGTAAAGCAGATATCTTTCCAAAGGGAAAAAGCAGCTGTAAACCGATGGCTCTTCTCAGTGCAATTTTGTTCTCTGTGATTTTGGCTGGTCAGATCCTGACTGCCTTGGTTGCATTTTGAAGCCTTCAGAAATTTAATTTTTAATTTTAATTTTGAAATAATTTTAGACTCAGAAAAGTTGCAAAACTAGTACAGAGAGCTCACTTATACCCTTTACTCATCTTCCCCTGATGTTAGCAACCTACAGATAACCTTAATTATTTATATTTATCATTGAGTATTGCCATATTTTCCAAGCTGATAATAGCAGAATATGACTGTTAATTGGTTAAAAATAAACAACAACAATAACAACAACAAAGGGAGCCAGTAGAGAGGGTGACATTTTTGGTGTGGGGCTTCTCCAAGTGTATGTCTCAGAAATCTCCTCTGAGACTTTTTTCCCTGTGTGAGACATCTTCCAATTGGGGAGAGGGGAAATGCTGCATCTTCTATGCATCCCCTTGAAAATCCACAATGCCATTTCCATTTTAAAGTCTCTGAAAAATGTTTCGGTAAAGAGATCTGCCAATTTTGGTTTATCCGAATGTTTCCAAACTTACATGGCCAAGGACCTGTTTTTTTGTTTTTTTGTTTTTGTTTTTGTTTTTTTTTTTTTTGCTTGTTTAGCCAGTGTTTTGTGGCACACTTATTAGGAAATACTGTTCTAGAGCACTTTCTAATTTATCCTGAGGTATCAATTTTGCTTTTTTGCATTTTCTCCTAGGTTCTGGCTTGCTTACTGTTTAATTTCTTGCTTCATTAAAGGTAAGAAGGTGGAGAAGCCAAGTTTTCTTTGAAAACAGATATTTGCTCAAGAAGAAGGCCAAGGCTGTGTTAACATTTACCACTAAGACCCCAGACACATCTAGCTGAAAAGCCAAATGCAAACCTTTGTTTCCCAAATAAACTTCTTTTACATGACTGCTCTGTTGTAGTCTTTGAAAATGCTTTTTGTTTTCCTATTGCTGATGCAATTGGAGAGGAGATGGCAGATAGGCTTCTGTCCCTGACTGCAGGGCCCAGGCAGCTTCAGATATGCCTCCTTTACAGCAGGATCTTTCTCCCTGGGTCAAGATTACATGAGCCACGCTGACTTGGCTACATGTTTGTGTTTCAGATTTGCAGCTTCTGTCTGGCATGCGCAGGTCAGAAACGATGTTGGTGACAGGGAAGATGAATAAGTGAGGACAGCTTGCATTTTTAAAGTTGAAGAAGGTGGTTGGCAGAGTTTTAGAGTGAAATTTTGACCCTCTTCCCCAGTCTGCTTCTTCATGTGTGTTCATCTCCTAGTGGATCCTCCCTGTCCATCCTCAGGCACCTGTCTGGTGCCTTCTCCTTGGGCCACTTGGGTGATCTTCCTGGATGAACCCAGATCTGATCATACCACTCACCTGTTTGAAAGTCTCCACTGCCCACAGGATTAAGTGCAGCCTTGGGATCTGGCCCCTGCCTGGATGCTTGTATATTCATTTCCATTTGTGGTCAGTCTTTCATATCAGTTACCCTTACTGATCACTGTGCTGTTTCCTGAATGCCCTCATATCTTTTAAAATAAGGTATGGCTGAGGTTATGCTGTTCTCTCTGCCAGAAATGCCACTCTTCTCTGGTCATCTTGTTATACTCCACATATCCTTCTAGGCTCTGTTCTGGAGCGTTCTTGGCACTTACTCATCCATATAAGTTGCTTCCTTCCATCTAGGTTTTTTTTTTTTTAAGATTTATTCACGAGAGACACAGAGAGAGGCAGAGACACAGGCAGAGAGACAAACAGGCTTCTTGAGGGGAGTCTGATGTGAGACTCAATGCCAGGATCTCAGGATCATGCCCTGAGCCAAAGGCAGATGCTCAACCACTGAGTCACCCAGGTGTCCCTAGAATTTAAATTTCTGTGCTTAATTTTTATTGGGGAGCATGTTTTTGTTACTCTTAACCCATCTTTGTTGCTCATTTCTTTCTAGTGGTTGTAAATGCTTCCACCTGGCTTCCCAAGGCCCCAGTGCTGCAGGGTAGTTTCTCTTCTCCAGTGACATTGGTGATATCTTGACCTAGCCAGAGAGCTGGGCCTGTGGATTGCCAAAGGTGCTGAACTCAGACAGTGGTTTGCATATAAATGTGTCGTGCCCCCCCCACTTCCTTTCCACACCCCCCCCCCCCCCCCCCCCCGGAATTAAGCAAAGCCTGATTCTAGGCTCTTGTCTCATGGGGAGCTTGTAGATACCTAAAAAGGAACCAGGTTCCTGTCTACCCAACAGGAACCAGGGCCTGTAGCAGACAAGACACCAATATAACTGAGGCTTTAACCCTGCCCATTGTGTTGTTTTTCTGTGCCTTTTCTGGTCCATAAAAAAGTTCATTCTGTTATTAAAGCCTTGCTTGTCTCTATGGTTCCTTTTTTTTATATATTTAATCTATCATCATTATGTATTCAGAGCATAGGGATGTATCAGAGTTGAATTTATCCAATTAACTTCACCAGAAGAAGCTTGAGTATTTATATTTAGCTTCCCACACTTAGAAGAAATAGAACTGCAGTTTCTGTAACTCTTGAATAAGGTCAGGAGCCCTTAGGGATCATGCCTGTCTTTTTTGTCTTTATGTCCATGTACCAATTGTAGTGCCTTACACATAGATGCTCAACTGTATTCTTTGATGAAGTATCAACTATCATTGTGTCGTCTAAGGAACTGATACCAAATGTATATTTATACTTACTTTCTCAGAACGACTGAACATCACTGGGAAATTCAGAAAAAGCAGAAGAATGATCATGATTCTTACCTGCGACTCATGTTGAAAACCATCCTATATTGTCTCTTTCCAAACAAGAAAGGAATATTAACCTCACTAGTTTTTGTTCTTAAAAGTGGGATCACTCCTTCATGTATTAGACTCTCTGCTTTTTGGAAATAGAACAGGTATAACCTGAACCAATAAGAATGGATTCAGATTAAGGAAGTTCCAGGTCTGCCTCTCAGTACAAATGAGATTTTCAAGTGGATATTTTAAAACAGGGATCTATGCATGGGCTCCTGCAGGGAGGGGAGGTCATAGTCACCCTCGGAAATTATAGGCACCTGTACCAATCAGTATTTTGCTGTATAACAAAACACCTCAAAACACAGTGTGACTCAAAAGCAAAAGCTATTCACAATTTTGTGGGTTTGTAATTTGGCCCGGGCTCACTGGGTAGGTCTGCTGGTTGGCTGATCTCAGCTGGGCTTGAGCTTACTCGTCTGTTAGTAGTCAGCTGCCAAGTGAGCCGGAGGTTTCGTGCTCTGAGAGGACTCTGCTTGCAAGACTTGTCTCTGCCCTGAGTGGGCTTTCATTCTGCATCATGCTAGCTCAGGCTTATTCATGTGGAGATGGTTACAGTGGGCGTCAGAGGGTGAGCAGGAGTATGTACACAGCCATTATGGCTATGATGTACCGATAAGGCTTGAACTCAGTACTCCTGCAGGGTTGCTTACTTTCTGTTCTATTGACAAAAGCTAGTCACCAGGTAGAGAAATCGACTGCACTTCTTAGCAGGAGAGCGACAAGGTATTGTGGCCGTTTTTGCAATCTGCCATGCAACAAAATGAGTGTTTTACCTGGGAAGTAGTTGCGTAACTTTCATTAGAGTCTCAGAATATCACCTTCAAAGTTAACTAATATTTTAAAAGATTTCAGTACTGAACAAAAAGATGTTTGGGGGATCTAAATGATGGATGCTTCCATGTAAACACTGCTTGAGGGGGTGGCACTGGAATTCTGGATTATTTTTGTGGAAGGTTAGACTTGGTATCCAGGCATTAAGATAGTGCCCTCTACATCTATACTGAGCCTGAAAAATAAAAACTGTCATCCAATGTATCACGTAGCTTTTGTTGAGTAACAAAGCACTCTGATGGGGATCCCTGGGTGGCGCAGTGGTTTGGCGCTTGCCTTTGGCCCAGGGCGCGATCCTGGAGACCCGGGATCGAATCCCACGTCGGGCTCCCGGTGCATGGAGCCTGCTTCTCCCTCTGCCTGTGTCTCTGCCTCTCTCTCTCTCTGTGTGACTATCATAAATAAATAAATAAATAAAAAATTAAAAAAAAAAAACAACAACAAAGCACTCTGATGTGGAGTGTAAAACAACCACCATTTGTTCAACTCCTGTTTCCATGGGTGAGCTGAGGAGGCTCGCCTCAGCTGGGCTTTCCTATGTGTCTGCTGCAGTCAGCTGCAGGTCAACCGGGGGCTCTGATTCTGCAGATTGACTGGTTGTCCTGAGGGGTGTTTGGGCCATTTTGTTTCTCACCACCCAGCAAATTAGCCCAGGCCTATTCACATGATGGCAACAGGATTTAAAGAGAGTGATTGGAAGCATACAACATCTGCTAAGGCCTGCACTTCAGTCTGTGGTTCAAAACAAGTATCAAGTCCAGCCTGGATTCACAAGGGGATAGGTAGACTCCAACTCTGGCCAGGAGGAACTGCAAAGACATAGCTAAAGAGAAGATAAAAAATCATGGCCATTTTATAATCTTCCCCTATGTACTCTGTCCTAGTAATTCCTTCTCACACCTCGATTTTAAGTTACGTCCGTACACCTACATTCCTCTTATTAAATAGTAATACTGTATTTGCATTGGCAGTGTAAATAGTAGCAGAAAGTCACACTTACATGTAAAAGAACCTGTGATCCTTTTACCATTAATTGGTGGTAACCCTCCCTCTTTACTACTGATTTTTAAATTCATATAAATATTTTAAAGCTATAAACAAATTGTGTTAATGTGCTTGACTAAGGAAAGTGATTTAACTTATTTTCTTTCAATCCTCCCTGTTCTCTAAAGCAACCCACACTAGAGCCAGAGTCGCTTTGCTAAAAGGTTTCTTCAACTACATTGCTTGATAAAGAACCTTTAGGGACTTCACAGTCATACCTCTTCACTTGGCATATGAGAATTTGTGTGATCTGGCTTCTCTAAGTTTTGGCTTTTATTTTCCTCCATTCTTGTTTGATCACTATTCATTATAGTCAAACCAAGTTTCTTACTGTTTCTCAAACAGATTTACCCTCTACCAGTGATTCTTAACCATTCAAAGGCATTTTTGGTTGTCACCGTGTGGGTATGTGTGCGCCACTGGCATTTAGTGAGTAGAGGCCAGGGATGATGTTAAAGATCCTGTAATGCACAGGACAGGCTCCTGCGACAGAGAATTATCTGGTCTAAATACCAGAGTGGCAAGGTGGTAAAACCCCGTCCTACACATTGCTGTCTCTGGGTATTTTTCCGCACTGCCTCATGCTGTGAAGCTCCTTCCATGCTGCCTGGTGAAATGTCCTTTATCCTTAAATGGGCAGCTCAAATGCCAAGCCTTGTAGGAAACAGGTCCTGGATGTCTCCCCTCTTCCGCTTGTGGGCTCTCAGGATCCTACGAATCACTAAAATGCCTATTACTTGGCATGTTTACAATAATTTGCATCCAGCACTATTTTGTTCATATTTTTCCTCCCTTGTATTTTAGTTGAGTGTGCATGTATTTACTCTTCTGCTGAACTCTAGATTCCTGGATGATAAGGATCTTATTTATCTGTGTTTCTACTAGAGCACCTACCATGTACTTTACATACAGTAGGTGCATAATTATCTATTGAGTGAGTGAGAAAATACATATTTTCATGTCCTTTGATACAGTTACCTGTTCCAATTTTCTTAAAGGGTTTAGTAAAAAAAAAAAAAAAAAAGAAAAGAAAAGAAAAGAAAAAAGAAGAAAGAAGAAGAAAAGAAAAAAAGATGCAACAAGCTGAACATGAGTTGTCTTTTTTTTTTTTTTGGTTTTGTTTGTAATGGGTTGAGTTAAAGTATGATAAATTATTGTACAATGCAATTACTTGTGTTTATTTTCACAGCTATTTAGCGAAAAAATAAGTGGTGTTGAAGGAACGAAACTAGATGACGAATTTCTTGACATGGAAAGGGTAAGAGAGCATGTTATTGTCATTTGTATTACAAATTTGATTTTCATTGTGATATGAGATGTAGTGATAACGTAAAGGACATTAGAGTGAGACTCTGGGATGTAGTAAATGCCCCCTAACACAGACATGGGATATGGCTGTTTGGTTCCCTCTAGTGGACAAAGGTCAGAATGCTCCAAAGATGGTCAATCTTGGCAGTTATTCCAAGGAAAAGACCAAAGTAGGGACCTCTGGGTGGCTCAGTGGTTGAGCACCTACCTTGGGCTCAGGGAATGATCCTAGGGTCCTGAGATGGATCCTGCATCGGGTTCCCCGCAGGGAGCCTCCTTCTTCCTCTGCCTATTCCTCTGCCCTTCTCTCTGTGTCTCGTGAATAAATAAATAAATGCTTAAAAAAAATACCAAAGTAATTGTGATGATTTATCCTGGAAAATCAAAATGTATTTCTGGGATGAGACATTTCAAATACATAGAGATTCCTTCACGGTGCAGAGGACTCTGACTCTGTTCCCACATGTTGTAGAAGCTGAGTGACAAGTGACGTTTATCTGGGTTCTGCTACTAGAACCAGCACTGTGAACTTGAATACGTCTTTCATCTTTCCTGACTGGTGACACAAGTTTTATATGTGTGCCCTGACTACCTCACATGGATGCTGGGATAATTATGCAAAAAAATTAACGTGTATGAAAGTATTTAGAAAAATACGATGATCTTGTTATAGAAATGAATGTAATATGCTCTGAAGGAAGAGTAGAAATTCCGTCCCTTAATGATGATGAAGTTCTGTCCCTGATGATGTTTCCTCATCAGCTGTATGAGATAGCCAAAGTAGAGGTAGAACTGGGACTGCTAGTAGTTACCAGCTTCCTCAGTTTCCTTCCCCATGGTCCTGGGCCCTTTAAACATAGGCTTGTTTTAATAACTAGACTCCCCAGATGAAAGAGGGCAGAAAGAAAGCAAAGAATCTAGCCTCAAATGTTGCATCAAGAATACAATATACAGCAGGTTGTAGAGCTATCATCAGATGCAGGGGAAGAAGTCCAATCCCAGGCTGTGGCTTGGAGGGTTCCTATCCTCAGGATATCCTGGCCCTGGCCAGACTTCCCTGCAGGGAGCTCCTTATTTTCAGGATGAGCATTATTAAGTTTCTAGAAGTGTTAATGCTTTGAGAAGAAAAGCTCATTTTGTTTTGCTTTTGAAAAAACTTATTTCTGAAAATTGAAAAACATAGAAATATTTTAACATCATTGGCATACCTGGAATTACTTTTTAAAATCCCTTGGTATATAAAGATATCATGTGTGACTCTATTACTAACAATGATTCAGCTCAAATGTTAAATTTAAAAGCACATTTCAGCAATTTTAGTTTCAACTGATGGACTGAGATCCCTCTTGTTTACTTCTTTCTCTCCCTAAAACCCCAATGAATGACAGAAGAAATATAAAAATAAAATCTAGTTTTTTTTCTTACAGTAGTGAAAAGCATGGAAATATCTAATATGTGACCAGAGGTTTTAAGGACTTTTCTGGAAGAGAGTAGACAGTATCAGACCCACCTAAAACACGGCACAGAAATGACAAAGGAATGGAGTTATTCCATGGCAAATCCTAAAGTTAATGGAGTTATTCCATGGCAAATCTTAGTCCTAGTGGAGGACCAAGAGAAATGCCGAAGTAAAATTTGATGCAAAAAAATCAACAACCATCAAATGGAAAAAGTTATAAAAAAGAGGGCACCTGGGTGTCTCAGATCATGATTTCAGAGTTCTGGGATTGGGCCCCTTGTTCAGGCTCTGCGCTCAGCCAGCAGTCTGCCTGAGGATTCTCTCTCTCCTTTACTCTCTTGCCCCCACCCCTGTTTAATGCTCTCTGTCTCTCTCTTTCTAAAATAAATAAATCTTTAAAAAAACTATTTAAAAAGATGCAGTCGTGCAATCTATCAGAAAATTGTAATAGTTATGAACCATTATGCACCACATAACATGGCGTCTAAATACATAAGGTAAAGGTTGTCAGAAATACTTGAAAAGTTGACAAAGAGTAGAATATTTCACAGACCTCTCATTAAATAACAGGTTCAATTGACAAGATTGGCTCATAGATGATTAGTATAAAATACGATTACTAGATTTGATTATAAATAGATGCAGGGTAGCCCTGGTGGTGCAGCGGTTTAGCGCCGCCTGTAGCCCGGGGTGTGATCCTGGAGACCCGGGATCGAGTCCCACATCGGGCTTCCTGCATGGAGCCTGCTTCTCCCTCTGCCTGTGTCTCTGCCTCTCTTTCACTCTCTCTGAATAAATAAATAAATAAATCTTTAAAAAAAAGTAAATAGATGCAGATATCTGCATTCCGCAAATTGAAAATCTGTATTCTTTTTAAATACTTTTAGAACGATTGAAATAATTATATACTAGGCTCCAGAAAAAAAAAAAACAACAAAAAATTTCCCAGTGTAAAATATAGAATACAAGGATTGCAAGGAAGGCACAGTTTCCCAATTCTGGATGTTTGGAAATTTAAAAATGCATAAAAATTATTCTTAGCTTGAAGAGGAAAAGAAAGTAAAATCAAAGGTCATTTAGTTATGAGAAACAGAATTCTATATATCAGAACCCATGGTATATGGCTACATTTTAAATATACTTCATAGAAAACAAATGAAGAAAATGAATAAATCATTTAAGTCAAGAAGCTAGGAAAGTAACAGCAAATTAAGTCACTCTACGTGAAATGAAATCAATACAGATAAATGAGAGATTAATAAAATAGGAAACAATAACAAAAAAGGTAGAATCAATAAATAAACCCAAGAACTATTTTTTGTTTTCAAATAGCCACCTCTGAATGTGGCTGAATGTGACCAAGACAGAGAGAAGGGTAATAAACATAAATGAATCACATAAGGAGTAAGATGGATATAGTGTTAGGTATGGATTCTTTTTTTGGGGGGGGTTTATAATTTCTTTTCTAAAATAATAATTAAAAAATAGAATACTCTTAACAGCCATCAGAAACCAGGGCTGCTAGCAGCTCTCTGGCTTAGGCTGAGGGCTGGAAGAATTAGTGGCACAAGCTTTGGGGCACTGCAGAGGTAGGGTGCCAATATTTGAAGGAAATTCCAGATTTAATCAATGGACAAAGATGCCTTCATACCAGGTAGACTTTACAAAAATAATTTTTACCTCTGGAATTTACCGTGTTTGTCCTGATGGTTTGCAGCAAACATTGCAGAGCATTTTGTTAACCTGAACATCGCCACCCCACCCCCCACCCCTGCCCACAATATCCCCAGCTACTCCCGGAGGAAGGTTTTGTTTTATTTTTTTGTTTTTAAACTACATGGGTTATTTTT
Organism: Canis lupus dingo; assembly: GCF_003254725.2. Classification (NCBI taxonomy): domain Eukaryota; kingdom Metazoa; phylum Chordata; class Mammalia; order Carnivora; family Canidae; genus Canis; species Canis lupus. The sequence goes on from NC_064245.1 coordinate 55,342,302, forward strand.
TCAGTGTTCATCTTGATTGCCTATATTTGCCAGGGTGGTTAGTGGGCCTCTTCTTCATTTTGTAGAGGGTGATTCACAGTTGTGATGGCTGGGCTGTCCTGGAAGCTGCTCCAGGTTGTGCACATCAGGCATGTGGGTTTTTTGGCCATTTGTTTCTTGGCTTTTTTCCTCCCAAAGATAGAGAAGGATCTAAAGTAGAAAGCAATCCTGCCACAGCTCTCATGGGTCACCCTTCAGAGATGACGCCTAGCTCCCTGGTGCTTTTTCATGTCTAAAGAGGGTTGGATATATGGAAATGGACACTCTACACTGTGTTTTAATTAATATGAAACTTAGGAGAGTTGAGAAATCTAAAACTTAGTTTTTCTTAAGCTTAAACTGAACATATGAATCTTAATTATTAATTTAGTAATTTCAGCATAAAAATCAATCTCAGCTAATCTTAATTTTAGGTTCCCTTAAGTCATAAATTTAACAGATTAAATCCCTAAATATTTATCTCCAGTTATATAATTCAGCAGATTCCTCTAGACATTTCAAATATCTAGGGTCACAAATGCAACGCGTGGAATCTGCTCCTATGTCACATCCAATTTAAAACAGAGTTTTCCTAAGTACTTAAGTTTCTTGAAACTCTAATAAAACATAAACATTTAGGTGATCGTATTCTCTTAAACATTTCAACGATCTTCATAAACAGTTGAACATACCAAAGAGAGTTCAAAGCTTACAAAACCTGTTAGAAGGCCATATGCACTTACGCACACATGCCTCACACACACAACTGACACGTGTGCATCAGTAATACAGGTGTGATTCATATCTTTATCATTAACGTACGGTCCTTTTAAACCTTCCCGGGGCCCTGAATTTAGGCAATCAGCTAATGGGAACAAATACAGTTTCAGGCTAGTTGAGCTAGCTTGGTTGAAAGCTTCTGATCCTGACCAGATGATAGTTTTTTCAATTATGAAATTGAATTTCTTGTATTACAAATCACTCTACAACTTGCTTTCTTTCCCTGACAATGCACTATGGGCATCTTCCTAGTATATGTGGGAAGTATATTTTTTTGTCTTGTGATTAAAGGGTATTCCTTTATTTGGATGTTTTACCATGTATCCAGTCAATTTCTTATCACTTATAATTCAAGTTAGTTTCAATTTTTAATACGACATAAAATGGTCTAACATCCTTTTATATCACTGCACTTTGCTGGTGTGTTTCCAGATGATAAATTCTTGGAAGTCTGAGAGCTGGTACACTAATATGCTCATTAGTAGGTCCTTTACCTTGATCTCCAGAAGTTGTATCTGTTTTGCACTCCATGTGTGAAAGGGTCCATTCCTCCACGCTTGTATAATAGCTAATATTGGGTCAAATCAATTAAAACATTTTTTTTTTTTGTCAATCTGATGAGTTGACACTCCTTTTTAATTTAGAATTTTTCTGAATATTTTGTCAAATGTTTGAACTTGTATTTTTTCCCATTTGTGGATTGCCAGTTTACGATCTTGTCCCTTCTAGTTGGGTTGGGTTTTTTTTTTTTTTTTTTTTTAAATGGAAGTTCTGTGTGTTTGGGATACTAAGCACATGTCTCTGTATAGTTTTATTTTTCTTTCATTTTGTCATTTTTATCAAACTTCATGTACTGTGTCTTTTCACTGTTCAGTCTTTAATTTTATAGAGTCAGAATTTTGTTTTTTTCACTTATGACATTTAGATTTTGGATCATGCTTAGAAGATTCTCCCCATCCTCATATTTCAAAAGATGCTCCTGTAAAATTAAGTACTTTTACAGTTTGTTTTTAGGTCTATATGTGTAATCCAGTTTGTAGTGTGAGGCATGAACCTAACTTTATTATGAATTTGCCAAGTTGTAACAAAAAAATTGAGATTTGAATTAATTTTACATGTTCATTTAGGGGGAGGATTTATTTCTTTGTATAATTAAACTTTCCCATTTAGGAATATAGCTTCTCAGATAGATATTGTACATTTCTCATTGTATTTATTCCTTATGGTCACATATTTTTAAATTGCTCTAATGACTGGGATCTCTTTTTCCTTTATATTTTCTTTCAGGGTATTGATGGTATGAAATAAAGGTATTGAGAGAAATATGCATAATTTAACTTTATTGTATATTCAGTGTCTGGCTAACCAGCAACCAGTGTCTGGGAATTTTTTTTTTTTTTTAATTCTATTTATTCATGAGACACACACAGAGAGAGGCAGGGACATAGGCAGAGAAAGAAGGAGGGTCCCTGCGGGGAGCCCAATGCAGGACTCAATCCCAGGACCCTGGGATCACGACCTGAGCTGAAGGCAGACTCTTAACTGCTGAGCTGCCCAGGTGCCCCTCTAGAACCGATTTTACAGAAGGAAGGAGTCAGTCGTAACATGGCAGGGAAGCCTCTGATATTAACTTCTGCCCACAGAAGGGTTTATGTTAGTGATGTGCTAGTGAGAATGATTCTTCCATAATTGATTTACTGTGGTAGTTTCTGATGTGAATCATTATTAGGGTGTCCGTATGTAAGTATAGACATCAAGTTCACCCAGCAGATGAGGAAAGTATGGCTCAGACATGCTTTGAGAGAACTTCAAGTATATCTAGTGGAGTAATCTAGTGGAGCATAATGACTTGTCCGAGTTTTCTAAATATTACACGAATAGTCACTTTAATGTTAGAAAAAGAAATGAATGTTCCCCATCATCACGGGGAGGAAGAGCTGTCCCAAAATCAAAGTGAGAAAATATTGCTCCTCCCTCAAAAAGCTGAAATTCATTTAGGTTAAAATCATCATAATAATGTGTTATAAATATTAAATTAATCCCTATTGCTTTTGTGTTTTACTATAAGCTCCTTGTTTGTTATTTATCAACATTTTCATGTGTTTTTCTTTTAAAGAAAATAGATATTACCAATAAAGCTGTTGCAGAAATTCTTTCGAAAGCCACAGAATATCTTCAGCCAAATCCAGGTAAAGTTAGAAAATGTCTTGAAATATTCTGTTGTTCATTCACTGGCCCAGACCAATAACCCATGTGTCCTTGGCATATGGCTGGCATAATTTAGAAACAATGTCTTCTGTTTCTAAATAATGAAATTCAGCTTCTTAAAGTCAAGCTTCCAGTGACCGGAGGTAGTTTCAGTGAATTCCAGCCAATAAGAAGCAGAGCAGACACTTCTGTGAACTCTGGTCACATCATTTGGATGAGGCTTCGTCTTAGTTTCAAGGTACTGCTACTAAGCAAAGACATTTTTTAGGGGATGCTTAGAAAGCCACTTTTCTTATTGAGGCACCTCCTCTTTTAGGAAAAATTTCTGTCATCCTGCTCTAAAGGTGTATATTAACTTGAAATTGATATAACGGAAGGATTTTAATTCCAAGGTCATGAAGCAATATCCCTTGATGAGTTTTTCCTGAGTTATGAATTACAGAAATGAATAGGGGACAGGGCATCCAAGCCTTGAATTCTGTGAATATCCAAAACTGCCTTTCCTTTTGAGGAATTTATTATTTACATGTAGAGACCTGTGATTCCCTTGGCTTTGGGAATCCGCACAGACCCAACCATCTGTAAATCTAGACAGTAAAAATTTTAAAACATTAATTTTATAAGAATCATGTCCAAGGAGGTTGGTGGGTATAAAAGTCTTTAGAATTGCGTGGATGATTACAATTTTAAAAACTATAATAAATACCTCTCTTGGCTGGCCGCCTCAGTGATTGAGATGAACCACATGAGTTCCTTTTCCTGATAAATCGGCCAACACATACTTTGCTAGCGCTTACTTCTGGTGAGGTGCTTTCCTGGATCCTGGGATAGTGTGAAGCGGGACCCAGATCCCAGCCTCAAAGAACTGACATTGGAAGAGGGCAGGAATGGCTGAGAGCCAACAGTGAAAGTGTCCACTTGGACAGAGGCCTCTCGTTACTTCCAGTTTAATGGCTATTAGCCACATGACTGCCATCCCCCAGTTTCTACCCTGGCAGTGGGAAGGAGGAGCTGAGCTTGTGTGTGTGTGTGTGTGTGTGTGTGTGTGTGTGTGTGTGTGTTGTTGGAGAGGGAAGGCTTTGTGCACAGAACCAGGAAGAAAATGGCTTTGAAGCTGAGGTGGGCCAGATGCAAAAAAGGCTGGCACTGGGAGTGTCTGAAGCAACATCCACATTACCTGAGAGACTGTGGGAAATGCAGAATCTTGGGCTCATCCCAAATTGCCTGAATCAGACTTTGCATTTGAATAGGATCTTTGGGTGATTTGTATGCACATTACAGCTTGAGAGGCACTAGACTAGAATACATTAAAACAAACGTGTAATTATTAAAGTCAAAGAAAATAAAAAGTATCCTTTTACTTCCTAAAGTTACCTCAAACACCACAAGGTAGTATGGGATTCGCTCTCTGGTTTGTAGAATAAAGTCCCAAATCCTTAGCGTGGGATTCGGTTCACAGTCACATTTTCCCATGGATATCTCCTGGTCTGTCCTGTTTTGATTTCTGTTTAAGTCAAACCAGCCTCCTCTTTATCTTTTGGTTATAAACCATAAGCATTCCCTCTTCCACGCTTCATTGACGCGATTTCTGCCTTTTTAGGGGCATCTTTCTATCTTTACTTAGCAATATCGCTTATAGTTTCCTTTTCCCGACACCATCCCAAACTTTTATCTGCAAAGTACACCTTGTAAATTCTGCCTTACGGAGTAACTAGTCTCTGAGCCCCTTTAGGCCTGATGCTGTCCTGGGTCTTTCAGGAGCCCCAGGACATGGCATAGGGTGTCACACAGAGTTGGGATCAGTAAACACTCATTGCCTGAATCCAAGAAAAGCAGCTCAGGAGCGGTGGCCACCCATGATCCCCTGATCCCCCGAAGGGCTTGGGGGTCCAACTGCAGCAGGGGGCCCTCCACACAGGCTCATGTTCACTCAGGGGAAGTCGTAAATGGGAATGTGCAGCAGTCCCTCATCATGATGTTGCACATGATCAGACCAAATGGATTCTTGGTGCCCGGGGAGGGCATTAAGGGCCCGTTAGTGGTTTGACGCATCCACCTGAGCAATTCTGTCCTGAGTTACAGGTTGGTCCCCAGGAGGAATTGCCTGCCCTGACTCAGGGCGTGGGGGTAGGCAGGCCTTTTGCAGTGTCTCTCTCTGCCCCTGAGGTTAGGGCAACCTAGTTACTGCTCTCTGGGGTCAGTGGAGGGTGTTTCTGTTTTCCTTCCTGGCTGTGCTGTAGTGCGCTTAGCTCCTCCCTGGGAGACAGAATCTAGGAGATCCTGTGGGAGGTGAGAGCGGCTACATTGCCCCATTCCACACCCCCCACCCCTACCCTCAGGGCTCCTACATGTTGTCCACCCAGGGTGGGGAGGCTGAGTTTTGCCATCAGTTTGTTAAATGTGATGTACCTCTGGCTGCACTGTGTCATTTTAAGGAATTACAAATGACAATGTTTTTAAGCATACAGAGCTAAGCTAGGAATGCTGAACACTGTGTCGAAGATTCGAGGGCAGGTGAAAACCACTGGCTACCCACAGACAGAAGGCTTGCTGGGCGACTGCATGCTCAAGTATGGGAAGGAGCTCGGGGAAGGCTCCACGTTTGGTGAGTGTTCACATGTGACCTGGGCCGGGTATAGGTGGTGCACACTGCCTTCTTTTTTTATTTTTTTTAATATTTATTTATTTAGAAAGAGAGAGCAGAGTGGGGGGCAGAATCCTCAAGCAGACTCCCCGCTGAGCAGGAAGCCCGACCCAGGGCTCGATCCCACGACCCTGAGATCATGACCTGAGCTAAAACCAAGAGTTGGACACCCAACGAATAGACTGAGCTACCCAGGCACCCCTCAATGCCTTCATTTTAACAACCTTATTGTTATTTTTCTTTTATATCTCCTGAATCATACATGTTCATTGCAGGAAGTTTAGAAAATATAAGCAAGTAAAATATGAGAAAATAAATGCCAGCATCACCCACAATCACACATCCAGATCCTTTGTTTATTCTCATATATATTCACATGCACCCTCACAGAATCATAATGGAGTTGTGGTGTATATATCCTTAGACTTCATGTAACCTGTTTATTCCCATTGATTATATCCTGATCCACGTCATAAAATAATTATTAATCTTCTATGATATTGTTTCTGAAGGCTGCATAATAATCCATGTGTGATGTCATAGCTCATTCCATCAATCCCAATTATTAAATACTTAGATTTTTTTTACTTACGCAAAAAAATTTTACATAGTGTTTATACAACCGTGTTCATAGGCAAATCTTTGGGGCTAGCCAAGATTATGTACTTAGATGAAGTCCCTAGTCGTGAAATTGCTGGATTGAGAGTGTGCCTGTTTCTGCAGATTTTTTGAAGAATTATTTCCAAAGGACCCTCCAGAAAGGTTATGCCAGTTGCACACTTGCCAGGAGTGCATGAGTGTATGTTTCCCAGCACAATTGCTAACTGCAGGAATTATTTTTTTTACTATTAAATAACTGATAATTTGATATATAGCATGTAAAATTGATCTCTTGGTGATGTTTTAACTTTGCTTTTTGGATTATGTGTAAGGAAGCATTCCTTCCTGTTTGTCATCATTTTTGTTAATTGTGTATGTGTATCCTTTACCTGTTCTTTCATTAAGGTGTTCATTTTTTTTCCCTTTCCTTGTTCATGAGCTCTTTCAATGGTCAGGATATTTGCTCTTTGTCTGCCATGTATGCTTGTGAAGTTACACCCCAGGTAGGCATTTACCTCTGACCTTGTAGATGGAGACCTCTATAATGGAGAGAGATTTCTACTCTTTATGTTGTGGGACTCATACACCTTCCTTTATGGCTTATGGCTTTGTAATTGTGTTCAGAAAAACTTTCACCCCCCCCAACCCGCACAAATTGTGTAAATGTTTATTTATACTTTTCTTTTGAAACAAGTTCCTTTTCTTACCCCTAAATTTCCATGCTTCTGAGTATAATGGGCAGATATTGTGCAATAGGGTTCTGATTTTGTTTTCTCACATATGTATAGCTAATTGTTCTGATACTTCATTAAAAAGTTCAACTTTTCCCCTCTGATTTAAGAGAAACTTTGTTACAGATTAAATTTTTTATTTTGTTTTTTTTTTTTTTTTTTTTTTTTTTTAAAACTTTAAATTTTATTTATTTATGATAGTCACATAGAGAGAGAGAGAGAGGCAGAGACACAGGCAGAGGGAGAAGCAGGCTCCATGCACCGGGAGCCCGATGTGGGATTCGATCCCGGGTCTCCAGGATCGCGCCCTGGGCCAAAGGCAGGCGCCAAACCGCTGCGCCACCCAGGGATCCCAAATTTTTTATTTTGTTTGTTTCTGGTCTTTCTCGTTTGTTTTCTTGATCTGTACCCTATTTTGATCCAGTGCCATATTTTAAGTAATATAATTTTAAGGCTGATTTTCATAAACTTAACTAAAATTTCCCCTTGTTATTGCAAACATTTCACAGATATACTCACCTTTGTTTTTTTTTCAGATGAAACCTAGAGTCCTTTTAAGTCTCCTTTATTAAATACAAACAACCTACTAAATTTTGATTGGGATTTCTTTAAATTAATAAATTGAGAGTGAGTTGAATGTTAACCTGTTCACTCTTCTAGGATAATTTGTCACTTTGCTATTCATGTAGTGGTAACAAGGCAAGATATGGAAATTGAGAATTCAGATACTTGGCTATAGTAATTAATCTAGTAAATTGTGGGGAAAAAATCTCCTGCAAACTTAAAAAAAAAGGTAACAGGGGTGCCTTGTGCCTGGGTGGCTCAGTCGGTGAAGCATCTGCCTTTGGGTCAGGTCATGATCTCAGGGTCCTGGAGTCGAGCCTTGCATCAGACTCCCTGCTCAGTGGAGAGCCTGCTTGTCTCTATTCCCTCTCCTTGTGTTCCCTCCCTCTTAAATAAATAAATAAAATATTTTAAAAAAAAATTCCCAATACTAAAACATTCATCAGTCACAGGGATAACAATATCCTTCAGAGCAGTATAAGGTGAATTTTATTTTATTCCATGAGTGAATGCAGACAAGATGGCTTATTCCTTCTCCTGAGGGCAGACCCGTTGAGGAGATAGGTGAGGGGGCCGGGCAGGCCCTCACAGCCAAGGCCAGTCTGCAGTGACTAGGCAGGGGGCTTGGATGGGTGGACAGTTTGAGCTTCCCAGGTCCCTAGCACTCTAAGGGAACTTGTGTTAAGGAGGAGAGCCCATGTCAGGAGAGTGTTAGGACAGGTAGGTTGCTTGCTGTTCTGAGGAAGAGACTGTGGAATGCTTTCCTTTTGGGCCGCATGGTAGAAATTGCCTGAAATGCAGAAGCCTCAGGGAGTGGAAGCTGAGCCCCACGTCCTAGTGGAATCTAAAGCACTAAGCTTGAGCAAGGGGAAGGACTGTCAGATCCATGGAGGTGACGGCCAATATTCAGAATTAAGTTTTTGGAGTCTTCAGAGAAGCATTTGGAAATGTTTCTGGTATCTCTGTGCCAGCTAATCCACAGTTATTTGCAAGTGGGAGTCCTGGTAGCTGGGCGTGGAGGTACCAGGGCATAATCCAGTAAAAGCTGCCACCCCTGCCCAAGCCAAGCATTGCTGGCCTGGGCCTTATTGAAGAGCAAACCTTGCCCATCCTGCTGACAGGCTGTCTCCTGTGACACTGCCAGGCTTTCTTTGACATCAGAAAGGGTTAGGAGCCTTAGAACCATCTAAAGGATATGGGGAGTGACCTCAAGATCTAGTAGCTAGAAGCTGACAGGAGGTTTTGTTCCTTTATTTCTATTGTAACCTTCATTGGTTGATACTTAGCCCTGATGAATGAATCCTTTTATAGTTTACAAAGAGGGATTTTGTTCTGGAACTTCTAAGGAGCCGTAGGTGCCAGTTCACAAAGCTAGAGATTTCCCTGCTCTCTGAAAGTAGAACATTCCTATAGAGCCTTTTGTAAACCAAAATGGTGTTAAGCAAAGAGGAAATTAGCATTAATTTACATGGAAAAATTGAGGGGTGTTACCAGACCTTAAAAAATAACCTCTCTTAGGCTTTTCTCATAACTTAGGACACCTCTTGCTAGTGCATGCACAGAATAAATTGAGTTAAAGCACAGGTGCTTGCAGACACAGTTCAAAGCTGTGGTAGCTGGATGCCGGGGTGCTCTGCACAGTTCTCACGACTTGGGGTAGACGCTGCCTCTTTGACTTGCTTACCAAACAAAGGCTGAATGTTATTCTCACTTTTTTCCTTTTTTTTTTTTTTTTTTTTTTTTTTTTGGTAACAGCAAAAGTCCTCTTTGGATTTCTTTCAGTTAGCAAAAACTTGCACTAATATAGGTCTCTTATAAAAATGAAGGGGCACAGCATGAACTTTTGAAAAGCTGGGGATTGCTGTACCAGTTTTTAAAGAGGAGCTTTATCCCCATCTCGTGGCCAAAATGGGAAATGCTTCGGTCCGCCTGAGCCTCCTGCCTATGAGTACAGAGCGTTGAGAGGAAAATACAGACCATAGGAAGACTTTCTTTATCGCTCTCTTCTTTTTTTTTTCTGGGTCAGGATTCAGCAGTCCTTGGGTGAGGACCTTTCTGCACCATCATCCACAAACTTTTGGGAAGGAATTGAATAGAATCACCTTTATCCTCAAGTATTCTGCTAAAGAACCTTTTTTATTTGCATTTTCTGTTCAAGGCAATGCATTGATAGAAGTTGGTGAATCCATGAAGCTAATGGCTGAGGTTAAAGACTCTCTTGATATTAATGTAAAGCAAACTTTTATCGATCCACTTCAGTTACTCCAAGACAAAGATCTAAAAGAGATTGGGGTAAGTCTTCCAGGCTATATAATCTATCTGTTGCTACTTAAAATGATGTCTGTATTTAAAATCATTAGAATGCTTCTGTGGGGATTCAGTGAAAGCATCATTTTATTTTTCCAGCTCACTGGGAAAGGGACCCAGGACCTCTGAGCCCTTCATTCTGTGTCTTACTGAAGCCATCTAGAAGCCAAGATAAGGAAGCATATTTCCACAGCCATGTCTTCCATAGCAAAATGACTCCATAACTTCATAGTGGAATTTTTATAATCAAAATCATACCATATCAGTCCTCTTTTTTGATACTTTGCACCAGACCAGTAGTAGTTATTTTTCACGGCTTCTCAAGGAAATTAGTATCTGGGAATTGACATTTTGTTTTTGGAAAACTGTTAAAAATGGCCTTCCAGAGCACACATGGGAGCTCTCAGGGACCTGTAAGTGATTGCATGTCACTTGCCTGGTGGTGTTTTTGTATATGTGCAAAAACAGCCTTGAGATTTCTACCCCACTGGGACTTACTCTGGAGGGGCAGCCTGCCTTTACTTCTGGCATCCTCTTAGGTTGCTGCCTGGAAGACCTGCCTCCAGGTGTCTTCAAGCATGAGCTGAATGCAAGCCCAGGCCAGCTTGGAATTCATTTGAACCTTGGGGATGTCCTCTTTCCTTTTTTCAGGGCCAGCAATTGTGGGGTGGCCCCCAGGACTAGCAGCATCAGCATGACATGTTACAAAGGCATGTGCTTGAGCACTATTCCAGATTTTCCGAATAGAAAGTCCTAGAAGCCTATATGGGTCTTAGCATTTAAAATGAAACCAGAGGATGTGGAGGAGAATTCAAGGAGGTTGAATGAAAAACAAAAGCAACCATTCAGAGATGCCCGGAACATTCAGCTACCCCCGATTCCCCATATCCCTCTCACGCCTCACTCCTGTGGTCCTCTTTCCCATCCCTGTGGGGAAAAGCAGTGTCTCTCCTGCCCTCTGAAGCCAGGCCTCTACGGGGCCCTGGAGTCCATTGCCATGTCTGTTGTCTTCTCTCCTGAACCTCTGTTCTTCCCCTTTCTATCTATTGGCTTCTTGCAGCTAAAGTCTAGACACATAGGCACAGCAGCCCTTGTGTCCCCCCCGCCCCCAACCCGCATCCTCCTCCCCCATTGCACTCTCTGCACCACTCTGGGGGCAGCCTTCCTAAGATGCTGACTGTCGCTGGCAGTGGACTAGAGAGCCGCCACGTCACAGCTGATTCTCTGCCTCTCCCTCCTCTGGAGCGGCCCACTGAGCCCCAGCCAGCTCTGCCATCCAGCCTCTCTGCGATGTTTGCAGCCCCCAGGGATGCTTTGCTGTGTGCGGTCCTCTGTCCCTTGTCTTTCTCACCCTCCTCTCCCCACCCTCCCTGCTAAGCCAGGTCACCTCTCAGGTCTCAGATGCCCTTTCTCTTGGGAAGCCCTGTTTTCTCCTGCCTTGGTCATACGCTTATATGCTGCCCTGTGCCGTGAGCATCACTGCTTTCTCCTCCTGTTGTTCAGCGCTAAGTGCCTCGGCATCCTGCTTCATTCACTTCTGTGACCACAAGGCCCAGGATGAGGTTTGTGCTCACAAATTACTAAGGAACAGATGACTCTAGAGAAGAAGGGACATTCTGGGGACATGAGGATGTCCTTCCCGAATGGAGAACTTTAAAACCAGATGTCCCCTTGGCTGAAGTACATAATATGCTATTTCATCTTGTGCTGTTGTCCTTGAGAAAAACGCAAAGTCCTCTGGGCAGCGTAGCTCTTCCACTTGACCTGCTTCAGAGCTAGCTGTGGACACAGATATGCACCAGACACATGTGCAAGATACACCCATACTTCAGTGTTGTCCATGCCCTACGCAACAAAATAATGTCCTGAGTGGCATCTCTTGTTGCTCAGCTGCTATTTGACACAGAAACACTCTAAATCTACACTTAAGTCCTATGATGATCAAGAGTTCAGAGTCTAGTCTTCAGAAGCCATTCCCAGTCTCAGCTGTGTTGTCTGTGTCTCAGATGCCAGGAGTGGAGAACCTGCTCCTTTAACACCAGCTGACTGATCTCTGTAAAGGGTTTTATGGATTCCAGATATTTCTTGGCCCACAAGCAGGAGGCTGGCCATCCCCATCCCCATTTTACAGCCATACACAGAGAATCAGAGGAAATAATAGATTTGCCCAGAGTCACAGAACATAGAGGAAAGATACTTCTGGCTTTTATCCATATGCTCTTTTCATGTATTCGTTATGGAAGTAGAACCAGTGCTTTTCACTAAAATGCATAGTACATCCATACTTCAGTGGGATAGTCTTTGTTTTGTGTGTAAACATTTGATATCAAATACCTGCTTTCCAAAGATTACATGTATAAACTCTTCCAGACCTCTCCCTTGCCCCAAACAACTGTCCTGTCTATAGTATTTCTGATATGGGATCCCTCTGCTTGAACACAAACTGTGATGGGGAATTTACCACCACACAAGGTAGCCCATTCCATGAATGGACAGGTCTAATATTTGCAGTTCTTACATTTTGTTAAGGAGATCCTTAAAAAAAAAAAAAAAAGAAACCTCACCTTTTCAGAGGTTGTAAGTGTCTGTCCTCTGTGTCTACATATGCATTGATAACATTTATTCAACTTGTTCTGTAATTGTTTGGGAACTTTATGGAAGATGCATAAGTATTCTAGAGGCTACTAGTGCTTTTATAATCTACCTCATAGTGAGGAGTTGATAGTAGTGCCAAAGGAAATGTACTTATTTTTGGTGTAATTTTGTTAGAAATTATCTAGACATTAATAGAACTGAAGTGAGGGGTCTTATAAAGAACTTTGGAAAATGGAATTTGAGTGCTGATACTATGTCCTTATTTTCCATATAAATACTCATTCTACCATCCCACCCGTCCACCCACCCACCCATCTATCTACCCACCCATCCATCGATTCACCCACCCATTCACTCACTCATCCATCCATCCATCCATCCATCCATCCATCCATCCATCCATTCACTCATGCATCCACCCATCCACCCATCCACCTACCCATTCACCCACCCATCCACCCATCCATCTACCTACCCATCTATCTACCTACCCACTCACCCATCCACCCATCTGTCTGCCCACCCACCCATTCATTCATCCGTCCATCTGTCCGTCCATCCATCCATCCATCCATCCATCCACCCATCCACCTACGTGCCCATCCATCCATCCATCTAACCAGCAGATATTGTGGAATATTCCACAAATATTCCATGAGGATCTATAGTAAAGGTAGCCCCTAGTGAATGCCGGGGCCACACAGATGTCTAAGATATGTCCCTTCCCCTAGAATTTAGGCTGACAAAAAACAATGGATATTTTCATGGAAACAACAGAGATTTCTTTGCCCCATGTTTTGAGTGTACAGTCTCTGAAAGACTCCTTTGTCTTGTATAGCACCACCTGAAAAAGCTGGAAGGCCGCCGCCTGGATTATGATTATAAAAAGAAGCGAGTAGGTAAGATACCAGATGAAGAAGTCAGACAAGCGGTAGAAAAATTTGAAGAGTCAAAGGAGTTGGCTGAAAGAAGCATGTTTAATTTTTTAGAAAATGATGTAAGTATTTAAACCAAACAGGAGACTTTAATGTGAATAAAAACATTTGAACGTATGACTAGGACCAACATGTGGAGGAGCTCTTGAGCTTTGGTTTACAAAAGCTTCCAGAACTTTCGGTAGCCATTATCACCTGCCTCAGAAATACCTTCAGACATTTGGCAAGTCCCAACCCACACCTCAGGTCTCAAGAAGTCCTGTTTATCTCAGGATTTCTCCTGGGATGTGCAGCAGGTGGCCCTGGGGAGGGGGTCGTTTGGGGAGTCGGGAGGTTGGCAGATCGGCCTTTGTATTTGAAGCCAGAGCATTGTGGTTTTGCAGGCCAATGGACAGCCCATGTAGTATGATGTGCAGCTTTGCTAACATTGAGAGAAGCACTCTGTGGGGTAGATATTTGAGGAGGGGCGGCTCTCTGATGCCTTTCCTTGTCATTGTGAACATTCAGGACATAAAAGCATGGCCTGCATCATGCATCTGAGTGGTGGTACTTGTGAACTCGGGAATCGTGAGAGTCTTGACACAGATCCCTCAGAAATGCCAGTATTCTCTTGCACTGTGATTCCCATCAGCTTTTATTTTTATTTGTCCAAGAGAAGCCGGATTTAGCGTACCTTGGAGGCATGGTAACACCCCCACTGGGGCACCGAGAAGGCTCTGTAGTGAGTCCTTTGGTGTTTGTTGCTGCCTGACTGGAAGAGGCTCCTGCCACTAGCTTGGCTCCGGCCTCCCTGCCCGGAACCTGGCCTTAGCGATGCTGTGTGCTGTTTGGGGCCAGCCTTAGCTCTGGACCCTATTTGCCGAACTTTCAAACCTGTGGAGACAAGTCAGAGGATTTATTTATCTGCAAAACCATGTTCTTCTAATAGTTTTTTAAAAGGTCTATCAAGGTCTTGCATTTTTGAGTCAAGTCAAACAAAAGTACCTTTTATTTGCCGTGGTGATAGGGGGAATTATATTCCATGTTGAAGAGACAATAATCCCAGAGAAAATCATTTGAAAACCCCCAGGTCCATTAAGCCTGAGTCCTGAAAAGTATACTCTATTACATTTCTCCTTTTAATTTCTGATCAGGCTTTTAAAATGTCTTATGGGAAATGGGAAGAGGTGTAACTGTTTGCTCTGTTTTTCTGATTTATTTTCCCTTAAAAATAGAAATTTTCTCTTAACATTGTCCTGAAGCAATGGACAATTTTGGTTTTGTTTCATTTCAGAGTGCCATATTTGACTTTTTGAAGTGTTCAGAATGTGATTTCAGAGTGTGACATATCCAGTGCATCTAACCCTTGTCTGCGTAGCCCACATCATCCTTCTGGTCCCGTGCCTGGTAGTGGTGGGTGCAAACTCTGAGGTTGAATCTCGTGTGTCAGACCTATTGCCTGACCCACGTGCTCCTCTTCGGGACTTCATTCATGAACCACGATGATGGGCTTTTGCAACGTATTCTACTAGGGGCCTGGTTCAGTTTTCTGCCTTTGCCAGTTCACCCAAGAGACCTGTTTTCTCCCTTTAGGATAAGGTGGCAGTCAGGAATGATCCCTTCCATATAAAAACTCAGTTATTGATCCCTTCGCTGACAGTGACCATATTCACAAATGAGTTTACTGCCTACCCCCTGCCCTAGCAGAAGTAATGGCTAGTTCTTGACTCAGACTCTGCGGAGGCAGGGCTTCCTGGGGTGGAGGGCACCCTGTGCCTCTGGGGAGCCTGGGCAGCTCCATCAGTTCAGAGCTGGGTCTACACCTCCACTACCAGGCTGTGCCCGCTTGTTCAGGGATGGCCTTTCTGCTTCTGCCTGTCCTTTGACAAAAGCCCCTGGAAAGCAACCTCAGAGGTAGGTGGAGACCAAAATCCTAAGACAGCAAAGGACTTTCCAACCGCCTTGGGACTGGGCTCCTTCCCTTTCCCTGCCCTCCTCTCCCTCTGCCATCTTTAACTGCGGTTGCCACCTGTGTGCTCTGATTGCTGATTGTCACAGGAATGGCCAGAGTGGTGCTGAAGAGGTTGGTGGTGATGATGACAATGATGGTGACAGTGACAGAGGGCCATTTGCTGAATGACTCATGGTAGAGTCTAAAAGGGGCCCTGGGGGAGGCCCCTCTAGCCTGGCATACCTGCTTTGACCTTTTCTCCTTCCTGGGGTTGTGGTTGAGGACACTCACAAGTTACTGTGTAAACTCTAGATGGCTGCCTTCCTTCTGTTGTTGGGGCAACAGCAGCCAGACCCAGAAGGGGGATGGTTTTGTCCTTTACTGTGTCAGTGTGTCTGGGCCATATCCGGGTGGCCTGGCAGTCCTCTTGACCAGCAAAGGTGTAGAAAGTCTCCAGTTCAGTCCTTGGCCCTGACATGCTAAGGCGGAGGTTGGTGTTTAGGCATGAACAGCAGGTGACTTGGAGGGAGAAGACGAAGAGTCAGTGTGTGGAGGGAGGAGGCATACACAGAGCTCTTGCCCCATCCTTGCCCTTCTCTGCACCCAGGCCAGGTCCAGGAGCTCTGCAGCCCACAGAGCCCTGGCTTCCAGCTCTCTCTGGATCACCAGTGCATGTCCAGCCTTTGCCACTCAGTCTCCTCTGTGTCTGCTTCCTATCTGTAAGGAGGCTGTGAAGGAGGAGCTATGTGTTAGGACACTGACTTTTCTTCCAGAAACTGATCCTGCAGCTAAAGATGGCTGGGTCTTAATTCCTGGGAAAGGCAGTGGGTCTGCAAGCCCTGCCTTTGCCCAGGTAATTGGATAGCACATCCCCCTGACCTGGCACCTGCTGGAACCCAGGTCCATGCCCGCTTCTCAAGGGCCTGTGGCCTCAGGGATGTGGTGGCGGGCAGCAGAGGCCTGGTGCTTCCTCCAGACATGAGTGGGAGAGGCCAATACCATTGTGAGATAGAGGTTGGGGGTGCCAGTCAAAGCCATCCACCCCTTTGAGTTCCGACTAATTGAGGAATTGATACAGAAGCCAGATTGGAACCAAGGGGCAGCCCTTTTAACCATTGAGACCACCCAGCAATTATAAAATACAGGCCTTTGGGCAGCTGTGCTGGAGAGTATTCCCATTTGATGAAAGCTGACCTGACTCACCCATCCAGACAGGATCTGAGACATGTGGCCTCTGGCCATGCAAAGTTGGCTTTTGGGGCAGAAGAACCCATCCTACTAATTAAGGAACATTCCCTGGTCTCCTCCCCAGCAGGAGTGAAGCAGGGCTAGAGGAAGTAAATAAGCAGAGGAGTGTGAATGAGGGAGGTAAGGTGGTGTGTCAGGTGGTCTGGTGCTATCTGCCTATCTCTGTCCGGCACTAACAATTCATACCCCAAAGTCTCACTCTGTGGGGAGCAGGTGGTGTCCAGACCTCGTGTCCCGTAGCTTTGGCTAAGACACAATGAAAGCTTCACCAGATAATACCAGAGATCTGCCTGGTTTGAGGAAAGCCCCAACTGAAACTAACAGATTTGGTTTTTCCAGAATCTCTACATGCAGGTTGTGTGGCCCTTCTTAGGATCTTCTGGCCAGCAGGCCATTTGTAGGGGGTTTCCAGGGTGTGGTTGCTCATCTGTCTTCACATCTAGATTCTTCCAATAAGAAACAAAGAGGGACAGCCAAACAAGGCACACGTACCAGCCCCGTGCCCAGAGAACAGGACTTTCTGGAAATCCATGTGGTCAACTTAGGCCTGGGCCAACAATGGGACTCCACCACGTATCCCAGGAATGAACCCACAGGGAGACCTTGGAACCCACTGGGAGTGTGAGGTGGGCAGAGGAAAAGCCGATCATTGCTTGGCAAACCCACATTCTTAATGAATACAGACCTCAGAGCCAGGCTCCAGTTATTGCCCATTCCAGTCAGGGTATGGACACCCTGATTGTCAGGACCCCCTGACCTCCACCATCCTGTGGTGTGGAAGGAAGGAAGGGGTGAGGTGAAGGACCTGAATCATTCACACAGACACTCCCAGGGAAACTGGCATCTGTTTTCCTGTGTGTGGCCAAGCTGCAAGTGGGAGAACCAAAGAGAAGCCTTCTCTGGTCCCACCCTGGAGTCCTTGGCTGTCTTGGCAGTCAGGGCTGGACTGGGGACCTTGGGCATCACTTCAGCAACTGTTCGGGGCTGAGTAGCTTCACTCGTCCATGCACGGATGTGAGCCCAGAGATGTTTCAATCACCAGCTTTCCCCAGGGGCGCTGAAGGGCAGGCCTGTGGCTGAGCCCTTCTGACCAGCTGGGCTGGGTTGGGAGGCTTCCCCTAGGAGAGGGCCCCCTTTGCTCACCACAACTGGCTCTGAGGTAGGGGTGCGGGAAATTCAGCAGGTTGGGTGCCAGCCTCCATCACCCATTTCTTGGGAATGGTGTATCACCTGCAGGCCCCTTAACGCACTCCTTCTGTCTTTGCAGAGTTTATTCCTCACACCTTGGCATCACAGAATGTAGGTCTTTGACTTTAGCAGGAGCCAGAGATAGCACATAGATGGTCTCCATTCCAGGCCGGTGAGGCCAGACGCCTGCATTTCTCTCTAGCTCTCTTGGTACATGTCTCCTGCCTGGGGACTCTCCCTCCATCCCCGGGCTCCTGCAACAAATGTTGTTGCCAGACTGTAGATTCCTGGGCTCTTACCATCAGTCTGGAGGAGCATTTTCTCAAATTCATTCCATGGGAGGTAGTAGGTCCCACTAATAACATCTCTATGGTCTAGAGTTTGGCAAACCCTAGCGTAGACAAAGCTAGGTGGGTTTTCTTGATGACGAGACTCTTCGGAGTCTTTATATGATAGTGTGAAAAATCGATCTCTAAGAGATCCCAGAGGCATAGTACACAGGGGAGTTTCTCAAACCTGTTTGACTGGAAAGCTTTTCCACATCATCATCATTATTGCTGTCATTTCAAGGGACTGGTGACGTGTGGCACAAGGTACATTTGGAAGAATGGGGCTTGCAGAAAGAGCACATATCCAGCAAGGACTGAGCGGCCTGCAATCTGATTCTGGTTTCACTTCCACTCAGCTCTTTGCCCCTTGAAAGTCCCCTTGACCTATGAATGTCAGGCGTGACATGAACGACGACATGCAAGAAAGCCTTTAGAAATAGGGAGTGGAGAAAGCAGGTTAAGTGGCTGTTACCTAGGTTACTAATTTAATTGCCTTGCTCAGACTTTCTAAGAAGCTCTGAATAGAGATCTTGCCCCGTTGGAAAAGGCATCTGTTTATGATCAGACTCCTCTAGCTTCTCTGAGGAATCCAAAAAGAACGGACGTCTTTGATATGACAGAGCAAGGAATCGTTTGGATGGTCCACGATTCAAATCAAAGATGCCATCCATTGGAAGTATGCCATTTTCAGTTGTGAGAGGGACTGGCTTGTCATGTTCCAGAAGATGTGCATTTCCTCATTCTTTCATGGCAAGCACACTGCAGATTCCAGGGATCTGGGTACAGGGCATTACCTACTCACATCCCTGTTCTCTCTCCTCATGTCTGTAGAGGGGCACCCTCTGCCCGCTTACCTGGATGCTAGCTAGTCCTTTGGTAACTGATTGCTGGAGGGTCTGAGGAGGAGAGTCACAGCCCGGCTCCTACCTGGCCACCTGTTTCCGTAACCTTCTGCAGAGAGCTGACCTTAGTACAATATGCATTCCTTCAGGCCATCCTACCTTTGGGTACAGCCCAAATCCTTTGCACTTGGTCTACAGGCCACCCCAGTGGCTAAGATCCAATTCTTAGGGACATAGCCCCAGGGACCTCTTGTATTCATAGCCCACAGAAATATGGGGACATCTATGCTCTGCCTCCATCCCCAGGGCTCAGTACCCCCAACAGCCTCATGCTTATAATCAGCCATGGTTTGCAGCTACCGAGAAGGTTTTGAAGTAGAGTACACCCACAGTGTGACACCCCAGATGTACACTGAGTCTTGCCTCTGGGAAGAGAGCAAGGAACCACCGTGTGGGGTGGAGTCAGCTGTGAAGCCCCTGGGCCCAGCCACGGTGGCACATTCCCATTGTGTTGGGTTTCTGTGAGTCTCAAGGCAACAGCTCCCATCTCCCATAAGCAGGGGACCCTTATCAGCTCTAGTTCCATTGGTAGATTTTGCTTCTTTTGAGAGTAGATGAAAGCAGCTCAGAGATAGTTTCCTCTTCCTGTTGTAACATTACCACAAATGGGTGCCTTCAAACCACACAGATTTACGGTCTTACAGACTGGAGGTCAGGAGTCCTGAAAGCCCGGTGTTGGCAGGGCTGTGCTCCTGGAGGACATAAGAGGAGAAGCCAGTTCTCTGCCTTTTCCACCTTCCAGAGGCACCTGCATCCCAAGAGCATCGCCGCCTCACCCTTCAAAACCTGCAGTGAGGCATCTCCACACTCTTATTCTGCTTCCCCTGATGCACCTCCTTCTTTGACTCTGACCCTCCTGCCTTCCTCTTCTAGGACCCAGTGATAACACTGGGCCACCCAGATAATCCAGGTCATTCTCTAGTTTAAGACCCATAACTCAATCACACTTGCAGAGTCCCTTTTGCCAGGAAAGGTAACATAGTTACAGATTTGGGGAGATGGGCTGGGGTGTCTTTGGGGTCATTTTTCTATTTATTTTTTAAAATTTTTTTTATTTATTCATGAGACACACACACACACACACACACACACACACACACACTGAGGCAGAGAGAGAGAGAGAGAGAGAGGCAGAGACAGAGGCAAAGGGAGAAGCAGGCTCCATGCAGGGAGCCCGACATGGGACTTGATCCCGGATCCCCAGGATCAGGCTGAAGGCTGCACCAAACTGCTGAGCCACCCAGGCTGCCCCACTTTTCTATTCACCACAAGCTCCTTCGGGTTCTGTGAACCCCATCCCCCTGCCCGGGGTAGCTTCCTAGTCCTCACCTGGCCATTTGCCAGCACCGTGGCCTCTCCCTCTTCCTCCTCTAGCTTACAGGGAAGTCTGTGTTATGGCACCTGGCCAGGTGTGACTCCATTGTGAGAGCTAGTACACTCAGCACTGAGATGGGAGCCAGTTCCCTGGTAGGCTTCCTCTGTGCATATGGTGTGAACCCTTCCATGGTGTGCGGTCACACTTCACTCTCAAGGTGGCACCAGCAAAGGGACAGTGCAGATCCCAGCCAGCAGCAGAACTAAACTTTCCTTCTCATCCCAGGTGATCTTTCCCAAGTTAACAGGTGGATTTGCCAGATTGAGCGGTGCGGCCAGTGAAAGAAATGCTTTACCTTCTGGACAGGTACTCGCAGGGCCTGGCTTTACCACTACCTTGGTTCTGCCTATCCAGTTGACTTCTTCTTCCTCTTTTTTTTAAGATTTTATTTATTTATTCATGAGAGACACACAGAGAGAGGCAGAGACATAGGCAGAGGGAGAAGCAGGCTCCCAGTAGGATCATGACCTGAGCCAAAGGCATCTACTCAACCACTGAGCCACCCAGGCATCCCAGGTGCTGACTTCTAACTGTGGTTTGGGAAGTAGAGGCCACCTGCATGCACCTTGCTGCTTATGGCTGGAGGATGGCTGGAAGCCTCCGGCATCTGGCACAGAGAGGCATATAATCCCCCTGTGGCACCGTGTGGCTTCACCGTCAGCAAGATCCTTTGCTGTGTGGTACTGCCTCCTTGGTAGTTGCATTGAGCACCTACTGTGTGCATGCTGTTCTTCCTCAAGTTTTAAGGGGCCTTGGGATTCATTTCCTTACCAAAGTCAGCCATCAAATGAATAGTTACAAATGCATCTCTAGGTTACATGACTGTTTTACCAACCAGAGAGGAGGGCTGGTGATCTTTCCCTCTACCCCTCCCTATCATCCCTCCATATGTTTCAAGAAATATTCATTTTTTCACTGCTCCTTTGAAAAGAGAAAAGTCAGACATATTTCAAAGTGGGTATTAAAATAGTAATTAACTTTACCAGAGACAGAGAGGTATGGCACAGATTTGACCCAGCTCGCAGCCCTCCCACCGTTAGGGGGGACATTTCCTACTGCGGTAGATTCTACTGTGGTCGAGTTAGGTCGTGGCACTGGACTTGTTTAAAAGAAAAAGCCAAGGAGGCGAAACTTAAGAAATCCTTGGAATTGTGTAGGGGCCAGGCTGTCTTTGTTTTGTTTACTGGGTTTTGGGAAATTTAAGGCTCAGCTTGTTGCTTTTCCAGCCACAAGCGTGGCAAAGCAAATGTAACACACCAGGATCTCCTCGTTCAGATGCTGATCACAGTGGGGCACATGTGGAATGCTGTGCATATCTTAAGTGCCCGCTGAACCCGTTTTTAAAGTGGTGTGCGTGCACAAGGAAAATGAACTATAGAGGTAGCCAGAGCACGGTCTTTAACAACAAATGGAAACGGCTTGGATCTTTGAAGGTGAACGAATCCATGGTTGGTTTTACAGGATGAGCGTATATGGGTGAATAAGCAGGACATACTTTGCCCTAAAACCCCTTTAGCACATGGAAATGATGCACAGGCTTTGGGGAAGCTTTGGAAGAGGGGGATCTGTTTTGCTTTGTCTCCTTCTCTGGATCTGGAGGTCAAAGGACTCTTGCTGGGGGCCTTTATTACCTCAACCCAGAGGTCCTGCCCCTGGGACTTGCTGACATCAGTGTCTTGAATTCCTCTTTTCTGGAGCAGCTGCTCAGACCCATGGGGGATGGAGGGAATCCCTCAGGCCCTACAGGGGACGTCTGTGCCTCAATCTGTGCATCCCTTGGTCTTCCAGGCTTTCTTTTTTTTTTTTTTTTTTTTTTTTTTTGGTCTTCCAGGCTTTCTTATGTGACGGAGCTTTTTTACTTTGATTTTTTCCATCCACTATGATTCGGTCACTAATTTCATGAAAGTGTGGATTCAGGGGAACAAGAGATGCCAGAGGCTATGGAGTCCATTCCTTTCAGCTGTATGTTTTGGGGCTATGATTTTGTATGGAGGGCAAGAAAACATACAGGCGGCTGGCAGGTCCTTGCCCCGGTGCACACCCTGCCTCTGGTTTCCTTTCTTACGTGAGAACAGTTTCATTTACTTAGTTTCCTGATTTAACTTAGCTAAAAAATGCCCGGAGAGATATTTCACTGAGGAAGCAGTTCATTTAGTGAATGTTGGCTTCTCGTGTAATTGGAAAAGCTTTATCTCTCTGTTTTCAGATCCATGAACTTTATAGCATAAAAAAAAAAAAAAATCTCCTGAGAGTATCATCTACTTGGAAAAACAAGCTTTTGTTGAGTTGAATCACATTTTAATCACAAGTCAATGTGAACATGGTTTTCCAGAATATACAGCTTTCTGCCACCACCTGTGTGATGATTATGCAGCAGAAGGAAACAAGATGGACCAGAGCCGAGGAAGATGTGGGGCTCCCCTGCAAAGCCGGGTCTTTGTCGCTGGCCCCCCGCCCCCTCTCTGAACATTATGTGGGCCTTGGGATAATTTTCTACTTTTGCTGCAGGTAGAACAAGTCAGCCAGTTGGCCGTGTTTATAGAGGCAGCTTTAGACTATCACAAACAGTCCACAGAGATTCTGCAGGAGCTCCAGAGCAAGCTGCAGATGCGGTAAGAGCCTTCATGTTCCTCACAAGCCCAGGGCTGCACAGTTAAACTCCATCAAAACCAATCTCTCCGTCCGTCTGTCCTTCCATCTGCCCTTACCCACTGCCCCATTTGTTTTGAATTTTCTTAGCTGGCTTTCCTGGTTGGGTGTGGGGTAGCACTGAAGATAATAAATATGTGGCTCTGGCCAATGGGACAGAACTGGGAAAAGCAATCTGGCAGCTTTTTTCCTTTTTTGTTTTACGAAAGCCTTTTTTCCATGACCTGTGTGCGGGCAACCAGACAGAGCTGCTGACCCGACAGAGCTGTCCTGGCTTCGTTGTTGATTTGAGAGCTTGAGCTTGGGGTGGTGATGCACACACCCCCTTGCCAACATGTAGGGATGTGGAGAAGGGTGAGGTGATAATCGGGAAGTATGTTAATATCTGGAAGAAAGATGTGTTTTCATTTCACCAGTACAGATATCAGGCCAAGTTCATAACACTGACTCAGAGAGGTATTGAAAGAGTCAAAAATACCTTCTGAATGATCAAGAAAGATTGCTGTTTCCCTTAGGCTTTCATGGCTTTCTACATTTCTCTGAAAACTAGTAGTATCACATGGAGTATGCACAGTAACCCTGTTAATTAATATAATGGGTTAAAAAAAAAACCTACCCCATTCTTGACCAGGTTTGGTAACAGAATATTGTTTTACATGGGATTACAATATATTCAGAGGGATGCTTACTTAAATCAATGGCAAAATTATAGAGGGAAGACAAAAGGTGTGGCCAGTCTCTGCAGCATCCATGTAGGCGGGGCATGCATGCCGTGCTCGCAGGACCATATTTGTGTCATTCTGTCTCTACATGAGCAGAAGAGGAGAGAAGGAAGCTAGCATCGCTGAGTGCCCAGGGCGGGCTGGCACCTGATGGATGCCTCAGAGACCGTGGGAGACACACTTTCAAATATATACTTGAAAAACAAGGGATATCCCATCTATCACTTTAAGCTACTCATGAATCAATGCATACGTATTACCCCCTTCACGACCACCACCCATCCCACACGTTTGGAGGCTCCCCAAGGCAGAGCAAACGTACATTTGGAGGCGTGGCTTTCTTTATCAGATGTCTGACTGATCTTAAAATGCGTGTTTCAGAATATCAGCTGCATCCAGTGTTCCCAAACGAGAGTATAAGCCACGGCCCATAAAAAGGAGTCCTAGTGAGCTCAATGGGGTGTCCACCACCGCATCAGCCAAGACCACAGGTAAGAGGACCGTTCTCTGCTGCTAAGTGTGCTCTGTGGAGAGGCACTGCTGCAAGCATTTGCTTGTTGCTGCATTTGGTGTGAGACCCTGAATTTTTTTCTTTGATTGTTTGGTGAATCTCCCTCCTTTCCTCTAAAGCCACTTCTCCTGCTTCCTGGTTTTGGATACTTATATCCAAGTTTCAAAAACCAGCACCAGGACAAATTGCATCATTCACTGGCTTCTGATGTGTTAAAACCTTGGGCAGGGCACCAGAGCGCTACATTGTCCTCTGTATTTACATGTTTGACTCTTTCAAAATATTTCACTAATTTTTAAAAAATTTGAAGGAGCATTTATTGAACACCTGCTGGATGCTAGGCACTGTTCAGAGTGCTGCATCATTATCTTTTCATTAGACAAATGACACAACTATGTTCTCGGATGAAATGATCCGATGGAGAAAAATGACATTCAAGTGGTATAAGTCGTGCTGTAGTTTCTCATGGTCACTCGCTCCATCCCTGTCTCTTCCTTGGATGTAGCCACTGTTAACAATTTGGTATGAACACTGTCCTATCTACTTATGTGTGGGCACACACACACACATGCACACACACTATACACACATGGTTTTAGATTATTTTCTGTTTTTCAAATATAAGATCATACCAGGTATCTTGTTCTGCAGCTTGCTTTCTCTTGGAGTTATTTCCGTGTCATGCGTATAGATCTGTCTCTATGCTATTTTATAATGGCTTCATAGTTTTCCTTTATATATACCATTTCCCTATTATGGACATTCAAGTTATTCCCAGTTATTTGCTAAAAGCAATATGCTGTATCTGCCTCCATGAGCTGATAGGCAAGTCTTCCTTGAAATTGCTAACTTAGAGTGAATGCAAATTTTAAATGATAGTAGCTTTGCCAAATGCCCTTACAAAATGGGTATACTACTATTGATGTAGTAATGCCTGTTCCCCCTACCTGTGTCATTCGACTTCCATTTTTGCCAAGTATTCATGGGTAAAAAATAGGATTCAATTTTGATTTGCCTTTTTGTGGGAACTAGTGAAGTTGAGCTTTTCTTCCCCCTTTATTTTAGTTTGCCATTTACATTTTCTTAGGTCTGAATTGTCAGTTCATGTGATTTATTCATTTTTCCTTTAGGTTGTTTATTGATTCATAAGCATCCTTTACACATAGGGATATTAATAGGTTTTTCCTCCAGTTTATTGTTGCCTTTTTAAAAAAATGATTTATTTATTTAAGTGATCTCTACACCCAGTGTGGGGCTTGAACTCACGACCCCAAGATCAAGAGTCAGATGCTTTTCAGACTGAGCCAGCAGCCTCTATTGTTGCGATTTTAGAGTTCTTTTTTTTTTAAGATTTTTATTTATTCATGAGAGACAGAGAGAGAGGGGGAGAGAGAGAGAGAGAGAGAGAGAGAGAGAGAGAGAGAGGCAGAGACACAGGCAGAGGGAGAAGCAGGCTCCATGCAGGGAACCTGATGTGGGACTTGATCCCGGGACTCCAGGATAACACCCTGGACCAAAGGCAGGTGCTAAACTGCTGAGCCACCCAGGGATCCCCCTAGAGTTCTTCATATATTCTAAATACAATCCTTTGATGAATATGTGATTTGCAAATATTTTCTTCCTCTTTGTAGCTTCTTTTTATTCTGCTAACAGGGATTTTGACAGATCAAAAGTTTTTAATGTGGTGAAGTCGTTTCTCATTTTTCCTTTTAAGATCATGCTTTTTGGTGTGAGGTCTGAACTCTCTCCGACTAGCCTGAGATCCTGTACTTTTTCCCTGGACTTGTACATGTTTACATTTCAGTCCACAATCCCCTCTGAATTAATTTTTGTGTGAGAGACTGAAGTTGAAGTTCACTTATTTGCCCATGGATTTCAGACTCCCCCTCCAGAACACACCTGTCCATGGGAGCTACATGGTCTGGATTTTCTTCCAACACTATTGACATCCTTTAAGGTTTTTTTTTTTAATTAACAAAAATGAGGGGACTATTATGTATATGTATATAGTTCTAGAAAGAAAATGATGTTACCAGGACTTTAATGAAAAGTAGCTGTCTCACTTTCTACCCTCTCCTCATCTTCATTTCCTGCTCTCAGAGGAACCCACTTTCAGCTCTTTGTTTGGTATTTAGCTCCATTGTTCTAAATAATATGCTTATATTGCTAGTTGTGTTTTTTGGTTTGGGGTAATATCTGTGGTTTCCTGATATGGCAGATGAAGACTGGGCTCCCTGTCCTCAGCTTTCCATACGCTTCTCCTCCCCAACCCCTCCTGCCTCCTTCCAAGTTACTCATAATCACTCTCTTCATCGTGGACCATCACTTTGACCATGAACTCCCAACACCACGCTGTTATGTTAAATGTTGTTGCTTCTGCTTCTTGGCGAAGACATGGGCAGCCCCATGACTTATCTGGCTTACTCTTGGGTAATGTAAGTCCTCGGCTCACTTGAGCGTATGGATGCAGGCAGCCCTCAGATCACAGCCTCATGTAATAGTCAAAGCACAATCCTGATGTGAAGCTGGGCTTCCCCTCCTCAAGCTGTGGCCTGTTGTAGTGCAAAGATTGGCATCAGCAAAGGTATTGTAATTGGCTTCTCCTCTTTCTCCATCTACCACTTCTGTTCTTAAAGCTCCAAGGAACATATTTCAAGCTCTCTTATGGGTGTTTTTAAAAGTCTACATGACTTGATGTGAAATAGGAAGAATGTAACACATCCCCTTCCTTCAGGCTCTTTAGAAATTTCTCTAAACACCCTTTCTGATCTTCATCTCCTGACCCATTTATAGCATAGATCAGGTTGGAATTAAGAATCCTGAAAAAATTGGTTTGTATATTTGCAAGTTCTACATGGCAATCTTCTGCATGTCTTTTTTTTTTAATAGTTCTGAAACCTTAGCCATAATTTCCATTTTTTATATCCCATAACAATTATTTACAGTGTTAGGAGCATAAAAATAATATTCATGGCTGTATCACCCAGTGTACTATCATTACACTTCCATTGTCATTCAACTTTTTGTTGTCCTGGTTAGTCTAGCTTCATCATAAGTCTTGAAATAGGGTGGTGTTTGTCCTCTAACATTGGTCTTTTCCAAAACTCTTTGGGCTGTTCTAGTAGCTTTTCTATGTGAATTTTAGGATCAGCTTTTCATTTTCTACAAAACAAATTATGCTCAGATTTTGATTTGGTTGAGGTTGAATCTATACATCAACTTAGTGAGGATTTACAGCCTAACAAAATGGACTTTTCCAGTCTTGAACATAGTCTACTTTATTTTTCACTTCAGTTTTCTGAATTCTTCTCTGCTGTGTTTTGCTGTTGTCAGAAGATAGGTCTTACACATTTTTAAATGAGTCTCTCAATACTTCCTATTTCTCATATGATTTTAAACATAATTTTTATAAAATTTCAGTGACCAGTTTTTTATTGCTAATGTATAGATATATAGTTGATTTTGTGTATTGGTCTTGTTCCTGCCATGTTGCTAAATTCACTTATTAGTTTCTGCAGCTTTTCAGTAGATCCTGTAGTGTTTCTATATAGATGATCATGCCATCTACAAATAAAGATTTACTGGATGTCAGGATGCCTTTTATTTGTTTTTCTTGCCTTTTTGCACCTGATAGAACCTCCAGTATAATGTTGAATAGAAGAGTTGGTATGGACATGCTTGCCTTGTTCTTGATGTGAGAGGGGTAGCATTCAGTATCTCATAATTAAGTATGATGTTAGCTGTAGGTTTTCCATAGATGTCTTCTATCAGATTGAATTCCCTTCCAGTCATAGTTTGCTGAGAGTTTAAGATTTTATTTATTTATTAATAAGAGAGAAAGAGAGAGAGAGAGAGAGAGAGAGAGAGAGGCCGAGACACAGGCAGAGGGAGAAGGAGGCTCCCTGCAAGGAGATGGATGTGAGACTTGATCCCGGATTCCAGGATCACGCCCTGAGCTGAAGGTGGACGCTCAACCACTGAGCCACCCAGGCATCCCTTGCTGAGAGTTTTTATCAGGAATGAATTTTTTTGGCATCTGTGGAGATAATATGTTTTTTGTTTTAGGTTGTTAACATGGTGAGTTATGTTAAATTAGTTAAAGCAATCTTATATTCATGGGATAAACCCTTTGTGAGAAAGTTTAAAAAAGACAAACAATTTTAGAATAGTTCTAGAGTTACAGAAAAGTAGCAGAGATAATACACAGCATTCCTATATACCCAAAACTGTTCCCTTATTATTTTTTCCATTATTATTAACATCTTGTGAGCTTGTGACATTCAGTGAACCTATATTGGTACATTATTATTTTTTTTGAAAATTTTTTTGAATTTTTATTTATTTATGATAGTCACAGAGAGAGAGAGAGAGGCAGAGACACAGGCAGAGGGAGAAGCAGGCTCCATGCACCGGGAGCCCGATGTGGGATTCGATCCTGGGTCTCCGGGATTGTGCCCTGGGCCAAAGGCAGGCGCCAAACCGCTGCGCCACCCAGGGTTCCCGGTACATTATTATTAACTAAAGTCTGTACTTCAGACTTCCTTAGTTTTTACCTAATGTCCTTTTTCTGTTCCAACAGCCCATCTAAGACACTATTACATTTAGTCCTGATGTTTGCTTAGACTCCTCTTGGCTGTGACAGTATCTCAGACTTTCTTTGTTTTTAATGAGCTTGGCAGCTTCAGGAGTAGTGTTCAGGTATTTTCTAGAATATTCCTCAGGTGAGATTTGTTTGATCTTTTTTTCATGATGATACTGGGGATATGGAATTGAAAGACCACAGAAGCCACGTGCCACTCTCAGGGTATCAACATGAATTATTACTATTGATGTTAATTCTAACTGATGCTATTGCTGACCACCTGGCTGAGGTAGCATTTGTCAGCTTTCTCTGTAAAGTTACTCTTTAAATGGTTCCCTGTGCAAAGGTTTTTAACTACAAATTAAATTTCCTTATAGATATGAGGCTATTGAGGCTGTTTCTTCTTGGATGAGCTTTGGTAGTTTGTGTCTTTCATGGTATTTATCCATTTCATAAGTTGCCAGATTTATTGGCATAAAGTTTTCCATATATTCCCTTATTTTCCTTGTAAGATATATATATATATATATATATATATATATAGAGAGAGAGAGAGAGAGAGAGAGAGAGAGAGAGAGAGAGAGAAAGACTTTGTAGTGATGCCACTGCTTTCTTTTCTGATAGAAAATTTGTGTCTTCTCTTTGCCCATAGATGCATCAATCTTATGGCTCTTCTCAAAGAACCAGTTTTCTATTTCAGTGGTTCTCTATTGCTTACTGTTTTTTAATTCATTGAGTTAGATTTTGATCTATATTATTTCGTTTATCCTTTGGATTTCGTTTGCTATTCTTTGTCTAATTTCTTAAGGAAGAAACTGAAGTCACTGAGTCTTTTCTTCTATCTTAATCTGTGTGTGTAGTGTTGATTTTTCCCTCAAAGTACTGCTTTAGCAGCACCCCATTGGTCTCAGTATGTTGTCTTAATTTTTATCTTTTTCAAAATACTTTCTAGGTTCATGTTTGATATTGTCCTTAACCCATGGTTTATTTTGAGGTATGTTTCCATATATTTGGGGCATTTTCCATATCTTTCTGTTTTAGATTTCTAATTGATTATATTTTGCTTGGGCAACATACTCTGTATGACTTGTACCCTTCAAAATTTTTTTGAAACTTCCTTTTTATGGCCCAGAATATGATCCGTCTTAGTAAATGTTCTTCACTTGAAATGCACGTGAATTCTATTCTTGTTGGATGGAGGGTTATACAAATGCCAATTGGGTCAAATTGTTTGATAACGTAGTTCAAGTCACCTGTATCCTTGCGGATATTTTGTTTCTTCTTTTGTGTTAACTTTCAGGCAAAGGGTATTGAAATCTGACTGTAATTATGGAGTTGTCTCTTCCTCCTAGCTATTCTATCAGAATTATGGGAAGATTGGTTATATTCTCCTCTCTTCCCTTTGTTCTCATTGACCCTTTAAATCTGATTATTCATACTGTTTTTAATGATGGAAAATTTTTTTTATGCTTTAAGTATCCTTTTCTATTCCCTATGATTTTTTCTTTTTAAATTTTCCTACTAGATGTTGAGACTTTTGTCTCTTACTCTTTGGCTCATTTTTTCCTTCTTGCTTTCTTGATCTGTCTTTTTACTTTGTCCTCTGAGAAAATTTCTCCTTGTATATTTTTTCCTTATATACACTCATTTATTTAGCTCATCTATTGAATTTATTTTTCCCATTGAATTTACTCAAAATAACACAACATTGTTGTCTGTCTTTTAGTTCTGGAGGTTAGAAGTCCTAAAACCAAGGTGCTGGTGTTCCTTTAAGAGGCTCTAGGGAAGAATCTCTTATCTTATCTCTTCTACCTTCTAGAGGCTGCATGTACTCTTTGGCTTGTGGCCCCTCCTTCCATGTTCAAAGCTAGCAGTGGACCATCTTCAAAAACTATCTGACTTCTGCTTGCATTGTTGTATCTCCTTCTCTGACTCTGACCCTCGTGCCTTCCTCTTCTAAGGTCTCTTGTGATTACATTGTGATAAAATTGGGCCCATCCACATTGTTCAGAGTTATCTTTCCATCTGAAGATCTAGAATTTTATCACATCTGCAGATTCCCTTCTGCCATGTAAGGAAGAAATCCACAGATTCTGGGGAGTAGGATGTGGACATATGGGGCAGTGGGGAGATGGAGGGGATGGTTATTATTCTGCTTATCACACCAATATTCAAAGTTTAACAAATTTTAACATTTAATTTGATAAGTAGTTAGAGTCTTCATGTCCCTCTAAGGATATTAATTATATTTTCTATATGTGTGTCTGTTACTGCTGCCTACCTCCATGGTTATGAGGGGATAAGGGATACTCTGCTGAGTGAAGTTCACTGGTTTCTGGTTTTTTGGATGTTTGCATCCTCACAGCACTGCCGGACTTTCTAGTTCAGGTCCATGCCCTCACTACTCCTTCCTGGAGGCAGATGCCTGGACTCCCAGGTGCTTATTAGTACACACCCACAATAAAAAGACTCACCTGGCCACTCTTTTTCCAGAATGCTAACCAGTCATCCAGCTTCCAGTCTGCACCACCTCTGAGTTTGGGCATCCTCAGAGCCCTCTTCTGGAGCATCCTTTTTTTTTTTTTTTTTTCCTGGAGCATCCTTCTTTGAGAACCATTCTGGGCTTCATTTCTTCCATCTGCCACATACACGTTTCAGAATATTCCTCATATTCTTCATGACTTTTGGTCTGCCAGCAGTGTTCATTCTTGTTTTCCATCTTCACTTGGAAATTTTAAAAATACCTATTTAACGATTGATGGTGATGCGATATTGAAAGGAAGGTGGCTGCAGTCTTGTACTCAGTCTGTTGTGTCAGTGCAGACCTCCCTGGGGTGACCCCCTGGACGGGTCTCTTTGTTGCTTGTCGCTTAAGGTGGCTTTAGGCGCTCAGTGGGTATAGACGTAAATAGCCTTGAAATCACATCATAAGAAAATTATTCCTTTCTCTATTCTTTTTTTGTCATTCTGATTTCAAGGAGTTAAAGCCACAGTTTTGGACTGGAATATTTTTAATGTCAGGTTTTAGCAGAGGAGATAGGCCTTGGCCTACAAGCCTTTTGCAGGCAAAAGTAGCTAGCTTGAATTTAATAAAATTGTCTGTTTGGGGAATGCCCTGGTAGCTCAGTTGGTTAAGTGTCTAAATCTTGATTTCAGCTCAGGTCACATGATCTCAAGCCACACATTGGGCTCTGCACTGGGCATGGAGTCTGCATGAGGATTCATTCACTCTCTCTCTCTCCTCCTGCCCCTCCCACACTCACTTTCTCTTTCTCTCTCTCTAAAAAAATTGTCTATTTTCCATCATAGTCTCCTGGTTACAGTCTTTATGATATGTAGCACTAGTTTCCAACTTACATCTTTGATGTAACATTTCTTTTAAAGTTATTTGAGTAAAATTGATTTCATTAAAATATTATCAAGAACACACTTAGGGGGCAGCCTGGGTGGCTCAGTGGTTTAGCACCACCTTCAGCCCAGGGCATGATCCTGGAGACCTGGGATCAAGTCCCACGTTGGGCTCCCTGCATGGAGCCTGCCTCTCCCTGTGCCTGTGTCTCTGCCTCTCTCTCTCTCTCTTGCGTGCGTGCGCTCTGTGTCTCTCATGAATAAATAAATAAAATCTTTTTTTTTTTTTTTAAAGAACACACTTAGGCATAGTACTCTGGAACGTTCTTTTGTATTGTATTAGGTTAAGTACCCTAAAGTGCAACCAGTGTTCAATAAAATAAGATTTTCTCGCTCATGCACCAGTCCAGGGAGAATATTTTAAGAAGATGGGTGGTGCTCCCAATCATCCATGGAGTCACTTGGGCCTGGGCTGATGGCACCTCTGCCAGCTTCATCATGTGGCTTCCACATTGTCCTAGCTATTTCCACACCAGCCAGTAGGAAGGGGAGAGAGAATAGCAGTCCAGGCTAGACAGTTCCTCTTAAGCCAGCAAGATAGAAATGACACACACACACCCAGGGATGAGAACTGAATCAGATGACTGTGGGTGGTGGCAGAGCTGGGGGATGCAGGCTCTAGCTGGGCAGCCACAGTACAGGTCCAGTGGGAAATGTACACCGGCTGCTAGTCCCTAGAGAGATGGAATTCTGCTGGACAGGAATTGCAAGGACCCCTGGAATAGCCATGGTAGAGATTCCTTGATTAGATTCTTGTTCTGCTCTCTGGAAGGTGTAGGGGGGCCTCTGTTGGCCTGTGTCCTATGGGTCCCTAGAGTTGCCTGCTCAGGAGTCACTGTTCACTTCACATCGGCAGTGGGCTTTGGAAAGCTGCCCTGTGTGGGAGCTGTGCTTCATGTTGCCTGGGAGCCTCGAGGGTCCTTCAAGGTTCAAGGGATACAGATGTGTTCAGGTTAGGCTTTTGCTTCCTTTCTCATGAGTGCCTTCAGAAACATGACGAGCTTCTGATCTCTAGCTCCTGGGCTGGTAACCACAGCCAAGCTCCTGTGCTTAGATGGGGCTCTTAAGGCTGCCTTCTTTCTTTCTCTTCTTGTCTAGCCTTTCTTAACTTATAGAGACTACCTTGAGGCCGTCTGAATCAGTAGGTGAGTGGAGTGGGGAGACGGTGCCTTTAATTTAATCTCTGCTGCAGAACTGGGTCCTTCATTTGGTTTAGAGAGTCTCAGAATGATTTGGAATCAGAGCCTGCTTGTCTTCTGTTCTTTGGGGGCAGAGAAGCAGTTGGGTTTTCTCAGCGCACTGGGATTCAGCCTCTGATCTTTGTCTCTTCCCTTTTATCTTTGCTTGCAAACCAGGTAATTCTTGTCTCTCCTATGATAATTTGCTGCGTGTACCAAGGGGCAGCTAATGTATACTAACATTCTGTTTTACTCAACACTTTTCTTTAGAGTTAGTGGTATATGATATGCTTTCAAAGTTGTCATAGGCAAAAGTTTCACCAGATGTTTTGCCACGACGTAACGAGGGTCACTGGCTTTCACGCCTGTTATACCTGCTTCTTCCTCATCACTACCTGCCCACTGAGTCAGCACCATGAGTTTTACGATGATAGCACCCTGCTTCTGACACTAGGTTGGGTTAGTTAGGTAGTGGCAGTTACTGTTCCATGGAGACTCCAGAAAGCAGTGGTTCAAAAGGGGGACATTAAGACTGGGAGCCTGGCAGCCTGGGTGGCTCAGTGGTTTAGCACCACCTTCAGCCCAAGGTGTGATCCTGGAGACCCAGGATCGAGTCCCATGTCAGGCTCCCTGCATAGAGCCTGCTTCTCCCTCTGCCTGCCTTTCCCTCTGCCTGTGTCCCTGCCTCTTTCTTTCTCCATGTCTCTCATGAATGAATAAATAAAAAATTTTTTAAAAGACCATATTTTTTTAAAAAAAGAATGGGAACCCAGGGTAGAGATTCCTCTTTAGGAAATGAGCTCCAAATGGTTCACATCACTTCCACTCCCAGCCTGACAGGAGTGCAGTCTGATGACCACAACTGGCTGCAAAGGCTGGGAGAGGTAAACCGAGAGCCACATCCTACCTGTGTTCATATTCCTGGGGAAGAAAGGAAGAACGGGTTTTGATGGTTAGCTTGTGGCTTCTACTGCAGACATCTACACATTCATTGTGGAAGAAAGGTTCTGTTGTCTCTCTCGCTGACCTCTCTATAGGGTCCTTGCATAAGTCATTTCTGTTAGGGTGTGGCCCCACGTCCATGCCCACACTGCTTGTGGGAATGCACATTCAGGTAATCTAGGGGTTGGCAGATGTCTTCTGTCGGGGTCAAGTGGTAGATACCTTAGACTTCGTGGGCTCTGTGGAGTCTCTTGTAGTCATGTGACTCAGCTAGAAGGGAAGGCAGCCACAGACAAATATGAAAATGAATGAGCAACGCTGTATTGTTAAAACATTATTTGACGTGCAGGCCATGGTTAGCCAAGCCCTGAGATGACTCACTGGGAAGTCAATTTAGCAGTACCTATCAAAATTAATAAAAATGTTTATGCATTTTCAGTGGCTTCATTCCTGGAAATGTATCCTAAGGAAATCATTGAAGAAATACCATGTTGGTCCATCTGTTACAGCATTGTCTAGAGACATGAAAAGTTATAAGTGAAAACAACCTAATGACCGGTGTTTATTTATATATATTAGTCAATAGTAGGATAATGGCTATGTAGATAATGGTACATCAAATGAGATATTATGCAGCTATTCAAATGTATTAATATGGAAATTATGTAGGAACATAAAAATGTTTATGGTACTATAATTGAGTGGAAAAGACACAAAGTTGTAAGTATACTGTGATTATAGTTTTGCAAATCAACATCTGCATGTAAAGGTTTACTTCCTTCTTTCAAGAAATTGGGCACCACATTTTATTCCCTGTTTTCCCTGCTTTTCTACTTCTGGTCCAGAAACACTATATTCTGAATATGTGTATTATTGTAAGCCACTTCAAAATTTCTGTTTGGAAAGAAGCTGGGTATGAAAACAAACTAAGTAAAAACTTTGAAATTACATCCAGCCCCAGGCTTCCCATCACACACCCTCCCTGCACTCCACTGTATCTGGGGGAAGCAGAGTTAGCAGACCCCAGGACCAAGTGCCTAGCTCCCAGGATTCCATGCTCTCATTTGCTATGACGGAAAACTCAGGTCTCCTTTGATAAAGGGTGTCCTTATCTACCTGTAGAGATACTAACTTTGACTTCTCAGATTGGCAGTATGGAAAGTGTTGTACTCTGTGAAAATGAAAAAGTATTTTAACTAAAGTATCACTTAAAGGCATAAGGACATAGCCTTTGAGTACTGAAAATATATCAAGTATTATTATTTGATGCCATATACATATGTGTGTATATATATATGATATATATGTGTATATCTATGATATATATGTATCTATGATATTCACTCATTTTATGGCCATAGCAATATTGCAAGGAAGTGATAATAGTAGAAAGTAAAAAGGTAGCAAATAATATTGTTAACAATATAGCAGTTATACTTACTGGATACTTACTATGGGTCAGCTAATGTACTAAGTACCTCCTACACATTTCTCATGCTATCATTATACCCATTTTACAGATAAGTAAGTGGAGGCTCAGAGAGGTTAAGTGAGATTTTCTCAAGGCCTACAGAGGCAGTAAGTAGTAGAGCTGGACGCTTTACTGTATAGATCTTTCATGCTATATCCTTGAGAAGGAATCCTGGGGAACATTTAAAATGTTCAAGAGCATTGGGAATTATTTTTTTTCCAAAATTCTTGATCACGGGGAATCTGTAGCCAGCAAGCAGTTGCAGAGGGAGTCTGTTGTATGCATCTGATTTGGAAGAAGAAAATGCTGATAGGACAGTAAGTTCTTTGGCTTTCTCATCCAGACTCTGCATGTCAGTGCTTTTGTCCCCTCCTTCTTGGCCAGTAGCTAGGTCCCTAGGCAGATTAAGTTGTTAGAAGAGCAATGGTCAGCCAGAGATCACAGATGTGCAAAAGATGGCTTTTCGGAAGGCCCCAAGTCCGCTAGCCGAACCCCTGTGCTGCAGACTCCACTGTTGGTCCTTCCCAGGCCGCCTCTCTGAACTTGCCCTTGGCAGTAGGTGTAGCCCCGCCTCCAGCCTTGGGCTGCAGTGATTTGTGAGTGGAATTTGGGAGCGTAAAGGGGTCCGCACTGTTTGTTTCTAGGGCACAGTTTCAAAAGAAGATGGCATTTTACAGCCTGTATTAATGGGAAATTACTTTCCATTAGGATTCTGAATGATTTGCACATAATGTTTATAAAGTGGAGGAAAAATGTCAAGCATTTCACTAACAATTTAAAGCAAAGCTCACAGGACCATGCCAGGGATGAATTCCAAGAACATTTTCTTCATCATTTCTTTCTAAAGAAACAGAAAAGAGGGAGATGAAAGGATGTAGGTCAATTAGGCAGAGTCCATTGTGGGACTGAGATGGAATCTTTGATAATACATTTCTCGCTGCTTAAGAGGAGTAAAGTGAGCCAGGAGCAGGGGGTGGGGGGGACAGTGGTGGAAGTCACATCTTGAGATGATGGATTGCAGGCAGAACCCAAGTTCAGCCCTGGCTTGGAGAAAGCACACCCTGTCCAAGCCCGTGAGCGCGGGGTCACGATGCTCCAT
Source organism: Canis lupus dingo (assembly GCF_003254725.2). Taxonomy (NCBI): domain Eukaryota; kingdom Metazoa; phylum Chordata; class Mammalia; order Carnivora; family Canidae; genus Canis; species Canis lupus. The sequence continues at coordinate 55,379,218 of NC_064245.1, forward strand.
CAGCATTGCTGTCCCTGTGTCCCCAAAGAAACGATGAGGCCAAGAAAAGTCCCCGGACTTGAAATGTGTGCCTGCGTGCTTCCCAGAAAAACCCTCAGTTTTGAAGAAAATAGCGCAGGAGTGTGTCACCTACGCTCAGCTCATGTGTTTTCCCTGCCCCGGCTGATGTGCTCTCCCCCCCCCCCTTGTCACTTACTGAATCAGGAAGGCAAAGTATACTTTGCATTTTTTCTCAACTCCTTTATTTATGAAGGGTTGGGTTTTTTTTTTTTCTCCATTTAAGTTCTTAAAGAGGGTGTCACTTTATATAATCACAACTCACGGTTTATATGCTCCAGCCTGAGATCAGCTTTGAAAATGTAGAAGGCTGAGGGTAATGAGCAAGTGTGGTTCCAAGGGCGTTTCAGAGCGAGGCAAAATAAATCTCTCCAATGGCTTCTACGAAGGCATTCTCACTCCCTCCAGGTATAAAGGAGACTTTTATAAAGTTCTTGACACTGCTAAGGGGGCTCGGAAATAATGTCTAGAGTCTGAGTCGCTCCCTTCGTCGGCGCAAAATCTCTGGGATTACATTAGAAAATAAACATTTATTCAGAAGTAAAGTGTGAAGTTTGAAACTTGAAGAAGACGAGCACTTTGCAAATAGAAATATATGCATTTTTGTTAACCTAAATTTCCAAAGAGGAAATTAAAATTTTCACTCTGCAGTGACGGCGGTGATTGCTCAGTGGGCAGATTGTTTCTTTCGCTTTCTTCTTTCCTTCCCGCAGTTTTCCTGTTTGTTTTGCTGTCACTAGCCCCTCTCGCATATGCATTTCTGTATATTATCAGTGGTAGGTCCGTCAGTGTTATTGACAGGAGAGAAAAAAACCAGGGAATAGGAGTCCTACAGGGTAGCTTGGGGATTCTGGTGCTCATTAGCTCTGTGACTTTGGGTGAGTTTCTTAACATCTCTGGGTGGATTTGAATTTATCCCTAAATGAAGTGATTAGATTGAACACATTGCAAGTTTCCCTCTATAAATGCTACGGCTGCTGTAATTCTGTTTTATGAGTACTTAGCATTCTTAGAAACTTGAACAGTTCACAGATTGAACATTTTGTATATTCTCTGTTAAAAAAATATTCTTGAAGGAGATGAAATGTGAACTATGATTCTTATTGTTGACCAGTAGCCACTGATTCAGGAAAGGGGAAGAGTCCTTCTCTTATTTTTCATCTGAAGGAAGCTTTAGACGGAAAGGCTTTCTCCCTGCAGGGAATGGTTTCCTGTATTTCTTCTAAACAGTCTGTTAAAAAGAGTTTTCAGAAAGCCATAAGGTGTAACTTCTTAGTTGTGGGGATTTTAATGCTACTTGGCTGAGATGATGGCATGATTATATTATTTCGATTGCCACCTACTTAAAAATTTTGTTATTCTGCAATGATACATTTGGTCTTTAAGCTAAAATTTAAAATGCCATCATCTAAATATTAACATCGGTACTTATGTTTTTTAGAAATCAGGGATCCCTGGGTGGCGCAGCGGTTTGGCGCCTGCCTTTGGCCCAGGGCGCGATCCTGGAGACCCGGGATCGAATCCCACATCGGGCTCCCGGTGCATGGAGCCTGCTTCTCCCTCTGCTTGTGTCTCTGCCTCTGTCTCTCTCTCTGTGTGACTATCATAAATAAATTTAAAAAATTAAAAAAAATCATATAGAAGTCAGTGGTTTCCAAGGATAACCCATAGGGCAGCTATAGGGCACAATTCCAGAGGACCTCATGTTTGAGTCCTTGTGGATGATACCCCTGGAGTTGTCCAGTGGGTGTGGCCTCAGGGGTGAACCCTAATGCTAGATTATGGGGATGAGAGACACAAGGAGAGTGTAAGAAAACAGTGCCAGGCCAGACCTGGCACCAGGTGGCTGACACCTGACCTCCAGGACAGGTGCACAAAATAAGAAGGTGAGTCTGTAGCCATGTACAGAATACTTGCCCTGTACAAAGAGAGTGTTGATGGTCAGGAGCGGCTGTTTATTGCCTAGGAATATGGGATAGAGTAGTAGGCCCTTCTGATTTTTCAAGACAAGAAAAAAAATCCTATGGTTATGTGCAATCTCCTGATTTTTCAATATTGGTAATAATCCATAGTCTACAAAGCAAGGAACAGGCCAAAAAAAAAAAAAAAAAAAGCATCTGTGAGCTCGAACTCCATGCCAGCAGCCAGGAAACCACCTCTGATGAAGGCCACCGTTTGTCTTCTTCAGTCAGAGTGGCAAAGGCAGCCCCCAAACACTGGACCCAGCTTCTGTAAATAAACAGCCTGCAGCTTTTGAGATGACATCTCGGGACCAGCAGTGTTGTGTCAGGTGGAGGACGCAGCATCTTACTGGTCACACCCATCTTGTTGGCAGCCTGTGTCCATTGTAGAGCATTGGAACGAAGGTTAATTCCATGAACCTTAGTGTAATTAGTAATCACACGCACTTATTTTCGTCAGTTACAGTATAATGATTAAGCTTGAGTCCCTGATAAGCCATTTCAATAAATTGAGTCTCCTATGGATAAATACAGAGTACTTCTTTCTAGAAAGACGGTTCATAGACTGTCACTAGACTTTTCTTAGTAATTTACTACATAACTAGTCTCAGTGAGCTTGGGCAGCTATATCACAATGCCACAGACCGGGGAGCTGGAACAACATGCACTTATTTCTCACGGTGAGGAGGCTAGGTCTAAGGTCAAGGCGCCACCAGATTCTGTGTCTGGTGAGCATCTGCTTCCTGGTTACAGATGGCCTTCTTGTGTCCTGACACAGTGGCACTGTCCCGCTCACGAGGGTCCGCCCTCATGATCTGATCACCTCTCCAGAGCCCCACCTCCACATGTCATCACCCAGAGTGGGGGGGGTGTCAGGGCTTTGACATAGGAACGTGGAGAGGACACAGACGGTCCATAGCATCAACCACGGATTAAGGCATAGCATTTGCAGGTAAGAAAATCAGAGCCCAGAGGTAAGCCTAATCCCAAGCTAGAAACCAGGGATCTGAAGTTCCCATGTAGTTTATTACCAGTGGACAAAAAGTATTTTAGAGATGGTGAACAAAATGGTTTTTGTGGCATTTATTACGGTTCTGCACCAGCACTGTGTCTGGGTCAGCTGAAGGGAAAGTGCTTGGCTTCCAAAGAATTTTCCTGCAAGTACTGGAGATTTTAGATTGGAAAAAGAGAAATTGCAATTTGAACCAAATATGTCCGTTCTAATTCCAAGGAGATGGTATCTTGTGGGTTGAGCATGCTGCCTGGCAGGGAGTGCACACTCACTGAGTGTTTCAGATGAGTCTGAACTTCAGATAAACTCAAAAGCTTGAAATCAGCTTTGTGTCCCAAAGTATTCAGAGGTGAACTACCCCGTGGTCCTCTGGCACAGGCACAGCCAGATCGCTGGGCCATGTTGGCGTGCAGCCAAAGCCTCCAGAGGGAAAGGGAGGCTTGGGGTCCCTTGCCTGTGGGGTTAACTCCACCCGTGAACGGGATACTTCCTTTCTGCTCCTTAGCAGCCCCACGGGTAGCACCAGTGATGGGGAAACAGCCCTGAACTTCCAGGCTTCAGAGCAGGAAGTGGGCAGAATGTGAGTCCCCCACCCCCCCAAGTCCAGACAGGTGTCATCTGTGGGCCTCACCGCTGGGGGGCTTTGGGGCCATGGGGAGGCCCCAATCCCGGCTCTTAGGCCCATACCTCCAGGTCTCACTGGCATCCTGGCTGCACAGGGTCATTCTCAGATTGTGTGGATTAGAGATGCTGGTCACGCAGGGTGCTTGCTGCAGAGCAAGAGCCCACCGCACGGTGGCCAGTCACGTTACTTAACCGGTTATCTGATTTCTTAGCCTACAGCAGACTGGAAGCAGCAGATTAGAAAGGCCAAGGGACTGCTTCGGGAAGGCCCACTGACGGCAGGAAGGAAAGTGACAGGTCGCAGCCCGGCTACAAGGGAGGCAAGAGAAAACTAAAAAAAAAAAAAAAAAAAAAAAAGCAGGAACAAAACTCAAAAGGCACAGCAGTCTGGGGCGTTTACTAAAAGCCAAAGAGCCCCCTCCGCAGGTCAGTAGCTTCCCGTAGATCCCATACCTCATTCCCTGATAGGTGCTCCTGTCGACAACAGTTCTATGAATCACGTCTCTGTCTGTCCCCTTTCCCTTCTGGACAGTAGGAGTGGTGGCGGAGGGGGGCGTGGAGCTTGCCTTTCTGTTGGGATGCTCTGGCCAGGGGCTTCCGGGGAAGGAGGTCCCCAGAGTCAGAGTCCCTGGAGAGAGAGAACAGGAGGTTCTCTGACCTCTGATGGTCTGAGAGTTTAACCCAAGTTCAAGTGCAGCAGAGGAGTGGCGGTGTTTTTGTGCTGCAGAGACAAGGAGGCCCCTGCCCCGCTGAGCTCCCAGCCTTCCCCCGTCCACTGTGGTCAGCAGGAGGAGAGAGACGGCCCCTGAGATCAGGCCCCCAGACCCTGGCAGTTGCAAGGAGGAAGGGGGGAGAGCACTTGAGCAGGCCGGGCTGCAGAAATGCCAGTTCCACCTGATGCCACGTCCACTCTGGTGGCTGATCCACCACCTGGACTTGACTCCTGTGTTTGTGTTTTGTTTTTTAACTGAAGGCTGAAACTGCTTGCTTTGAAGCTGGGGCTCAGGCAGAGAATAAGTATCCAAAGGGCATCCCTGGAGCATGACTGGCAAGGGGAGGTGGGACCTGGGCAGACCTTTGGGGACCGGGGATGCTCCCTACAACACACCAAGGTGAGGACGCACAGTCACCAAGCCCAAGTGACAGACCCCACCCCCAACTCTCACCCCCACCCCTGGCTTGGGGTTGGCTCAGAAATTGGGGATCAGCTCCCAAGCTAATGATTGTGAGATCGAGAGCAGACTCTGGACCCAGAGGAGGTCAAATCTCAGCACCGTTGCTGAATTCTTTGGGGAATTCTGTATGCCTTAATTTCTCCATCCATCAAATTGGTAATGGTACCAAAGTAAATCCACTGATGTCAGTGAGGCCCTTAGATTATTGTCCTGGCACCGAGGGTTGTGGTGTCATCCCCGTTGCTGACTGGGGCTGAGGGCCGTGGGACTGTCACCGGAATAGGATGTGCTGGGTGTTTGTATGTGAGTGAGTAGCCTCTGCATCAGGGATGTGGCACATGGAGGTGGGGTGGGGAGGGCACTCCCCAGAATTTTAGTGTTGTTAAAAGAACAAGAGGGGACCCAATATTGTTAGGAACCAGGCCACATTGCCAAGAGGGAAGGGAAACGCATTTCAGGGAGAACATGATTTCCTTACCTGTTGTGCGTTGCCCATGCAGTTGCTCACTCACCCAGCCATCTCAAAACTCTGTGTCATGGTCTCCTTTGTTTCTTTTTTTCTCCTAATGGTGTGGATCAGAACTTGAATAATAAATATTTAACAGAGGCACTCCCTTTTCTCTGTTAAAATAATCTTTGTTTCAGTGCTTTAACAAGGAAGACTGTGTTTTTCCCACCTCTGCTCTCATGTTATGTTAAGTCAGGTCCCGGGAGTAAGAGAAAATAAACACGGGCCACTCGGCCAGGGTGGGTGGAGGCAGCCCGCTGGACGGCCTGGCCTGGGGCTGGGGGTTTCGGCTGCCGGACAGCACACGCTTCTGTGTCAGCCAGCAAGGTGTGCGTGTGTGCTCACCCACAGCGGGTCGGGGAGGCCATTGCTGGTGGGAAAGCAGGGCCGGGGGGTCAAGGAGCAGCAGCTGCAAGACCCCAGGGGACAAAAGGAAAGCATTGTCCCCAAAGTTGAAACAGTGGGTAGGACCCATCTTTTCTTACGGGAAGGGTTCAGCAAGGGTGCTGGTTTCTGATGGTGGGAAGCTGGCCTTCGGGCACCTGGCAGGTGTTTGTGTCTGGAAGACCCTACTGAGGGTTGCATCTTACTCTGTCCGGCCCTTTGGGGTCCTTCCATGCTGACTTTCACTTCTCTTTTGTGGAGAGGGAAAATTCGTACATTATCACTTAGGTGGGCAGAAACTTTATTTCTCTTTAAGTGAACTGAACTTGCTTATGAGTCTCCATTTAGACCAGTGGCGGAAACAAGTTAATCTTTTTTCCATTTCTGCTGTTGGCCAAAAAAAAAAAAAAAAAGAAAAAGAAAAAGAAAAAGAAAAGAAAAAAATAAATCTTTTTTCCATCTCTTCTAATGGTGGAAAAAAAACATAATCTTGCCATTTCAAGGTAACTTGGTCTCTTTCAATAGAAAGTAGACTATCCATTTATTACTTGGTCAATTGAGGACTTAAATCCAGCCAGTTCAGTTGAGACTCCCTGTCAAGGCCATTGGTGTTTCTCACAGACTCTCTCATCCCCACATTTCTCCCCCAAGATATTGCCCAGATGCCAAGGGGAAGTTCCCTGGATGTCATGGTGGCAGGCGAGGAGGCTTCCTGTGTGCCCACCTCCAGGCCATCTCTGCTCCAGGTGCCCTCCCCCCCAGCACCTTCTCACTTCCTGGGGGGACTTCAGATCTGCTCATAGGTCCTAGACAGCCAGGGGTGCCTCTCTCAGGCCCCTCCTTGCATCATTACCCCTTGCCCACCTTTTCTACTATGTTCATTCTCCCACCCCATGCTGGTCAAGAGCACTTGAGGAACCTGCCTTCTCCCAGAGATCCAGTGGGAAGTGGGGCCTGAGGCCACCCACCCTGGGTGGAATCTGGGGAGCATTTCAACCCTCTTCTCTCTACAGACCCTTCCCTGCCTCTAGAATGAGCCTGTCTTCTCTGGGTCGCAGGAAAGAGCTCTTCCCTCTTTACCACTTGTAATAAAATCTCCTGAGTTCTTCAAATTCTGGCTCCTTGGACTCCAGAAGTCAGCTTATCTGTCTCTCTCTCTCTGCCTCTTAAATCTCATAAAAGCCTACCTGGCTCTGGCATGAAGGCCTGTAAACCTTGGCTTTCACACCATTTCACAGCTGAAAGGGTATTATTTTGGAACTCAGAAGTTAGAACATTGACTGCGTTGTTCATGTGCAGGCTCTCTTCTCTCCCTCGAGTAGGGGAGGCCACAGCTACTTGGGCCGAAGGCCCCACACAGCAGAAATGATCCCACATGACAAACACGTTGGATGATTTTCTGCACTGTCACCCTGCTGCCGGTGTAGTTCAGGACAGCCGGCCAAGCCCTGGTAGGTGTGGACTTACCTGGTGCCTGCACTAGGTGCCAGGGGCTGTGCAGAGGTAGCCGGAGAGCCAGGTGCTCATGCCTTACCTGAGTCGGGAGCTTTGGCCTGCACAATTACCCCACCCCACCGTCTCTCGGGGGAGACGCCATGTTTGGGGTTCATTTGCTGATGGAGTGTGATATGAGTGCTGGTCGCTTTCCAGCTCTTAGAAAATCAAAGTGGGCAGTGTGGCAATGGTCCTTTGCCTGGAATAAATGAAGTGAGAAGTGAGTAATGTGTCTTTTCTCTGATTTGTTCAGTGTGTGTGCTGGGAGTGCACATGTATGCTCATGGAGCTGGTGGCTAGGATAAGTGTGTGCCTACCATTTAGCATTTATTTTAGTCACTGCAGGTAGCTTACAGAGTAAATGGGAGGAAAAAAATATATATAGTTAGACCTGTAGTCAGCATGATAGCCCATAAAATGTCTTGGCAACCCTTCTTGGCATCATAGATCATGTGGGAGGTGACATGAGCAGGCTAGATCACAGGCTGGGGTCTGGAGCCCTGGTGTCTGGCTCTGGTTTGCCATTAGCCTCAGGGCCAGGCTCTTGTGACCTTTTGGAGGTATCACTGCCTCTTCTTCAAAAGAGAATGGTTCATGAAAGACCACCAAGTACCCTTCTAGCGCTAACATTTCACATTCAAGGCAGTGCTTTCCAAGACGACCATGTGGTTTGGCACCCTGACTCCGTCTCCCTCTTTAATACATTGGTAGTACAAGACATGCTAAAAGGATAGTAATCACTTTTATAGACCACATTTTTTTTTTATTTTTTTTTATTTTTATTTTTTTATAGACCACATTAAAACAGGTATTCATTAATAAAATTGACTTTGACTCAACAGCCTAAGTTGGCATAGATGCTCAGTGTACCAACTCACAGGACATTGCATTTCCAAAGGAAAATGAAAAGTTCTGCATGCAAGCTGAGCACTCAGTTTCCCAGTGCTTTGAAGTAACTGAATGCTGTTCTGTTCAACTTCAAGATAGTGAACCGGACCTCCATATGTTTAAGGCCCTCCACTGCCATCATTATGACAAAGGGAATATACAAAGGTGGGGTGAGATGGAAGTGTGTCATGGAAGGAGCAATCCGAATGCTAAAAACATCACATACCTTCTAGAGACTATAGTCCATGTGGATTTAGATTCTAAAAGACAGAACTACCTGTAAGTCACCACATGGGAAGGAGCTTCCTATCCCAAGGGGGAGAAGTGGGGCCCCTTACCTACCACTACCACCTTCCCTTTACCTACCAGCTGAAAAACTCCTTGACACTCCCAAGCTCTGGTTGAAGAAAGCAGAAGGAAGGGAGGGCCATTAGGCTGGTGGTTTGCAGCCTCCCTTGGACATTGGAAACAGCTAAGAAATTGTAAAAATTCTCATGCCCAGGTCTTACTGCCAGAGCTTCTGGTTTAATTGGCCTGGAGTTCAGATGGGCAGTGGGCTTCTTAGTATGCCACCACGTTGAGAGCTACTGTAACAGGAAGGCAGTGGGGGGGGGGGCATCTCAGTCTCACTGGGGAACTTCACTGACAAACAGCCTGTAAGTGAAGGAGTGCTTGGCTCCCGTCCTACCTTGGTGTGATCAGAGTACTGGGAAGATCAGGAGTGGGGTGTCACTGAGGAGGTTCTGCTCCGTCAATTGGAGAAACCAACGGGCACTGTGTAGTGATCTGCTGCCAATGACAGAGGGGCGAAATACCCAAATTTATATTCTCTTTACTTGGACATGAAAGATTTGGTGAGGAAGGAACACAGTATTTGGAAGAACTTGTTTCAACTGTCAATTGAAGTCAAGAGAGAGAGAGAAAGAAGAATGTTTGATAAAAACAGAAGAGGAAATAAGAACAAAAAGCATGAAATAGGATGGCAGCTGTGAGATGACATACACGGATATTTCAATCCTGTGCAGGGATTAAGCTCTTCTCAAAGGACATGGACCGTGAACCTGGTATGATCTTGCTCTGGGACACTGGCTCCTCACCTTTGCAGACCTCACTCTGCTGGTGTGATGAAACAAGGCCACGAAGAGTTGGCTGTGATGGTGTAGAGGCCTCCCCAGTCTCTTTCTGGATGGCCTGTTCTGTCTTCTGCCAGTGGCCTCTGCCCCGGGGGTGGTTACCATGTATGCAGGGTGCATGGTTTCCCTGCAGTGGGGCTTAGCTTCCTTTTAGCTCCATCTTCCCTGGATAGCACATCTGCTTTGGACGCACCAGTGGTCCATGCTGTCACCTCTTGGGTGGGGCATCACCTCATCTGGCCTAGGTGGCCTCTGTGCTCCTGCTCATCCTCTTGCCTCGGCATCTCTACATGGAATCATGAGAGCCACTGAGGACACGTGTTTCCATTAGAGGCTGTAGTGACCTGGACTTGCATGACCACACCTCTTTCCCAGACACTCTGACTTCACTATCATAAACTCCCCAAGAAAGCATCTTACATTCAGAAATCCATATGCCTAGATAAGTGGGGGCAAATTTTTTCAGATCTTCATGTTTGAATATTTTAGAAAATAGAAAAATTTATTTTATAAAGCTGACATGCTCTGATACCAAGGCCTGACCAGAATATAAAATGGGAGTGATTTCACTTTTAAATACAGATGCAAAAATCTTAAATACTAATAAACTCTGTCTAGCTCTAGAATAAAATTATCACACACACAAGTAAGTGGTTCCTCTGGGGCATGTGGTGGTCATCACTCATTAAAAATATTCTAGGGGTGCCCTGGGTGGCTCAGGCCTTTAAGCAGCCAACTCTGGATTTTGGCTCAGATCATGATCTTAGGGTCCTGGGATCAAGCCCCATGTCGGGCTCCATGCTAGGCAGGGAGCCTGCTTGGGATTCTCTCTATCTCTCTCCCCCCTACCCCTCTCCCTGCTTGCATGCGTGCTCTCTCTCTCAAATAAATAAATACATCTTTGGCAAAAAATATTCTAAAACGGATCAATACTAAAAAAATCGACACAGTTAAAATCAAAATGAGATTTTTAAAAAGTAATCTCTGTGCCCAACATGGGGCTCGAATTCACAACCCCAAAATCAAGGGTTGTATGCTCTACTGACTGAGCCAGCCAGGTGCCCCCCAAGTGGGATTTTTAGGGGTGGAAACTCAATACGTGGATACTGAAGTTTACCTGGTGATATGATTTCATGAGAATAGAAAATGAAGAACTTACTTCATTAGTTATTAACACTTACTTTAAAGCTACAATATTTAAGATGATACATTGTTACAGTTCCCTAAATGGATCAGTGACAAAAAATAGAAAATCCTGAAATGCATCCACATGCACATGATCATTAAATATATGACAAAGATAAAAGTAGTATTGGAAGTCAGTGGAGGAAGAATGGGTCATTTAATAAGCTGCTCTTAGATGATGGCTTAAGCATCATCAAAAATAAATAATGCCTCCGTTTGCCAAAACTCAATGGAATTAAGAGTAAAAATTTTCACATGAAAAAATTAAATCATTCCTGGGATAAATTTAGTTGAATATATGTATGTGAAGGAGGAGGAAAAACCAGGGATGGAAAGGTTGATGAGCTTGACTGTGCTGATTAAGGTTTCTGTAAGTGTTCTGTATGTGTGCCAGCAACCCCCTCCCTGCCCTGTCCCCAGAACACACTCCAGAAACAAATGGAAGCAAACATGATAAATATAAAGAATAGCATTTTATAAGGGGCTCCTATAAGTTTTAAGGCAACCCCCCCCCCAACACTAGACAAATAAATTGACAGCAAATGTTAAAAGTCCTGGAAAAATCTGTGTCCTATGAATAATAAGTTCCATCCTGAAGTTTACCTTCAAGCATTAATTGTGCATGTTTGTAAATAAACGTGCATTAGGATATTTTTCAAGGAGTTATGTAGGACAGCTTAGAGAGAACAAAAGAAAGAAGAAAGGAAGAGAGGGAGGGAGAAGAGGAAAGGAAGGAAGGACCTTATCTATCCAGCAATATGGGAGGTGGGTGAAAGAAATTTTGTGCTGATGGAGTTTACTGGTCAGTGATTAGAAGTATTCTGGAAAGAGATTCACAAAAATATGTATAGGAACATTCTTTTATGAGAATATATTTATGTAAATACATACATAGATATAATCATCAAGACATCTGGAAGCTTCTCCACCAAAATGTTCATTTAACATTGGTTATCACTGGGTTAGTGGGTTAAGGCTGACTTTTCTCAATTTTGCATACTTCTGTCCTTCCTTCCCTTCCCCCTTCCTTTCTCCTTCCTTTCCCCTTCCTCCCTCCCTCCCCCGCCCTCCCTCCCTCCCTCCTTCCTTCCTTCCCTCCCTCTCCCTTCCTTCTTTCCTCCCTTCCTTCCTTTGTTCCTTCCTTCCTCCTCCCTTCCTCCTTCCTTCCCCTTCTTTCCTCCTCCCTTCCTTCCTCCTACTTTCCTCCTTCCTTTCTCCTTCCTTTCCCTTCCCTTCCCTCCCTACCTCCCTCCCACCCTCCTTCCCTCCCTTCCTCCCTCTCTCCCTCTCTCACTTTCCTACCATTGCCACGTTTTCGTTCTGAAATTAAAAAAAAAATAACTATTTGGGAAACATTATTCTGAGAACTTCTGGCTTCATACACTAAGCCCAGCACTGCAGGCTGGCCTGTGGCTAGTCTGCCCCTTTGCTCCCGTTCACACCCTGCCTCCTTCTAGCACCAGCTCAGGGAAGATGTCCCCACCACCCAGGCCTTTCCTGCCTCTTCCTCCTCCTCTGAGCTTCTGAGCTCTACCTGACTCCCCTCCTCATCTTTGGCATTTCAGTGTTGCGCGTGTCCTGCCTGGCATCCAGGAGAGACCATAAGCTCCCCGAGGGCAGGGGTTGGGCCTTGTGATTCTGTGTCTCCCTCGGGCTCCAGGGAGGGGACAAGCTGCTCTCAGGGAGGTGGGCTGGGCCTGCCAGCTCCGGATGGGAGCAGGGAAGGGAAGAGCCATGGGGCTGGAGGGGTCAGCCAAGGCGTCCTCTATCCGGGGCATCTGGCACAGGCACCGAGCCATCGGAGCCTTCGGCACCTGTGAGCAGGGTCCAGCCAGCCTTGCGGGGAGGAAGCAGGGCCCGCTGTGCGTGACCTCCCTGGCTCCCCACCCCCCACCCCTCCAAGGATACATGTCATGTTAACCCCCACTTTTTGTCTCCATGTGATGTGGACAGGTTCTAACGTTGCCATGGACCAGCCCTGCTGTCGTGGTCTCTATGATTTTGAGCCAGAAAACCAAGGAGAACTAGGATTTAAAGAAGGAGACGTCATTACATTAACCAATCAAATAGATGAAAACTGGTATGAAGGAATGCTACACGGGGAATCTGGATTCTTCCCCATTAATTATGTTGAAGTGATCGTGCCTTTACCTCAGTAAATGTGTGACTCAAACTTTGGACCTACTTTCGTAACTGAAATGAATTCACACCAGTGTTTCCTCAGTGTGGTGTTCTGTGACATCCTTGCTCTTTGACCAACTTAATGACTTTTGTATGTGTGTTCTCTTTATAATGTATTTTGTATCAGTTTAATTTGTATAAACGATTTTCTTGTCTTAGCGACATGGAACTATAGTTTTCTCGTTTGCTTACCGTCCTAAAAGTCACCGGTTAAATAAATGTATGTGCTTCTTGTTGCTAAAAATAAATCGCAGTTATGTTCATGAATTGCCCATTTATATCGCTCAGCTGCAACGGAATGCAAAATTGGAAACTTAAGAAATGCTAAATATTTTGTTTCCTGACATTCTGATGTCATCTGGTCTCCCCTTGTGTCTTAGCTGACCTGTGAATAGCCCAATAAATATGACACATCATGTTGGCAAAAGGCCTCGGTAATTCTTAACGTGGAGTTGACTCTTGAGCACGGTGGTCCAGCTGTAAACTTCCTCCATTCCTCGTGGCTGACCAGGGCTCCCGGTGTGGATGGTGGATGCTTCTTCCTGAGTCAGCAGGTGTAAGAGGACCTCCACTGTGTCCCGATTCAAACACAGCACACCCTCCTTCCAGCTCAGGGATAGAAGACTCTTCCATGCTCTGTCAAGCTTCTTTATAAGAGAGCTTAATACAAGCTTCTGCTGCTGCCAAGTATTGGGTAGGTTTTCCAAGTAGATCCTGTTGGCACGCTCAGGAAGGAGCAGGATCAGAGTGGGGGTGAGTGCACAGTCACAAGATCTTCTGGGTTCTGAAAACCAGTCCCTGGCCTCACTCAGAGCATGCACTCATCATGGACTTGGACCCAAGGTGGGGGTCAGGTGGGCACAGCATTCCTCATATGGCAGGGGAGGGATATCCTTTCTCCTTCAGCAGAGGAGGAGACTCCTCAGATGGCTTGCCCAGGATCCAAACCACCAGTGGTGAGAGGCAGAGTTTGAACTGTACCCACTGCCCACTGAAGTGCCCACTGAAGTTACTGGGATGTACTTTGATTTTCACTGACAACAGTAACAAATGCCCAGCCAACAGGTTGTTTTAAGGGGACCAAAACCTGACATCTCAGTCCTCTGGGTCTTTGGTACATCAGTAAACTCACAACAGCATCCTGGACGATTGTCCTTTCTTTTCATAGCATCTTCCCCCAACACCTTCTCTAAAGTGGTTGCATATATAGTGTCTATAATAAAATAATGACTAACATTCATTGAGTGCTTACTGTGTGCGGATGCCACTGTAGACATTTAAATGAATAAACTTAATCCTCATAACAACCCATTTTGCAGATAAGAAAACTGAGACACAGCAAGACTAAGTTGTCCACAATCACACGGTCATGAAATGCCCAAGCAGGGCTCCTGACCTAGGTAGTCTCCCTCTCATGCTACCTCTCATACTATGTGTTTGCACCCCCCCCCCCACAGGGTAGCTTTTTATACCCCATCCTTTTTCCTTCTCCAGCTGCCATATTTGAAATGTATCAAAGGGAAGGAGAAATCCAGAGCCATTCTCAGTGCCTATACTATGCCTCAGGACCTGTTGGGGAAATAAACAGTAGTTGCAGTTAACTGGGAGTTATAGACTGGGGTGGCAGCGGGGGGGTGGTTCTTGTGAGGTTTCAGTAAATGGCTCCCCTCTTTTCCCAGTGAGTTCTAAATAAACTGGGGTGTTAGTCAAGGGTTAAAACAGGTAAGAGCCAGTATGTAGCTTGCATTGGAAAAGGCTGTGTCAATATGTACCTTAGGATGAGAGCAAACGCATTTGCTAGCTGAGCCCCAAAGAAATCAGACATACCTAGTCCAGGAGAGGGTGGACTGTCATTACCTGCTCTTATAGGTAAGAGCTTACCGCATGGCTGCCAATAGTCAAGAATGCACATTCTCTGCTTGTGTCCAGCTTCCGAGGAGGGACTGTGATACTCGTGCCTGGTACCTAACCAAACCCACAAGCAAGGTAACTCAACTAGCGAGGACTACTTAGAGAAAATCCCTCCTCATTGAAACTGGGAGAATAGGGAAAAGGTATTTCCTTCTAACTCTGGGGAGTGAAGATGAGCATAGTTCATAAAAGACTCAAGTTATTAGAGGCCCAGACAGACCTATATCAAAGGGGAAATGGAGTATTTATTTTTTAAATGTTTATTTATTTATTCATGAGCAACACAGAGAGAGAGGCAGAGACATAGGCAGAGGGAGAAGCAGTCTCCTTGGGGGGAGCCGGATGAGTGACTGGGTCCCAGGACCCCGGGATCATGCCCTGGGCCAAAGGCTGATGCTGAACCACTGAGCCACCCAGGTGCCACAATATGGAGTATTTATAAGAAATATTCTTTATAATGATTTTTTTTTATTGAGGATTTTATTTATTTATTCATGAGAGACAGAGAGAGAGAGGCAGAGACACAGGCAGAGGGAGAAGCAGGCTCCATGCAGGGAACCTGACGCAGGACTTGATCTTGGGTCTTCAGGATCACACCCTGGGCTGAAGGTGGCGGTAAACCACTGAGCCACCTGGGCTGCCCTCTTTATAATGATTTTTAAAATGAGTTTATAACTATGCAATAAGGCAAGGAAAAAAATGGCCTAAAGATTAAAAAGCAAAAAATAAAACTGTCCTTATTTACAGAAAACAAGATTGAATATGAGAAAATTCTTAAGGATTCTACAAAAAAAAAAAATCTACTAGAGCTAAGACATATATATACTAGTAAATATAACATGCTGTGAATTTATCAAAATCATGAGATAGCATAAAAAATCATTTATGTTTCTATATGTTGGAAACATTAAATGTTAGATTTAATATAATAATGAAAAACAATGTCATTTATAATAGAAAGTACAGAATACTTAGTATTTGAACAAAAGATATGCAAGACCTTGACACTGAAGCTACATAACTTTGCATATAAAAATTGAAGACCTAATAAATAGAGATATTAGTATTGTTAAAATGTCTGTTCTTGACATCTGATTGGCTCAGTCGGCTAAGTGTCTGACTCATGGTTTTGGCTCAGGTCATGATCTCAGGGTCATGAGCTTGAGCCCTGCATCAGGCTCTGGGATTCTCTCCCTCTCTCTCTGCCCCTCTGCCCACTCATTCACATTCTGTCCCTCTCTCAAATAAATAAATCTTAAAAGAAAGAACACATAAGAAAATGTCTTCATAACCTTGAAGTGGGCATAATTTCTTAGCACTAACCCCCCAAAACAAAATTCATACATTAGACTTCATTAAAATTAAAAACTTCTGACATCCTAGGGTGGCTCAGTCAGGTAAATGTCCGACTCTTCATCTCAGCTCAGGTCTTAATTTCATGGTCATGAGTTCGAGCCCTGGATTGTGCTCCACGCTGGGCATGGAGCCTACTTAAAAAGAAAAAAATTAAAAATTTCTGCTCATCTAAGATATTTAAAAATAATAAGACAAAACATAGATGAAAGTATTTACAATACATATATCTCCAATTATAGACTTATATGCAGAATATGTAAAGAATTCTTACCGGTCAATAATAAAAGCAATTAAAAATGGCCCAAAGATTTGACCGGTCAATAATAAAAGCAATTAAAAATGGCCCAAAGATTTGAAGAGACACTTCACAAAAGAGAGTATACAAATACCCAATAAGCACGTGAAAAGGTATGCAACCAGTTGCCAGGGTAGCCACATTCCCGGAGACTATAGCAAATGTGGGGCCCAAGGCTAAGATATTTACAACCTAATTTGTAGCAAATAGGTTCTAGTGATCCTTACTGAAAAAGAAACAGTAGTTTAGAGCTGCATTTCTATAGGAAAATACCGGTATCTGGTGATGCCACAAATCCCTTCTGTTGCCTCCTGGGGACAGTTTTACCAGGGCACATCAGTGGCAACCACTTTGATGAATTCTTTTTCTTAGGTCATCCACAGATTTCTTTGAAACAACTCTTAAGCAAGATAGTATTATGGGTACATACATAAGTGTCTTGCAGGAAAAAAACAGTTTGTAACTCACCTGGTTAGCAGGGCACTTAGCTAGATCGGAAGGGATCATAGAGCATGATATACTGAATGAAATTTAAAATTTGATGGGAATGTTGGGGTTTTTAGGAAATGTAGCAGGTAAAACACGGAAGGTCAAGGTCAGGAGCAGACGCCAATCTCAGACCCTGGGACTCATCCCAGGAGGCAGAGCTGGCTTCCTGTGCGTCTGCATTTTTAGAGAAGAGGAATTGGCCGTGATTGTCAATTGTCACAATTGGCTGACTGTGTATTCAGGGGAGCAACACAGCTTTTCTGGGGGGGGCTTGATAACACTTTTCAGAACCACCAAGGGGCCTGGGGTGAGTCACCAACAGCTCTCGTGCTTAGTTAGCATCAGGAGCTGAGCACAATATAGTCATTTATTTCCTCCTAGGAATTTGCTAATGGGAGAAATTTTATAGCCAGATTTGGGGCATATTGCTGTTAGCATATTATTGTTAGAATATCTTAATGTCATTTGTTACAGTTGTACAACCTCTGATAAGCTGTGTCAGGCGACACGGTTAGACATAATTTCAGGTGAGACAGAGAATACAGAAGATAGAGTTTAGGTCTTTTTCTTTTCAAAGATTTTATTTATTTATTCATGAGAGACACAGAGAGAGAGGCGGAGACACAGGCAGAGGGAGAAGCAGGCTCCCTGCAGGGAGCCCGATGTGGGACTCCATTCCAGGACCCCCGATCACACCCTGAGCTGAAGACAGACACTCAACCACTGAGCCACTCAGGAGCCCCTAGAGTTTAGGTCTTGGTGGTGATAGTGGGTAGAATAATGGTCACCAGAAGATATGTCCCAGACTTAACCCCCCAGAAGCTGAGAATATGACCTTACTTGGAAATAGGGTCTTTATAGATGTAATTAAGTGTTTTAAGATCCTGTATTGGAGGGTGGGGGCTAAATCTAACGATTGGTTCCTTACAAGGAAAACGAGAGGGACACTTATGACAAGAGAGACACAGGGAGGAAGTTCAAAGACGGATGGGATGCAGCCCACAGTCAAGGAAGGCCCCAAACCACCCACAGTGGTGAGAGGCAAGGGAGGATTCTCCCCCAGGAGAGGGAGCACAAACTTGGCAACACCTTGATTTCTGACTGGTGCCCTCCGGGACAGAGAGAGAATACATTTGTGTTGTTTTAAGCCACCCACTTGTGGTAATTTGTTCCAGCAGCCCTGGGAAGCTAATGAAGTGGCCTTGGAGTTAATTCAATTCTTGCACTGTTTTAACTCACTTCAGTGTCCTCTAGGGGAAAATCTACCCCGTCCATGAGGATATTACAGCAAGGGCCTCGTGAAGAGGGGATGTGGCTTTCCATGACCAAGTAGACCCAGGGGACTAACAGGAGAAGCCCCCCCTCCCCAGGAATGCCTGGGTTGAGGCTGCTGGCAGATCCATCCTCCTTCTCCACTGTGATATTTTCTCGCATAGAATCCACTCTGTTACTGTGACTTTCCTGCCCTTTCTGCGCCCTCTCGTTCCTGAGCCCCAGGCCCAGAGGGAAGCAGAATCTGATGACCAGTTTGGGCAAGGGACTGAGGGACAGGATGGGGCAGCCATACGCTGAGCCCCTCCCCTTCCCCTTCTTGCGAGCTGCAGGGAGTGCTCAGATGCTCCGTGGCCCCCAGATGTGGTCTTCCCATGAGTTCCTTTTCTGTCCTATTGCTCAAGATCTGGGCAGAGAAACAGGTGCTGTTTGCTCGTTCCCCTGCACACTCACACTTACCCTATTTCTTACTCCTAGCATTAAGGGAGCTAATGCTTATTATCCTCCGTTCTGTCCTATTTCAGTCTACGGATTTATCCAGTCTCTGTGGACGTATTTATCATTGGCAGGAAGCCACAGGAACGGTGAGAGACGGAAGTGCACAGAGCCCATGAGGCTGCCTTGCTCCTGGCTCTCCCACCGCATCTGCAAATCGGGCAATGACCCTTCCCCCCAGCCCTGTGACCCTTGTGATTTCAAAGATAGAAGGGTTAATGCTCCCTCAGAACCTTCTCTGGGAAGATGACCCCTTGTTTACTTTAAACTGAATATATTTTTTTAAAACCATGGCCTCTGGTTTATATAGCCCAGAGGAAGCTAGAGGAGGAGGATGGCAAGAGGCAGCCAGGAGGGTACCACACAGAGGAGACCCCTCCACCACCACCCCCAACACACACACGGGGACTGTGCTTGGAACAGAGGCCAGAGGACATGAAGAGTCAGGTGGTGCTGAGCCTCCCGCAGGACATCCATGGAGAAGGCCGGCAGATAGCATCCTCAGCCCGGCTCCTGGCACAGGGTTGACATCAATCCGCTTCCAATCAACTGTTGGAAAGAAAACCGGATTGCGTGCTTGTGCCTTGAGGCTCCACGTCAGCATGGTTTCATGTCCAGACGTGTGTTGTACGACGTGCCTCCAGTCTTCTTAAAGCTGTGCTCCCAAAGCCCCAGTCACCCCAGCAACCTCTCCCCTCCTCATCTCTCCAGCTCTGCACACTGCTCTCCTTTCCCCTCTTCCTGGATCCTTTCTTCTCCGGGTCGCTGCATATAATTTATTAGTAAAAATTCTTCTGATTCTTGCCAAGCCCAGGAGAAGTCTCCCAGCAGATGGAGCAGGCAAAGACTCAGTGCATCTTTAAAGGCAGAAGGGTAAAGCAATACTGCCAACCTGCATCATTACTGTTTTCTTTTGTACTTGTCACCCCATTTACTTCCAGAGTGGTCTCCTTGCCCTCCTGGCAGAGCCAAGGGAGGACATGGCTCTCTTCCCTCGTCCTGGGGGCCATGGTTGGCAGAGTGATGCTTACTGCTGTATCTCAACAACCCTCCACATCTCAGCTATGGGGATGATTTTCTTTCCCAGTTTCCAGCACTAATGTAGACTTTTATATCATATCCATTTAGTGGTTATGGTCAGATGGTTTGAGTAAAAAAATTGAGCTCAAATCATCTTCTTGGATCAGAAGTTTCTACCTGACCCAAAATTTCATGTCAATACCAGTTTTTTTTTTTTTAATTTTCTTTTCCCGTTTCTTTATTTGTGCTTTGTAAAAACACAGGACATTGTGTTCTCAATTTTCCTGACTACATACATGAGTTTAGGAATGTTTGTTTCATGCAGTCTTTTGGTTTCTTTCTTGGTTTTCAAAAACAACAATAAAAGTACATTGCTCTGGCACATATTTAATGAAATAGCATTTAGCAATTTCATGGGGAATGCCGAGTAAGTCCCACTCTTGCTTTGATGGTAAACCAGGGACCCAGGCTAGGATTGAATGTCATCCTTGCCTTGGAGGGCTCAGGAGCTTCCGGGTGTGCCTTTCAGGCTGACATTCACAACGGAAAAGCAAAAGAACAGAGTCGAGACCACATGCTTCAAGCCTGAGCCTCTGAACTAGATGAGCAAATGATGAAGACAAAGGCAGAAATCAAAGAGTGGCTCAAAATAATTGCTTCTTGGTTTTGTTTTCTGAGAGAAAGAAGTAAACTTTTGATATTTTCATTGTTTAGGGGAATTATAAACATCTTATATGCATATGAGAGAATATTTAAAGATTCCTTACCTAAAAAAAAAAATAAAAAGATTCCTTACCTGATAAGCAGACATATGGATAGGTGGTGGATGGCTAGATAGCTGTTTTCATGCACACTATCAACTTCTGTGGCTTCAAGAATTAGCCATATGCTGACAAGTGACAAATCTGAATCTCTGCCCCAGGCTGTTCTCCTGATTCTAGACCTACAGGCATTTCCAGCTCAAACTGTTCCAGGTGAAGCCACTGTCTCCACGCTGCCTCTTCCCATCTGATATGCTCCTCTTCCTCTTATGTTCTCTGTGTTAGTGAATAACACATGGTCCAAGTCAAAAAATCAAAGAGCTAACTTTGACTCATTTGTCCCTGGTACCCTACCTTTTTAAGTCATTCACCAAGTCTTATCAATCTTAATCTCTAATAACTCTCAAATCCATCTATTTCCTCCTATGTCCATTACAACTTG
The DNA here is from genome assembly GCF_003254725.2 of Canis lupus dingo. Classification (NCBI taxonomy): domain Eukaryota; kingdom Metazoa; phylum Chordata; class Mammalia; order Carnivora; family Canidae; genus Canis; species Canis lupus. The sequence goes on from NC_064245.1 coordinate 55,399,861, forward strand.
TGCCAGGTGATGCCAATGTGACTCACTTGGGTTATTAAACATACAGCTAGAGTAATCATTACTAAGATCCAATCTTGTCATGCCATTGCTCTGCCAGATATTATACTAAGCAATCTGTGAGCTTAGGGTAAAGTCCAAAACCCCATAGCATGGCGTATGTGCCCTTCACAAACTTGACCCCTGCCTACTTCTCTGTGCATTTAACTTGTGCCAATCCCATTTTCACTTTGTGCACCAAATGTATTAGTCTGCATAGACTGGTTTATGCTACAGTCAAAAGTAACTAAAAAATATCAGAGGTTCAGCAGATGAAGGTATACATCCCAGTGTAGAATGGATGACTCTCCAAGCCAAATGTCCTTCATGGATTAGCAATCCAGGATCCTTTGATTTGGGGCTCAGCCACACCAACACACAGCATCTATATTAACTACCCAAGGGGAAGAGAGAGATCAGAGAAGCCACGAGAGCTTTCCACTGCCTCGACTAGGAAGAGATACACATCAATTCCACTCTTTTTTCATTGGCCAGAATAAATCACATGGCTCTGCAAGAAGCTGGGAATTATAGCCTCCAAGAAGAAGGCATATGAGAAGGGATTTGGCAAATATGCAGCATTTTCTCTGCCACACCAAACATTTAAAAACACGTGGTTGTTGAATTGGAACTTTCATCTTTGGGCCTCTGCACGTTTTCCTTCTTGTCTGGAATTCTTACTTCACACCCAAACCTTCTCATGAATAATTCCTGCCCAGAACTATTTTTGTGGAGGAATGCATGGGAATGCCAGGCTAGAACCTCTTTCTCAGGATCCTGAAAGCTGGAACAGTACTCTAGAAGCTGGCTTTTAAGTGGCATCCTTGAAATAAGATAGAACTTTCAAATCAAATAAAAATGCTTATTTATATAGATTTTCATATCTCTGGGTGTGATAAGAGGAAGTTATGTTTAGATGGTTGGTTCCAAGTCAATGAGCATCCATGTCTCTAGTTCTGGATCTGATGTGATATCCAGTCCATTTCACAGCTGATACTGCTGAGAACATAGTGGGAAAGAGAAATGAGATGAACAAGTAACAGATGAATGATTTCTTAACTCTTTTTTTTTAAGAGAGAGAGGGAAAGAGAGCATGAGGGGTGGGTGGGAGGAGCAGAGGGAGATGGAGAGAGAAGTCTTTTTTTTTTTTTTTTTTTTTTTTTTTTGAGAGAGAAGTCTTAAGCAAGCTCAACACCAGCCTGACACGGGGCTCCATCTCACAACTCTGAGATCATGACCTGACCTGAAATCAAGAGTCAGATGCTTAATCGACTGAGCCATCCAGGGTCCCCCTGAATTCTTTTTTAGAATGTAATAAAGCTGTATTGATTATCTATCATTATGTAACAAAGTATCACAAACCTGGTGGCTTAAAAAACACACACATTCACATATTGAATATCTTGCAGCTTCTGTATTTCAGGAGTCCAGGCAGGGCTTACCTGGATTCTATGTTTCAGGGTCTTTCAGTTTAAGTGTTGGCTGGGCTGAGGTCTCATCTGAGGGTTGACTGAAGAAGATGCACTGCCAACTTCATGTGGCTCGTGGCAGAATTCAGGTTTTTTTTGTTTTTGTTTTTGTTTTTTTTTTTTCTGGTTGTCTGCTGGAGGTCCTTAGCTCCTTGCCACATGGATTTCTCTATTATTGGCTTGCTTCATCATATCAAACAAAGGAGAAAGTCTCTTGGCAAGAGGGAAGTTATGATGTCACACAACATAATGAAAGAAATGCTGTACCATTGTCTTTGGCAAATTCTTTTTGTGTGTGTGTAGTTTTATGGGTTTATCAACAAAAATATGATGTGTACACAAGTTATCCATTCATTTTCTTTGCTGCACAGCCTGGCATTGGGATTGGTGACTCTGATGGGAAACTGGGCTGCTGTTTCTACAGTGGCTTTGAGGTTCTTGGAGGAGACATTGTGAGCAATCTCTGCCCAGTGAGATTTGTTGCACATCAGTAGCACTTCAAGCTCCTTAATGCTGTGGATTAGGAACTTCTGGAAGGAAGAAAAAAAAAAAGAAACTTCTGGAAGCCACTGGGAAGCATGTGCTTTGTTCCTTGTTGCTCCTGTAACCAGTGTTGGGCATCAAGATCTGGCCCTTGAATCTTCTATGTTTCCTATTGTCAATGCCTTTGGGTTTTTCCCAGTTGTGCATTATTTTGACATATGGGTCTGACTGGTACTGGATGAACTTTCTTGGTCCTTTTTTTTTTTTACAGATCTTGAGCTTCATCAGAGATTTAAGGGTGGCCATGATTACAAACAGGATAGGGCTTCCACCTCTGTAGGCAGCACTGAGAAAGAGAGACCTTTGTCATATTTTATCACTAGAAGTAAGTCACAGGTCCTGTCCACACTTAAGGGGAGGCGATTACATGGTGGTGTGAATACCAGAAGACAAGGATCAATGGGGTCCCCTTTATGGTAATGTCCACCACAGAGACTCTACAACGTTCCCTGAATTCCTCGTTAGTCTGAAGGAGCATGCATAACTCACATGTGTGATGGAAGTGGTCAGATAGGATTTGTTTTAGAGCATGTGATGAATTTATTGATTCTTTCCTAGATCTGACCCCCCACTCCAGCCATTTACATTATTCTGAAATGCCTATATGGGATAGTAGATTGGTTTTCATTGGAGAAAAAGCAGAGAAGGAGAGTAGCTTTCTGATTTTATTTTAAACAAGAAGATCCTGTGCTGGTACTTAAACGTCAGTTCTCAACCGAAACATCACTTCTTAGAAATCTCTAACACTCCCATGGCTGAATTAATTGCCATCCTACCTAGTTCTTTTATAGCTCCCTGTTCTGACACCTCTGGGAACATTTTTCATACCCTATCTCATTTGCTCCTTCAGGGACAGAGTATTATCTTACTGTGCCATTGTGTTCTCAGGACCTAGCACATGCCTAGACTGTCAGTTAATATAGACCGCATTTCACTGCATTGAACTGAATTTTTCTTTGGGTCTGAAGCTGACCAGTTGTGGATGGTGGGATCTGAAGGAGATTGGCTCTTCACACTCATGAATAGAACATTTTTGCCTGGGTCTTGGTAAAGAAAGGACAAAAATGCCTAACTGGTGATCAAAACCATCCCAAAGTCAGTGTGTTTTGCAAACCTAATTCATAGACATGTTTTTTGTTGAACTTATATATGAAAAAAAAAAAAAGACTTTTCAAGTTATTCCTTAGAGGTCTTTCCAACCCAAATATTGCCAAACTGCCAGAGAAATGAACATGTAGGGAAGCCTCCTAAACAAGGAGGTCTCATTTTGTGGGACAGGTAAGTGACATGCAGTGTGGCACTGGGGAATAAGCTGATCTTGACGACTTGGGAGAAAACTGTTATCACGATTTGAAACAATAGCAGGTACAGAAAAGAAAACAGACAATAGTGTGTACAGAGTACTTGGCACTCTTCTTTTTTTGTGCAAACTGATCAATTCTGAAATAAAATCTTGGTCTCCTAGAGTGGTCAGAAGTGATATTCTAGATGTGATTTTTTCCCCAGAAAGCTAAGAGAGAAGAGGTGAAAGAAAATATGTTGCTTGATTTTGTTTTCTTTTTCTTTAATTTAACCCTTTTGTGAGTGAATGTTCTTCTAAAATGTAGCATGTACTTCTACACTTCCATAAGCAGAATCTAATGAACAAATGCATTCATAAAGAATCTGGATTCGTGAGCATGAACACAGGACTGAGCCATGACACAGTGATTTTTCTCAGGCCTTCTGAGGGAAATAAAACTGTCTCAGACTATGGTGTTTTTTCACTCTTTTTGTGCCTTTTATAGTTAGTTCTTCTGTAGTGACTTTACATTGTTCGTATCCCTTTTCTTAGCATGCTTTCTTTTCCTTTTAAATTTACAGCCTCTAAGTTATTCTCGAAAGCTGAACAAACACATTGGAACTATGTGCCAGCAAAGAATCAGAAGTTTGAGTGAGACCCAAGCGTTAACTCAGATGCAATATGCTTAAATCTGATGTCAGGTGGATGTTCAGAGGCCTTTTCTTTTCTGGTTGGGGTTAGACCCGCAGAGATTGCTATGGCTGAGTTCTAGATTAGGAAGGTGTGTTGCCCTATTATATGAGCAGAGTATAAAAACAATTTTGGACCTTACACTGGAAGTACCTATTGTCCATAATGTAGCAGAGAAAGCTGATGCTCAGGGAGGTAAAAGTGACTTGCCCAGAATCCTCCAATTTGTGGCCAATCCTGGACTACTAGTGGATTTCCTGATGATAGCTCCAGTGTCGCCCACTCACCTCATGCCTCTGAGGGGAAGAAAAGGGTGGTTAAGGGAAGAGTGAGATGGCTCAAAGCTACTAGCAAATCCATTCTTCCTGGGGCATCTGTGCAGGGCACCTGCTCCTGTTCCACAGTAGAGTCTATCTGGACATACATATGTGTCTATGTGCAAGATTATCAGAGCCTGGTATGCACACAGAACCAAGTCAAGTCAGCACCTTCCTCATCCTAGAAGTCAGATGGGAACCAGCCTTGGTTTGGGGCATGGCAGGTCACCAAATCCCAGCTCTGTTCCTTTCCCACACTTTATGAGACTCTGGCCTTCCTTATCCTAGCCCTAAAGATTTGAAGCTTTCTAGAAAAAGTCTGTCCAACACCACTGTCCCGACAGAGATTCTGATTGGCTCAGACTTCCAGGGCCACAGCAATCATAATTCCTAAGCTCCTGACTTAAAATCATGGACCTGGCACCCCTAGGTGCTCTTTGGGGATCTCAGTACAGGATGAGAGGAGAAACCAAGCGTGAGGATGTGCCAAAGCACAGAGCCCCTCAACAAGTAGAACCATCTCCTGTCACCCCTCCTCCCAAAGGCTTTTTTTTTTCTTTTTTTTTTTTTTTGCTTAGGAGGCAGAAGCCTTGAACACATTTTATAAAGTAAATTTCTCTTTCAAAGAAGAACCCTACCCTGAAGAGGCAGAAAACTACAACCACTAGCTGAGCATGTTTCCCACATGGGGCTAAGGAGACCTGATAAACCATGTGGAGTCAGTGTTGTCGGGGTGAATGCCCTATCCAGACCCTCAATATTGGCAGGTGCACCTGTCCCTCAGTCGAGGGCGGAGCAAGGGCGCACATATGAGAGCTCTGGAGCGCTGTCTTTGGTTTTGAGAACTGCCTGGGAGGCTATGCCACCGCCCAACTCTAGGAGAGGCAAGGAGTGACCGGCATGTGGGCAAGTCTACTGTGGGACTCCTCTGCCAGGAGCCCCAAGGATCGAGCAAAGGTGAGAATGCACCTGGCCACAGGCTTGCTCTACTCTCACCCCTTTCCTGTTCTGCTCTCTACTCCCTTACAGTTTTTTTTTTTCTATAAGAGCACCCCCTTCACAATCTCATACCCCTAAGACACCATGCTCACCCAACCTTCTCAGCCTCTTATCTCCTGGTGGCTTTGGCTGAGAATGCATCCTTTGTGCCTACTGTAGGTAACTGCAACTTTTATAGGATTTGTGCCCACAAGCTATTTTCTCTAAGCCTCCAATGTCATCTTCTTAGGTGTGCTTCCCAAACTTGTCTCACAAGTCCCACAAAGCAGACAGAGCAATTCTGTATCAAAAACAAATTCAAGCTGCTGCCTTGAAGTGATGTTTTCTCTCTCTTAGGGCAAAAGACACACACACTCCAACCCCAGCATCACCCATAGTAACTTCTCTGGTCCTCTGGGCATGCCTCTCATACAAATGTTGCATTGTTGTGCTTGTCTGCTTGTCCAGTTGGGGTCAGTAGGCCATGCTGGGATTAGAAGTAGGAATCCCTGAAACTCTTACAGGAAAGAAGCAGATCTTGTGACAGGTAATGGAAACTGGGAACTGGGAACTCATGAAGACGGATCCTTGGGAGAAAGTAGACCTTGGTTTTTAGACCTCTCAGGGTTGATGACACTGCCCTTCTACTCAGGTGGTGGGGACTCTCTTGGTGGGGAGGGTAGTCTAGGGCCTGAACCCTCAGAGATACATTGGGTGGGCATCTCTGCACCCAGTGGCCCAATCGTACAGATTGGCTTTTGGGCGGGGGGTTCATTCTCTTCTGTTCTTCCCATTCCCAATCTTCTCCCACCTCTTTGGCAATGTCTTATTTAAACAGTTTGGCCAGATCTGAGTGGAGGGGGTCCAGGGTGGAGGGGAGAGTGGGTGGGGAACTGAGGGAAGGCTTGAGGTCTACACTTGGGCAGAGTGGTGAAGGAGATCCTAATGGGGGTAGTTAGGTGGGAATCTGGGGACAGGGCCTGTGAGGTTCAGCCAGCCCTCCCTAAGTGGAGTCTGCCCTGCATGGCTCTTCATCATCCTAATTCACAAACAGGATTGCTTGATCTGCTAGAGGAAAGGAAGGCAGAGCTGCCATCAGGCTGTTGGTGAAGTTTACTCTTCTTTTCACTCCAGACCAGCTGTTTCTTGAGGGGCTGGTCTGATAGGAGATGGAACTCCTGGGAGAGAGAGGCATAGCCTGGCCTCCATCCTTGATGCAGGGCGCTCCCTGGAGGCTGGCTCAGGAATCAAGAGCGCCCACGGGAAAATGAGACAGGAAGTCCTGCGGAGGCATTAATACCTGGAGCAGAGCAGCTCCAGTGTTCCCAGCACATCTTCTGTTGCAGAGGCCTCCTTGGTGCTTTCCTGACCTGCAGGCATGGGGACCACAGCTCAACCCAGCTGCACAGGCATAATATCTCTTTGAATTCTCCATTTCATCCTGAATATTCATGTGCTTTCTGCAATACACTCCATGAAACCATCAGAGCTGGTTTTAGAATATGAATGACGTGAGAGCTGGTACACTCGAGTTGCTAAGAATATGCAGTTAAACCTTTCTATATCAGTCTTCTCATTTGTAAAATGGAATAAAAACAATGCCTACCCCGTAGGCTGGCGCGATGACTGACTTACTACCCGCAAAGTGCCTGGAACAGTGCCTGGCGTACCATAGATGTTCTGAAATGATGTTGTTATTTCCCTACTGATACCCTGATATGAGAAGCACATATGGGCGGTCCTCATTACTTGCAGATTCCATGTTTGTGAATTCACCTACTTGCTAAGATTTATTTGGAACCCACAAATCTTGCAGTTCTATCATGGCATTTGGCAAAGGGGCAGAAACTGTGACTCGTCTGGTATGTATGTTCCCAGTTAAGGTAGACAGGGAGGCGCTCCTTTGCCTTCTTGTTTCAGCGTTCACACTGCAAAGAAGTGTCCTCTTATGGTCTGTGTGGTGCCACTTTTTACATTTTTGTCTTCTTTGTTGGTAATCTCTCTGTTTAAGAGAGCCCCCAAGGGCAGTGCTGGAGCGCTGGAAAGTGCTCCTAAGCAGCGGTTGGAATGAGCCCTACAGAGAAAATTCCTGGGCTAGATGTGTGTCATTGAGGCAGGAGTTGTACTGCTGGTGGCCCGGGGTTCAATGCTAACGAATCAATAAGGTATGGTTCAGTGAGAAGCCTGTATAAGATGAGGTTGTGTGTTGATTGGTTGATGGACCTAACTCTCTATTTCAGTGGTTCGGTATTCACAAATCCATTGTTCCCTTGACTTCATGAGAACATAACCATGGCAAAGAAAACTGTCCACAGGTGCGTTCTTTGTGGCCCAGCCCAGGGCTCCCTGCCCCCTACCACGTAGCCGAGCCTTGCATCCTGCTCCTCTGCCTCTTCAACTGAAGGTCCTCTGCGCATTTCCCCATGAGATTCCAGCCGTTTCACATGGAGTGGAGAGCCAGTCCCCACTGGAGAGATCCTCCTCTTGGCCAGGGGAGTCACCGGGGCAAGGAAGGTACGGTGGGGGGTGGGGTGGGGAGGCAGGGGGTCAGCTCCTCTTGGTAAAGCTCTAACACCATCTGAATGTCTCAACTACAGAACAGGGAGGAGAGCAACTTTGGGGATGAACAACAGAGGAACTTTAGAGAGAAGGGGACGCGGGCTGCCACCGTGGCTTTGCAAGTCCCTGCGTGCTGGGTATTTACCCCCCGGGCCTCAGCTTCCTTCCTCACTGTGGAAGGGGACTGACCGTCCCCAAAGGCGGCGCCTGCGGAGCTCCGCGCGTGGCTAGCACGCGCCGGGCACCCGAGGAAGTGGTGCCCGTGGTCCTGCTAGGCGGGGGCATAAGGCAGACTTTCCGGGCGATTCCTTGGCCCCTGCCTTTATCCCCCTGAGATGAGGCCAGAGCCGGGGACAAACATTTCATCCCAATTCTCTACGCTTCCATAAGGAAAGTCACCGGGTCTCGACACTCACCCCCGCCCCTCACGCCGGGCCTGGCACCCCAGGGTCTGGGCAGCTCAAACACGCCCAGCTCCCGCGAAGTCGCGGCCAGTGTCCGGCCTCGGGTGCCCCTGCTCGGCGCTGGGGGCCCCTGGCGGCCAGGTGTCCTCGCGGCGAGCGCGCCCAGGGGTCCGTGGCCGGCACCGGGTCTGCGCGGGGCGCCCGGGACGAGGCCGCCCGGACGGGGCGGGGGGGGGCGCGGACTCCCCCGAGGTCCGCACGGGCCGGGGCGCCGGGTGCTGCCGGAGGGGCGGCGGGGGGCGCCCGGGCCGCTGGCGAGGCCGCGGCCGCCTCTCCCCAGCGCGCCTGCCGGCGGCGGCGGCCGTGGCGGCGTCGGCAATCCCGGCTCTTGGCACCACGCCTGGCGGCCGGCCCAGGGCGAGGAGTGGCTTCCAGGAAGCGGGCGGAGGAGCGTTCCAGCCGCGTCTCGCCGTCGCCGAGGCCCCGAGCGCTCCGAGCGGCCCGGGCCCGGCCCCTCCCGCGCTCCCCTCGCGCCCCGGCGCCCCCGGCTCGGGCGGAGGGCGGAGGGCGGAGGGCGGAGGGCGGCCGGGCGCGCCGTGCACTTGCCGGGCGGTGCAGGTGGCGGCGCGCGCCCTCCGCCTCTGGGCCCCCGCCAGCGCCGCGCGGCGCCCGGAGGGGGCGGGAGAGGCGGGGCGGCCCCCGTCCCAGCCCCATTTAACTGCTCGGCCGCGCAGCGACTGCGGCGCCGCGGGCTGAGGCCGGCGTCGGGGAACGTCCCGGGCCCGGATTCCGCACGAGGCGCTGCCGGGGCCGCCCCGCGCCGCCCGGGCCGCACGTCCCAGGGTTGTGTGCGGCGCAAGGTGGGTGCCGCGGGCTCCGCGCGGGGGTGCGGGAGCGCCGGGGGACTCGAGCGGCCGGGGTCCCCGGGACCCGGCTCTCACCCTCTGCGGGGCTCGGGGACCGCGGGTCCGGCCCGCTCCGGGGGGCGGGGGGCGTGCGGGGAGGGCCGTGCCCTGGCGGCGGGCGGGGGGCGCTGGCGATCGCGGGGGGGCCCTGGGGAGCGGGGCCCTCGGGGGCGGGCAGCCAGGAGCGCGGAGCGTCGCAAGGTCCGGCCGCTGGCCCGTGGGGCGCGAGCGCGGGAGCAGGGGCCGGGGACGCGCGGGAGGAGCCAGCGCGGGGCGGCGGGCGGCCGGCGGGGCGCGCGGTCCCGGTCCCGGGCCCGGCACCGGCCGCCTCCCTTCGGCCCCGAGTCGCCGCCGCAGGTCGGAAACAGCAGCACATTTGCGGATCGCATTAGGCCGGGCCCTTAATGCCTTCTCCAGATGGAGGGAAGCCACCGACCCGCCCCCGGACACCGGCTCCGCCAAGGCGCCCGCGAGGCGAAGCGAGAGGCGAGTGTGACCTCGGCTTTTCCAGTCTCGGGCTCATACTGACTTCCCTGTAAATTGTGGGGAGAGCTCGGAGGACCCCCCGCGGCCCGCCCGGGCTCCGGCGGCCTCTGCTGGTGTGCCCTCACCCGCTCTCGGGAGACGGTGCTGGGTTGGCGCGGAGGCTGCGCGCTCGGGACCTCCCCGGGCCCAGCCCAGATCTAGCTGCAGGTCCCGGTGCGCACGGCACACGGTGGCATCGCTGGGGAAAGCCTTGAACTCTCAGACCTGCGTTCCAGTCCTACAACAGTCACCGTCTTGCTGTGTGACCTTAGGCAGGTCCCTGCCCCTCTCTGGGGTGGCTTAGTTGGTCTTAGATTCATTTTTGCCTGAAGTCGAAGAAGAAGCTGGCAGGTGCCCTAATCCTTGGCTCCATGCTGGCTTCCTGAGTCAGATGCCAGCAGCCACACCCTGCTGCTGACACATGAGCTGGAAAGTGGTCGGTGCAGAGATGTCTCAGCTTTTGAAAGCCTGGAGGTGTGTGGGTTGCTTGTTGGGGTCAGGTCCAGCTGCCCTCCTGACCCTGATGTGGACCGGTCTTAAAGACAGATTTCCATAGCCTCTACCATGTTGCCGGTAGCTCCATCCTGGACCTGCACAAGCCTTTTTCAAGACATTATGGGAGGCTCAGGATGCCTCCCTCTGATTGGTCTCTTAAGTCATCCTTGCTGCCACTGGGGACAGAGCAGGTTGGAAACCAACTTTTTCTTCTTTTGCAGGCTCAAGAGAGATTCCCCAGGAGACTGGACCCCATGGCTTCCTGGAAGAGCTCCTGGTGGCTGCTAATGTGGATGGTCTTCATGCACTCTGCCCTCCTGCAGGTAACATGCAGAGCAAGAAGAATGACAGGCATCCCTCTGCTTGCTTAGGAGCATTATTCTAAATCACCTAAAATGTGGTAGGATTTGTGTTAACCCCATACCAAAGGGAACCTAATGTTCTCTCTTACCTCCAGCAAATGGTATTTCTGGTCATCTTAGCTGTAAGAATGATTCAGATCCCTTGGGTCCTTCCTGAGTCTTGAGCAGGTCTTTGATACCACTTGGATACCATGTACCAGCAGTGACTTGGGGCTGTTGGTGGGCCCTGTCTTTTCAGTCTAGAATGGCTGCCTGCCTGTGCCCAGTAGAGGCGAGGCTGATAAAGGCCCGGACACAATGAACGGGGCAGAGCTCAGGTTCTGACCTCAGTTCAGCCGCTAAGTCAGTATTCTGAGTTGACTTCTGTCAACACATATCACACCATTTTGCAGTCCTTTCTTTAGACCCCTGTCTTTCTCACAAGCCTGGGAAGGCCTGGCTCATCTCTTGCATCCTCATTTGCCTTTAAGGCAGACTGAAATATAGGAGTGAAGAGAGCATCGCCGGAGAGACAATAGGGAATGGTGGAGACTACAGCAAAGTAGGATGGCACATGCTCCATCTTGTTACAGGAGCCTCTACTCACCTCCAGCTGATCGTTGCCAAGTGGGAACACAAACCCAGGATGGCCATATCTTCTCATTTTCTAGATAGCGGGATCATCCAGATTTTCTCTGAAACCTCCCAGTTTTGAAAGCATTGAAAGCCAGGCAGATGTGTGTGCAGCCTGGATTTTGCCACGGAGTTCATAGTCCGTGTTCTAAGGGTCCAGAGCAAGTCTTAGCATGGCCTCCCAGACCTGCTCCTGGCTCAGGACAGCAACTTTGCATGAACTAGAACAAGGCGACCCCTCTCTTCAGACATAACTTCTTGGGCACATGGCTTGGTGGCCTGTGTCTCCACAGGGTCTAGCAAAGGGCCTGGCCCTTCAGAAGGGCATTCATGTCTGTTAAATGAGGATTCACACTTGAATAAAGGCACACACCATGGGATAGATTAATCAGAGTGCCTCTCCTCTTGGTTTCTTGGACATAGTGTTTCTGAGCCTCTTCCAACTCCAACGCCCTGTGATTTCAGTGGCTCACAAAACCTGGTTGTCGATGTGCACTTTCTCCCCCATTATCCCATCTCATTCATGCTGCTCCATAAGCACTTTCTAATAGATAGCTTTTGTGAGAACAGAAGTTAAGTATTTTCAGGGTGATTTTAGGGTTTCTCTAGTCCATGTGGTGTAACGTGCTGGCAAATGGTGGAGGCTTGCTTTTCCGACCCCCCCCACCCGCCACCCCAGCAGAGCTGAAAAAGCCTATGAGAGCTTCAGAGCTTTATTCCTGGGGCTGAGGTTTCAAGGCACAGCGTTTCATTTTGTCTTCTTGCACCCTATAAAATTTAAATGTGCTTTGAGGCAGTCTGTTGACCTTTGGCCAAGGGCAGTGTTTGCCCAGCTTGAATCACTCAGTGACCTCTTTTGGATTTTTCCATATCTGTGTGCCTCTGGCAGCGTTGTTTCCATGTATGGGGCAGTGTGCGCAGGAGATCGTAAAAGGAGGTTTCGGACTACACTATCATCCACACTGCCCATTGCTCGACTCCCAGCACCACTGCTTCCTGACCTGTCACATAAACTTCTCTGCATCGGTTTGCGCATCTGTAGAGAGGGGCATCTGCCTCATGGAATTGTTTGGAGGAGTTAATCCACTGCAAATGGAAGAAAGGAACAGACAAAACAGAGCCAGTGTCTGGCATGTAATAAGTGCAATAGACCTGAGCTCTCTGCTGCTGCTGCTGCCGCCTGCACCCAGGTTTAAAACTAGAGCAGTGCCTGTAGTTCCCGCTGTGGTACTGTAGGGGGCACTCGGGAGGCATCAGCTGAACAGAGAAGCTGCTGAACTGGTGAGGAGGAGGTGGGGCCGGTATCTTCTCAGGACAGTTCCCTCAGGTGTGAGTGGGGTTGGCCAGGACACTCTCACCATGGGCCTGGGGAGAATGTTATAGTGAAGGGTCCCTCAGTCCTGAGACCCTGCTCATGGGCACGTGGTTGTCTGCCTACAGTCAGCCTGGGTTTGATTCAAAGCTGCCCCTCTGGGGTGTCCGGGGACTTTGGTGTTTGGGGGCCTTAAGATATTCTTCAGTATCTCCCCTTGCTTTGTCAATGCTGCCCCTAGGTGGCTGGTGGAGAATTAATAGACACGAGGCTGAGCCACAGGGAGCGTGGGTGTGTCAACTCATTTAATAAAAACTAGATTTCCTTTAATACATCAGCGAAAACTCAACCTCTTATATTCGCTGACCACAAGTAAATGTGATGGATTGCAGAGCAAACCGTGAGGTCGGCAGGCTTGTGTTTTTATAACTTGTTCTTGAGGGTTTCTGGAGGAGCTTACTGTTTCCCTCACCCTTCCTGTGTCATGGGCCTTGGAAGCTCCCTGTTGCTCCACATCCTTTCCTTCAGGATCCTGGTCTCCCCTGAGAAGGCAGCTGCCCCTGTTTCAGCTCTCCCCTGCAGCCTCCATCGGGAAGCTTCCACTCAGTGGGTCTCAACATGGTGCCGAGGAATGGGCTCCAACTGTGTTTCATCAGATTCATTCCATTCCTTAGTGAAATCTTGGACAGATTCACTTTCATTTTTTCATTTGAAAAAAGTCCAGTCCAATTTTAAATCTTGATTCCCTACTTTGATTTAAATCTCACCTCCCTTCTGTCTAGTGTAGGGTTGATCACCTGACTCTGGGCACATAAAGCGAGATTGTGCTGTGGTCTAGTCTCTTCCCACCTCAACCAGCGGTGAGGACTGGTTCTGGGGCACTTCTTCCTTTTAATTATTCTGGATCTGGCTTTCCTGGCATTGGAAATAGCAGAGGTGGTGGGGAGAAGAGCAGAGAGATTTCTACTTCCTGCCCAGCACGCAGCTCTGTGGGCTAGGGTACAAGCATGGTGGTTTAAACCCCAACCCATGGCATAACCTACAGACTTGCCAAATCACTGTACCATATGCCTGAAACGAATGAAGCATTGTGTGTCAACCACACTTCAGTTAGAAAAAGACACCCCAGCTCCCTTTGGTGTTGTCTACTTGATTGATAGGAAATGTATGCATTCTTGCTGTGCAGACAGTGGAGGCATCAGATTCTCCACACTGCCTCCTCTCTCTGGCTGCCAGCTGCCTCCAGCTCCCCACTCCCTGCCCGGGGAGGCCCAGGGATGCATCAGCAGACCCTCTGAGCAGATGCCTATCTGGGGGGTGGATTGCCAGGCTCTGCTTGCAGGCTCACCATGCAGTCTCTTTGGGTGTTCTTTTTCCTCAGTGAATCTCAGCCCTCCATAGAGATGAGGGAGGTGGTGACTGGTGACAGTAGGGCTTGTCATGGCCCTCCCTCCCTGGCGAGCTCTGAGGCAGGCATCTGCCCAATGTCAGTCACTCTCTTTAGAAAGTGAGGCACTTAGCTCCTCTTTGTCACCACTTTGGGCTATGAGACCAATGTTTTAGAATGGGGAAAGATCCCCCTGACTATTGTGACACTGAAATTAGACGCGATGGCTCTAGGCTTAGGGCCAGTGCTGGTCTAAGTGGTAGTTCTGCTCTCAGGGATTTGGATTTCAGCAATGCTGGCCTGAAGTTTTAAGGATTGCTGTTCTAGGTGGTTCTTGGTGGTTCTGGTCTCAGTGCTTCTCTCTGGCATGGTTTCTGGTCTTTATCCATCATTCTGGTTTCCTCAGTTCTGGTATGGGGAGGGGTTCTGATCTTGGTGATTCTGGATGTTTGGGTGGTTCGAGACTTGATGGCAGTTTTGTCTGGGTGGCTGTTATCTTGGTGGAGGCTTTGGGATTCGTAGTTCTCGTCCTGGTGTTGGCTCTGGCCTTGGCCATGGTTCTTCCCTTCTCATGCCACAAACATTAATAGTGACCTTTTAGCTCTCACCCTATCCCTTTTACATCAGAAGGCAGACCCCAAGCCTTGGTGGTTGTTGCGAGGTGCAGAAATCTCCCACCTCCTCAGAACTATTCTCCTAGCCTGGGAGAAGGAGGGGAGTGGACTCAGGTGGCAGCCTGGGTTAGTGTCGTCTTGATTGAATTGGGTCCTGTGTGAGCAGTGGTTAGAGAGCCATCAACACTTGTATTCACTCTTCACAGAGTGAGTTCTGCCGATACCAGTGAGTTCCTGGTACAACCACTTTTCCTCTCATACTCTCATGTGCAAGACCTCCCGTCTTCAGAACTCCCCAGCCATGTTCTGTGGCGCTTTTTCCTGCTGGTCTCCATCTAGACAAGAGGTTTAAGAGAATGGCAGTGAATTAATTGATTGACCTCATTGCCGTAGCTTGACATTCTGTGTCTAGCAGCACTGAGCACTGGCAGGTAATTATGCATGTAAAAATTTAAATCGTAGAAAAATAGAAGATCTGAATAAATGAAAGGAAAATCAAAATAAAAAATTTGCCTTCCTACTACCACCCAGGTAATAACTTTTAAAGTTTTCATGTGTAATCCTCCAGACTTTTTCTATGCATAAATATGATATAAATACATGTGTTACGTTTTGATAAGTGGGATTATGCTACAGATTCTGTTATATATCATTGTTTTCAGTGAATATATCATGAATATCTTTCCATGTCAGTACATATATGACTGTGTTTTCGTTTGTAATGTCTGTGTTCATTGTACTTAGGGTATACTATGGTACCATAATTTAAGCTCATTATTTCTTTGTTTGACATTTGGGTTGTTTCCAAGATAGTTCGTTCACTTGTGTTTGCCATCAGCCACTTGTAGTGAACATCTTATGCTCACACATTTTCTTGCTTATTTGAATATTCCTTAGAATAATTTTTTCTTAGTTGACTGTGCTTTGCTACCCATTTGATATACCTCTCTTTGTCCTCTTTTATTCTGGGTAGAGGTCTTCCAGCATTCTGGGTTTTATGTTGTAGATGTACTCCCTGTATGACTTCACCATCTACAGTGATTTTGGATGCAGATTCCAAGCTGTGTGTGACACTCATGATGGAGCCTGAGTGGAAAGACCTGAGCTTGTCCTGGCGGGAGGGTCCACCTTGTTACCACATTGCTCCCAAGGCCTCTCATAGCTGCAGGATGGAGTCATTGGGTAGATCCCTTGAGAATCCAGGGGAAGAATGAAGGGGAACCCCCTTGTTATTTGTCATATATGACACCTGACTCCTTTCTCTTCCTGCCTCTCTGACCTTCCCATCTCTGGCTTTCTATTTTTTATTTTTATTTTTTTAAAAGATTTTATTTATTTATTCATGAGGGACACACAGAGAGAGGCAGAGACATAGACAGAGGGAGAAGCAGGTTTCTCATAGGGAGCCCGATGTGGGACTTGATCCTGGACTCCGGGGATCACACCCTGAGCCACGCCCTGAATCCCCCATCTCTGGCTTTTTTTTTTTTTAAAGCTGCTCAGTTCTAAATCTTTTTTTTTTTAATTTTTATTTATGATAGTCACAGAGAGAGAGAGAGAGAGAGAGAGAGAGACATAGGCAGAGGGAGAAGCAGGCTCCATGCAGGGAGCCTGACGTGGGATTCGATCCCGGTCTCCAGGATCACGCCCCGGGCCAAAGGCAGGCGCCAAACCGCTGCGCCACCCAGGGATCCCAAAGCTGCTCAGTTCTAGAGTTCTGCACTTGGCCTCTTCTTTCTCCCTTCATAGGCTGTCCCTGGGTACCTTCCATTACTCCTTTGTTTTTTTCTCCAGAGGTTCCTGCCTGGGGTTTATTACCAGGGGACCCAGCTCTCCTAGCGATTCAGGCTTTCAAATTAGATTCTCCATACACTGGAAAGATAAAAAGGTGGCTTCTATTTTACTCTAACTTCTAAATATAAACATTGGAGATAAGACACAATTTTGATAAGTTTATTTTGGTTTGCCTGTCTTTGCCTCTTTCTTTCTTTCTTTCTTTCTTTCTTTCTTTCTTTCTTTCTTTCTTTCTTTCTTTCTTTCTTTTTCTTTCCTTTCCCTCCCTTCCTTCCTTCCTTCCTTCCTTCCTTCCTTCCTTCCTTCCTTCCTTCCTTCCTTCCTTCCTTCTTTCTTTCTTTCTTTCTTTTCTTTCTTTCTTTCTTTTCTTTCTTTTCTTTCTTTCCTTCCTTCCTTCTTTCTTTCACTCAAAAGCCTCTCTAAAATGGAAGAGGCCAGTATTTCTGAGAGGCTTCTATGTGCCTCTTCCATGAGCTGCACATCAGTTTATCCAGGAGCTATTTTTTTTTTTTTTTTTTAGATTTTATTTATTTATTCATGGGGGTGGGGGAGAGACACAGGCAGAGGGAGAAGCAGGCTCCATGAAGGGAGCTTGATTCCAGGATCACACCCTGGGTTGAAGGCAGGTGCTAAACTGCTGAGCCACCCAGGGATCCCCTATCTAGGAGCTATTATTAGTTCCTTCCACTAGACTATTCCTTGGGGGCCTCAAACACACTACTTCCTAAATGGAAGTCCTCAGCCCCCCCCTGCTCCTGACTGTGTCTCAGTGCTTGGATTCTCTGTCTTCTGGTCATCTGAGCCAGAATCCTGGGCTCCCTCTAGAGGCATTCATCTTTGTCACCCTTCCCCGTTCCTGTTCTCACTAACTTGGATTTGTTCTATCTCAGAACTTGTTTTTTAAATCTGTGTCTGCCCCTCTGCTTCCATTGATTTGTTTGAAGAGTAGGGTACCTAGCAGCACGGGGTATGAAATCAGGATGAACAAAGACAGTTTGTAGTCATACTGGAGAGGACCTTGAGGAGCATGCTACGTAAGTTAGCAATAAAGAGGACTTTATTCAGTGGGCAGTGTGGACTCCTGTGGGTGTTCAGGGGGTTATGGAGGCACTGTTAGGATTCCAGTGGACCACTGGTGATGCACTTGAACAGAGGTGCTTGGAAGGCAGCTGGCACAGGTCCAGGTTGGTAATAAGGAGACCTTCAACTCAGTTCACAAGAGTGCCATGGGTGGGAGTTAGCTGCAGATAAGAGGATGGATAAGGAAACCATTTTAGAACTGAGAGATAGATCCCGACGAGTACTGTGAGATAGAGAGAGAGGGAAAAAACATGAAGATTCCTTCAGGTTTTGAACAAGTTTTAGAGACTTATGAAAATGAAAGTTGACCCTGATCTTGTGAAATGATTGGTGATGTTTGAAAGAGCAGTTTCAGGACAAGATGTGGATTACAGAAGGTGAGGCATGGAATAAAGAGAATGTGCAATGCTCTTTGAGAAGGAAACAGGATCATTAGAAAGGTTATTCTGGGCAAAGTGAACATGTCAGCATATATGGACTCCATAGGGGAGCATCTAGGAGAAAAAGGAGGGATTAAAGATACAAGAGGAAAAAACCAATTATATGTAATTTCTTCGTAACAGAAAAGTGGGCAGTGTTCCCCCACTGCCTTGCTAATGGATCTTAAAGCACCAAAGCTAACATCTTATGGAAACCACATTTCAAGGTTTGTGATTGTAATTGCTTGCAGTTTATTTTTACAAAGATGCTAATTTCCATAAATAGCATGGAAACATAAAGCAGTTTCCTCTCCAAGTATTTTATGCAATTACTTTCTAGAATTTGTCAGCACTGAACAGCTCCAGCCAATGTATGCTACAAATTATTGTGGTCAAATACTCAGAAATGTATTTGTTCTCCAAGCCTTCATGTATAAATATAATAGCCTTTTGTTTTGAAAATAATTTAGAAAAAGGAAGAATGCCCATTATATTAATAAGAACTCATTTGTACTATTAAAGGACTCTTTAAATTCTCTTTGCTCTCTCTTTTGAAATTTCCATTGTGTGTTTTTCCTGATTTAAAAACATAAAACATATTTATTAGAAAAAAATGTGGAAAAACAAAGGGAAAAATATAATCTTTAGTTGTACCGATTGTTAGGATTTTGTTGTATATATGTATTCCTAATATTCTTTTTAGAATATTAACATCTATGCATCTTTTAAAAAGTGATTATACTGTATTTTGATGGTAATTTTTAAAAAATTTAACAATGTGAGGAATATTTCCATATGTCCTTAAATATTTTTTCTATTATAACATTTAATGTCTTCAGAGTACTGCATTGTTTGGATGTGCTATATTATATTAAACAATTCTTTACTGCTGAACCTCGATATCAGTTTCTTGCTGTTACAAATAATGCTGCTACAAAAACGTATGCAGATCCATCTTGCTCACATTCATGATTATTTTCCTTAAATACATTTCTAAGAAAATGTATTCATTGAAACATAATTTGGGGGTCAAAAGCCATGTGGTTTTAAGACCTTAAGTTTATACTATCAAGTTCTCTTTCAGAAAGCTTCTCTCAATGTGTTCTCTTACTGTGTAATAGTTGTCAGGATAAGATTGAAGGAAATCTTAGCAGTGAAAGATTCTTAAAAATATTTTTGGGCCATTTCTTTCTCTTTTTTTATAGTTTTTATTTATTTATTCATGAGAGACAGAGAGAAAGAGAGAGAGAGAGAGAGTGAGAGAGGCAGAGACTTGGCAAAGGGAGAAGCGGGCTCCCTGCAGGGAGCCCGATGTGGGACTCAATACCCAGGCCACAGGATCATGCCCTGAGCCCAAGACAGACACTCAACCACTGAGCCATTCAGGCGTCCCACTTTTGGGCCATTTCCAATACTGCCTTTATATAAGGTTTCCTCAAGATATTAGAAACAGTGTAACAGATTTTATCTTCGCATTTTTGCCTGTTTTTTTCTATTGAGAATTTCTTACCAATTTGTAAGTGTTCTTTATATATAAAGAATATTATCCTTTTTTGTTGCAAATAGTTTTCTCATTTTTTCATTAATATTTTGTTTTTATTTATGTTTTGAATACACTGACATTTAAAATTTTCAAGCCATTTTCTCTGGGAATCTCTTAAGAACTCTTTGCCTCTGCATCATGCTTAGAAATGACATCATACTGAAAGAAAATATATGTGTATATCTTCTAGTCTTTTAAAAAGAGCATTAGCATTTCAATTTTAGAATATATTTAATTAATCTGCTAGTTTCTTCCTGTGCTAATATTGTATTTTTAAACAATCTACTATAGCTTTGTAGTGCGTTCAGTAACTATCAAGGTAAGACCTCTCTTTGTTATTATACTTTTGACTAATCTAGAGAGTCTTTCAAATGATTTGGTCAAGTTCCATGAACAAAAGTCCTGTTGTTTTATGTGGGATTTGACATAATGGGGGAGTCACAAGAGTTCTTTGCCTCAAAACTACACAAAACAAACAACAACAAAAAAGAAGTTTATCTTCAGTCAAAGAAGGAAATACTGACCCTCCAACACAAACTATGAAGTATTTTTTGTTTTGTTTTGTTTTGTTTTGTTTTTGAGTACTGCTGAATCCAGATCAGGGAGAGGGTGCTGAAGGCTGATCTATGTCTCCTTGGATTGTGAGCAGGACAGAGATTTCCTGAATGGTGACTGTCACAAATTGAGCATACCTAATAAACTTTTGGTAAGAACAGTGAAAGTGGGGGCCCTGAGGGGACTTGAAAGAAGTGGGTATTGTTCCCAGGGAGGTCTTACTGGACATCACAAATGGTAAGCAACCCAGAGTTGAAGGGTAACATTGTTGACAGAGAGTTTTTTTTCTAGATGCTCAAGCTAACCTTCTACAGAAAGGCTGCTGAAGGTGAAGGGTCTAAGGTAGGGAGAGGGATCAGCACGTCCCAGAACTAAGAGCTGTGCATTAAGGGGCTTCTTGTGAACGTAATGACTTTCGAGTGTTGACAAAAAAGGAAGTTGTTGCCCCAGAGACAAGGAAAGAGCTTAGTAAGAGGATGAGCCAGGCACCAAAGCAGAATCAAAGTGCTGGATTGCTCTAGTTCATCGTCTCATACCACATCCTCCCTGTGCTGCTCTTCAGGAGCAGCTGACCCCATGAGGAATGACAGGCACAATGGAATAAGTAACTGCGGATGAGCCAGACAGAATGGATATTCTACAAGATGAAATATAAACGAACAATTAAATGATAAAAGGGGATCCAATATACATATAGTTAATATCTCTTAAGAACAAAAAAAAACCCCCAAAACTTCAACCATTGACAATTAAAGAAGACTTTTTTCACTTTTTTCCTGAGGTCTTTGTAAATATCAATTCTGTACCATTTGGCATTGAGTTACTGAAGAGGAGGCTGTGGCCAATCTGATCTTTCCTACCTGTACGTGCCTCATCTTATCTGCCATGATAGATAGCTACATGATTTCTTCTTTATTCTGAAGTCTGATATTTTTATCCAGACATGATGTAAACAATTTTTTTCTCTTCCTAAGTGTGTGCTGTGTGTTCAGGAGAAAACTTCAGGAGAGGTTCAAATTTCTAATGTTTTTATTTTTTTATTTTTGCCATTCTTTTTCTAAGCTCATTATTTCTGTTGTCCTGTTTTTTTTTTACACTCCTATATTTCTACCTGAGCTTTTTGAAAGCGAGATCATATTATCTATAATTTATCTGTGACTTATTTTGAGAAATTTATCTAGCATTACATGTATCAAGACTACATTTTGCTTGTGTTTCTATTTTTATTTTATTTTTTGGTTATGTTTCTATTTTTAAAAATTGTATTCATTGATCTTGTGAAGGTTCTGTTCGGTTGGGAATTATTATTATTATTATTATTATTATTTTTTTTTTTTTTTTGTAATGGGGCTCTGCTCCATGTGTCTCTCATCCTCCTTGGTTAGGCCAGCAGGCTAGCCAGGGTATGTTCTTCCCTTGATGATAACAGACACATATGGAAACAGGTCCAAATACACAAGGGTCTTTCTTGTGCCTTCTACTTGAGTTATTTTTTGCTAACATCCCATTGGCCAAAGCAATTCACATAGCTGAAGCCATACTTAGGGGGTAGGGAAGTACTTTTACCTACTGCAAAGCCAGGGCAAATTATAAAGCCAAGCCTGAGATCACTGGAGTGGGCAAGTATGCTCCTCCCATTGAGATGATGTGTGTATGTGTGTTGTGGGGAGGTGAGGGGGAGGGGTGAGTATTTTCAAATAATCTAACCTAATTTACTGGCAAATCCAAGCTTTTAGTTTTTTTTTTTTTAAAGGTTTTTAACTCCAGTTAGTTATCATTCAGTGTTCCATTAATTTCAGGTGTACAATATAGTGATTTAACACTTCCATACCTTGCCTAGTGCTCATTACAACAAATGCCCTCCTTAATCTTCATCCTTTATTTCCCCTATTCCCCTAACCCCTCTTCCACTGGTAACCATGAGTTTGTTTTCTATACTTAAGAGTGTTTCTTAGTTCATCTCTCTCTCTCTCTCTCTCTTTGCATGTGTTCATTTGTTTTGTTTCTTAAATTCCACATATGAGTGAAATCATATGGTATTTGTCTTTTTCTGAGTGACCTATTTTGCTTAGCATTATACTCTCTAGCTCCATCCATGTCATTGCAAATGGAAATATTTCATTCTTTTTTACAGCTGAATAATATTCCAGGGAGAGAGAGAGAGAGAGACATCTTTATCCATTCATCAATTAGTGGACACAAGGCCAAGCTTTTCAGTAGAGGAAGTATAGCTTTGGAGAGCATACTTTAATCATTACACTTAGACCCTCATCATAAACTAATATTACTGAATTGAGAAATTGTAGCAAAGTCTCATTTCAACAATGTAAAGCCAGCTAGGAAGAAGTACATTTTACATCATGTGTATATGAAATCATGTTGCTGGAACAAAAGTTTCAAGAAACAATGCTTATCATTTCTGTGAAGGATTCACTGTGATAATTGCTTTTTTACCCATTCCATTCCAATGGATCTCATGAAAAAAATGGCTGGTTAGGACCTAATGAATTGATTTCATGACCTGCTAATGGGCTATATTTACAGTTTGAGAAAACACTTCGCTGGCTAATAGATCCCATTTTCTGTCTATTTCTGTGTGTATTGGTTATCCTTCTCTGATACTTGGCTAGAGGGATAGGGTTGATAAATTAGACAGACTCCCAGCACAACTCCTAGATTCTGGCTGGCCATCACCTAGTGTAGCTCTGGTCTCCTGGGATGGTATGTTCCCCTGCTGAACTGTTGCCAGTGGCGTTCACATGAAGCTGTAATTGCCAGCACACTTGGTTATCAGGACTCTTCAGAGAAATCTAGATAATCATATTCTTTGACTCCTATGACCTACTAACACAATGAATCATATTAACGAGATCCCTAATATTGAATCATCCTTGCATTCCTGGCATTAATGATACTTGGCTGTGATATATTGTCTTTTTCATATTCGACTGGGTTTGGTTTACAAATAGTTTGTTGAAAAGTACTACATCTGTATTCATAACTAATGTTGGTTAGTACTCTATTTTTCAGGGTTTTGTATCAAGGTTTTTGTTAACTTCACAAAAATGAGTTGGAGCATTTTCCATCATTCTCTTCTTTTCTGGTCAGTTTAAATAGCACAGGAATAACTTATTCCTTGATGATTTGAAAGAACTTGGTAGTAAATGGGCACAGAACCTTTTTTGGGAGAATGTTTTCTGACAGCTTTTTTTTTTTTTTAACTTTTTATAGGATTATTGGGTTATTCAGGTTTTCTCCTACTTCTTTTTTTTTTTTTCTCCTACTTCTTTAATTGATTTTGGTGATGTACCTTTTCCTAGAAACTTTATACTTCATCAAAAATTTGAACTTTTGTAGGACAGAGGGAGGTATTTTGTAGTTTTTCAAAAATGTTTTAAGTTTTGCTTTAATTTGTGATATATTTTATCTTCAGAGAACAGTTTTTAAGTTTTTTGGTTTTGAAATGCTGAGTTTGTAAGTGCTCAATTTCACGAATGTGGTAGGGATAGTTGACATTTTGACATTTTTCTAAATGTCCATGGCTAGCTGACTATAAATTATACTACTTGTATTAGAGAATGCTGTCCTTTTATTCTATCTTTCTTCTGGTCGCTCCCATCTACTGTTAACTCACTCCCCACACTGAGTCCTGTTTAGTCCCCCCCCCCCCCCGGGGTGGGGGCGCAATCTACCTGTTGTCTTCTTGTCTCCTACTGATCTTTGTTTTTAGGAGTGCACATGCACCCAAGTGCTTGTCCAGCTGGTTTCATGGACAGAGATAGTTCTCCCCTTAAGAGGAACAATGGGTCCAGGTGTTGGGTGAAATTGAATTCTGCTTCCCCATTTGCTGATCTTGCCCCACAGTAGTTTTTCCGATATTATCCATAACGAAGTCTTCAACATTTTTATACACAAATATCTTGATTACTGAGCTGTGCCAGTTCACACTCCCATTAGGGCCCTGGGAGATTGCCCTTGTCACCAAACACTCACCAGCATTTGATATCATTAAAAAAGTTTGTCTGTTTAACAGCAGTTTGGACATTTTAAACTTCATTGTCCTTAAATCTAGATCCAAGTGACCACCTTGGTTTTCAGAGCCTGGAATTCTGAGGGTTGGTATAGCTCATTTAGGGGTACATTTTAAGCTATGTTATAAAATAGATTAACTAGGAGTTTATAATTTAGAGGGGAAAAGAGGACCCATACATGCAAAGTCCAAAAATAAGGTACTGGTAAGTTTTGGGGTGGTGATGGTGGATAAAACTATAAGCAAGACTTGCTGTGGCTCAGTGGGATCTGGGAGACAGGACTCCAGATGAGTCTGGAAAGAAGGAAACTGTCAGAATTTTCTGCTGGGGTGAAGGTAGGGCTTGTGAAGACTGTCTTCTGCTTGTTTGGTTCTGTTTGTTGGTTTGGATGATTGCCCATTCACTGGGACTGAAGATGCCCAAAGGTGAGGGGCATGACCATCTTTCTGGCAGAAGGGTTGCCCATTTGTTGGCAATAACTTGTAGTCATCCTTTGCTCAGGTTGGGAGAGAGGAAAGGGGGAAATCTGTGGGATGGGCAGATTGAAGCAGGTCCAATGTCCTGGGGCTACTTAAAGGAAATTCCTTTCAATGCACACTTTATATTTAAATGCAGAGCTTTCTTTCCATGGAGCAGTGGTCACAGGAAATATGGCCACTAATACTCCATCCTCTGTGGCTCTCTGATGAAAGACCTTCTCAGGCCCTGGTCAGGTCTTTGCCTCATGCTTCAGGATGGGTTTTGTGGCCTTGCATCTTGGAAGCCCAGTGGCTTTGAGCTGACCTTTCAAACCCTCCTCTCCATCCTTGGGAGGTCCAGCATGTGGCAGGCATCATTGTTCACTGCTTTGGGGGTGGAGCACTTGTGCTGCACACTCTGTAAACACTTTCTGGGATGCATTAGCAGCTTCCATTGTGAGAGCCAGGAAAGCATTTGGTGCGTGGAGCAGGGAAGGAACGCGTGCAGTGGCAGGCAGCCATGTTCTGGCGGGTTCTGTTTAGGCCCTGATGTGAGAAGGCTGCTTACCTGGGGGCTGGGGGGTGTACCCTGTGTACCTGGCTGCTGAGTGCGGTTGCCTGGCAGATCCTTAGCAATGTATTTAGCAACCTTATGCTTTAACAGACAATGGAAAGATTTGGGGTGGGGGCAGAGAAGAGCCCCACCCATGCTGTGGAATGAGCTAGCTATGGTTTTTTGTGTAGCTAAATGATAAAATTAATCGATAGACTCTTGCACATATGTGTGCACGTAGCAATACAGATGGTGTGCCGATGCAGCCCTGTCCTTCCTTAGTGGGCCACTGGTAAATCCCTTGAAAGTGGCAGGCCAGAATCTCTGTCCTTATTGGCCTCATTCTGATTTTTTTTGTATGTGTTGTCTGCTGATCCACTTTGGTGCCCACCCCACAACACAGGTGTTGCCTTGGCTCCCAGTGTTCTCCCTTGGCTAGCCCTTTTGAGTGGTTTCTTGGAGAGAGTTAACGGATTTTTCCATTCTAGAAATAAACAAGGGAAGCTAGTCCTTCAAAAGACACATGGCACCCAGGACATGGACAGCTTTCTGTAAGTGTCATGTGGAAGCACTCACTGAGCTCAGAGCTCTGTTTTGTAATGTAAGACTGTAGGATTAGCACATCATTCTGAGATTCAATTAACAAATCCCCTGACTGACAATCCCTGATGAGATCAAGAAAGAGAGATCTTAATGGAAACTAATACGAGACTAGAGTTGGCAGTAGAAGTGCATATGCAGTCCTAATCTGTGTTAAGCATTTAAAATTCAGAGATTCTTCCCTGCTTTCTCTTGAAGAGTAAGTTGGGTATATACAAAGGAGTTGTAGCTTCTGTGGTATGCTGGAATTCCTTCTGTGGGGTATGTTGTTTGCAAGTATTTTCTCCTGGTTTGTACCTTGATTTTAAAAAAAAATCCTCTTAATTAGAGTCTTTGGTAGAACAAAATTTTGAATTTTGATGAAGTCCAGTTTAGTTTATTTTTTCATTTGTTGATCATGATGTTCATTGTCGTGGCTCAGAACTCTGCTCTGGGTCCTGAAGATTTTTATCCTATGCTTTCTTCTAAAAGTTTTATATTTTTACACTGTGTTTAAATTTGTGATTCATTTTGAATTATTTTTGTATAAGATGTGAGGTTAAGGCTAAGCTTTACTTTTACCTATAGATATGCAAATGCTTCAATGTCATTTGTTGAAAAAACTCTCCTTCCATAATTACTTTTACTCTTTTGTCAGAAATCAATTGGGAGTATCTGTGTGGGTTTACTTCCAGACTCTATATTTTGTTCCATTGAGCTATATGTCTATTCCTCCTCCAATAAGACACTGTGTTACTGTAGCTGTATAATAAGTATTAAAATTGAGTACAGTGCTCCTTCCTACTTTATTTTTCTTTATCAAGATTATTTAGGCTATTCCAGTTTCCCTGGAATTTCCATATACATTTTGAATAGGCTTGTCTATATATACAAGAAAATCTTGCTGGAATTTTGATAGGAATCGTGTTACATTTTCTTTACATTTCCATATACATTTTGAATAGGCTTGTCTATATATACAAGAAAATCTTGCTGGAATTTTGATAGGAATTGTGTTAAATCTATGGATCAATTTGAAGAAAGATTGATGTCTCAACTATATTGAGTCTTCTAATCCATGAACATGGTCTGACTTTTTGTTATTTACATAGCTTTTGACTCTTTTTATAAGTGTTTTGTAAAATTTTGAACATTTCTTTTAGATTTGTACCTAAATAGTTCATATTTTTTTAGAATGGTTGTAAATGGTGTTGGGGTTTTCATTTCATTATCTACATGTTAGTTACTAATACATAGGAAAACAATTGATTTTAGTGTATTGCTTTTGTACCTCACAACCTTTCTAAACTCATATACTATTTCCAGGAGGTTTTGTGTGTGTAGGGGTATTCCTTAGGATTCTGTATATAGACAAAAATTTTAAGCCTAAGATTAAGGTCCAGTATTGTGTTCTGCCTCGACATCTGGTGAAACCAGGAGGGTGTAGATGGCCTCACTGCAGGCTCCTTTCCCCAGTCTGCTCCCATGGATATGATCCCCTAGCCAAACAATCTTCCCTATCTAGGGGGCTGCACAGGATTCCTGCTTATACCTGAAAGTGGGTTTCAGTTCCTTGCCAGACTCCAGAATTAATCAAACGAGCCAATCACATCCTCTTTAAGGAATCAGAGGTCATGGCTTGATACTGCCTGCCTGCCTCTGTCCCTTCTTGTTTATTCTGTTTCCAAGTGAAATCTCCATGTGGCCCTACATGGCATGTAGTGCCCTCTTCTCCTAGGCTGTGAGTATGTGATTAATAAACTGCTGTCTCATCAGTTCAGTGTCAAGTGTAGGGTGTCTGGCCATTCCTATAACCCTGTAGGAGAACTCCTCCCTTGTTGGGTGAATTGGAGGTGATTAAACAGATAGTCACATCATCTCCAAATAAGGACAGTTTTATTTCTTCTCAGTCTGCATGCTTTATTGAGGTTTGTTTTATGTCCCAGAATGCGGTCTCTCTTGGTGAATGTTCCATTGGCACATGAGAAGAATGTATATTCTGCTGTTGTTGGGTGGAGTGTTCTTTAAATATCATTAGGTTTGGTTGGTTGAGAATATTATTTACTTCTTCTCTGTCCTTGCTGATTTTCTCTCTAGTTATTCAGCCAGTTCTGAGAGAGGGGTGTTGAAATCCCCAACTGTAATTGTGGATTTGTCTATTTTTTCTTTCAATTTTATCAGTTCTTGCTTCATGTATTTTGAAGCTCTTTTGTTTGGCGCAAGCACATTTAAAATTCCTGTGTTTGCTTGGTGGAATGTTCCTTTATGTCCCTGGAAATTTTCTTTGTTCTGGAGCTCATATGATATTAATGTAGTGACTCCTTTTTAAAAATTACTATTAAATATAATATTAGCATAATATAAATTTTCCTTTTACTTCAATATTCTTTTACTTTCAACCTATCTATATACCATTATATAAGAAGTGAGTTTCTTATAGAGAGCATATAGTTGAGCTGTGTGTGTGTCTTATCCATTCTTCCAGTATTTATCTGGTATACTGGTGTATTTCTATCATTTACATTTAATGTGATTATTGATATGTTAAAATTATATGTTATGTTAGGATTTAAGCCTGTTATTTTTTTCTTTTTGTTTCCTCTGTTTCTCTTTTATTGCCTTCCTGTGGGGTACTTAACCATTTTTTAGAACTCCATGTACGTTTATTTATTTATTTTTAAAAATATTTTATTTATTTATTTGAGAGAGAGAGAGAGAGAGAGAGAGAGAATGCATGAGCAGAGAGAGAGGCAGAGGGAGAAGCAGACTCCCCACTGAGCAGGAAGGCTGATATGGAGCTCAATCCCAGGACCCTGAGATCATGACCTAAGCCAAAGGCAGCCGCTTAACCAACTGAGCCACCCAGGTGCCCCTATTTATAGAGATTTTAAAATGTTTCCTGATTCCCTCTGCCCCCACATTGTGATTGCTCTGTCTTATCACAATTACCTCAAGTGATGTGTAGAAACCTTACCTCCCTGTAGGTCCTTTTACCCCTCCCTCCTTTTAATATGGTAACTGTCTTAAATATATTCTTTTTGTACATTGAGTGCTATATGAGATGATACCATTTTTAACTGTCAAACATTAAAAAATAACACAACTCATTAAGAGAAGGGTATTCCATTGTCTATTTTTATCGATTATGTAGTTTTTTCTTCCTACTTGAAGTTCTAAGCCTCCTCTTGTCATCATTTTCCCTCTCTCTGGAGCACTTCTTTTCTTTCTTTAAGGGTAGATCTTTTGGTGACAGATTCTTCATTTTCCTATATCTGAGAATGTTTTCATTTCCCTTTTATTCCTAGAGGGCATTTTTGCTGGGTATAGAATTCTGGTCTAACTGATCTTTCAGCACTTGAAACAAGTGCTACTTCCTTCTGACCACTTTCGTTTCAGATGAGAAATCCACTGTCATTCAGATTGTACCCCTGTAGGCGATGCATTGTTTCTCTCTAGCTGATTTTTAGATTTTTGTTTGTCCTTAGATTTCAGATGTTTGATTAGGATGTGTCCTGTTGTATACTTCCTTGGGGTTGTTCTGTTTAAGGATATGGATTCTTGAATCTTTGGTTTTATGCTTTTTCCCAAATTGGGAGAATTTCAGCCAATATTTCTTCAAAAAAATTTTTTTTTCAATCCCACACTACTTCTCTTCAGGTTTATGGATTTGTCATCTTAATATGCTAAAAACTGCATCTAGTGAGTTTTTAAAAATTTAAGTTGTATTTTCAGTTCTGCAATTTCTGTTTCTTTGTCATGTCATGTATTTTTTTTTCTGTGATTTTCTCTTTTTAAATTTGTTTCAAGAGGATTCGTAATTGGTTACTGAAGAATTTTTATGATGGCTGCTTTAATATCCTAGTCAGATTATTCAGACATCTGAGTCATCTCAGTGTTGGTGTCTTGGTTGTCTTTTCTCATTTAAGTTGTGATTTTCCTGGTTCTTGGTATAACAAGTAATTTTTAAAAATTGTATTCTAAATATTTCTGGTGTTATGAGAATCTGGAATCTATTTAAGCCTATATTCTATTATAGCATATAACTGCCCTGTTTAGATTAGTATACAGGTCCTTGTCTGCTTTTGTGGGCCATAATTATAATGGCAATTCAATTTTTAGAGCCCTTGCAGTTGTATTCTGGTTGGCCTCATGTACATGCACTGATATACCACACTCTAGTTCAGTTCCCAAACGTTTTATACTCGTTAATACTGGACAGTTTCATTTGTGGGTAGATTAAGGGTCTGCTTAGGACTTTATATGCAAGTTTAAAAATTTCCTTTCTCTAGCTACTCTTTTCTGAGCTTTGCTTCACTCTCCTCATTCTACTTGGGAGGGGGAGGAGTGCCACTTGCCACTGTTGGGCCAGGGGTGGGAGTCCAGGCTCCCCACCTGGTCCCTGCAGATATTGTGCATCAGTGGGGCAAGTGTCATCTTGGACTACCCACTATTTCTGGTGTAGGAACGGGGTTCTAACATCCCCACCTGGTCTTTGGTGATACCATGCCATCAGCTAGGGGAGGGTAGTTCAGTGAGAAAGTCCAGAAGTAAAAGTCCAGGCTCTCCACTCATTCTACTCATTCTTTGCTAGCACTGCTGGTGATGGTGGTGGTGGGGGGCATCCATGCTCTTTGATAGGGTAAGGTAGTTATTGTCAAAAGAATTTCTGTCCTGCTGGACTGTCTCCTGGTCCTTGACTAGAGAGCATAGATTTTTATTGGGGCTTTTATGGGGTGGGTGTCTCTGCTAACTGGTTTTCTGTGTTGTAATTGTCTAGCACCCTGTCCAGAATATGGGGAATTATAAAAGGAAATCCTAGGGAACCCAGTACTATCTTGTTTCTCAAGCCCTGAGGTCCCTAGTCCATCAGCCCTCTTCTTTCCTCCTTTCTGGGTCATGTTATGATTGTTTGCTGCATTATGTCCAAGGTTTTAGTTATACTTAGCAAGGGAATTAGGGACACATGAGTCTACACCATTTTGTTTGTAATCCAGCATTTTTTTTTATCGTTGAGGAATTCAGTATTTTTACTAGTATTTGACTAGGTTCTGATTTTGATCTACACAATTTAGCTATTTTCTTTGGATTGGGGAGTTTTCTTTCAGTATATCTTTACTTTTTTTTTTCTGTTCCAGTTTTTCTGTTCTTTCCTTTAAGAACATGAATTATGCATATGGGATCTCCTTTGTCTATTCTCATTGTCTGTTATTTTCTATTATAATTCTTGCATTTTTCTTTTCATTCCTAATTCTCTTGCTTATCTGCTACTTCATAAACTCTTAATTTTGTATAATGTATTTTCTCTTTAATCTACCTAATGCTTTATGACATTATTTTCATATGCTGGCTTCTTTTTCATTTGAAACTATTGTTTTATCGACTCATCTTTCCTATCTTGTTTCTCAAAGCACACATTTACTTTAGTTTTCTTAAATGTTCAATGCAAATGCTATCTAAAATTGTTTCTTAGAGTAAAACTTTTTTCTGAAAAATTCTCTCTTGCATGTTATGTTATTTCTTTTCATGCTACAGATATTTGCAGTTTCCAAATTGGTTTAGTGAGCATTTGCAATGACCCTATCACCATATGCATTATTCCCAAAACTAGTGAGGCACATTTTTCTTGGTGTCAATCAGGATAGACTAGCTCATGCTGCATTAGCATTCAAAAAATTGCATCACCATAATACATGAAGGAATTTCTCTTCACTCATTGCGTATCAGTCACATTTCTTCTTAGCTCTGTTGCCATCTAAAACATTGCTGTTGATGGGTGCCTGAGTTACTCAGTTGGCTAAGTGTCTGCTTTTGGCTCAGGTCATGATGCCGGGGTCCTGAGATGGAGTCCTGCATCGGGCTCCCTGTTCCTCAGGGAGTCTGCTTCTCCTTTTCCCTATGCCCTTCCTTTTGCTTGTGCTCTCTCTCTATCAAATACATAAATAAATTCATTTTTTTCAAATACATAAATAAATTCTTAAAAGAATAATAAACATTGCTGTTTACATTGCAGAGAGAAACAAAATGTGGCAAGTTGGGCACTGGTTTTTAAAACTTCTGAATATAACTGACACATATCACTCACATTCTGTTAGTCAAAGCAAGTCACATGGCCACACCTACTCTCAAAAGGATAGGAATGTGCACATCTATCAGGGACCCAAGAGGGAAACTGGAAATATTTGGCGAATGGCACTAATGGCTACCATAGTTCCCCCATTGTTTGCTTGTGTACCCTAGAAATCCATCTTTAAGATTGTTAGGAATGATTGTTAAGAGTTAAACAAGTACCTACAAGCCTGGTCATATCTGTAGTTTCAGCTGACATCTGATTGGCTGGTGCCTGTGCCTTACTAGTTGTTAAATACTTTAAGTATTATTCTTGATCATATAGGTTTTTTTTATTGCAACTTTATTCATCCAGCACCATAAAGGGTTGTGGGAGCTGGGATCATTGCCCTGTCTACAGACTCATTTTGGTGTAGCCCCTTGCTTTCCCAGCCACTTTTGACTTTGATCCATGGTTAGAGCCTTCACATTGTTCCTGCCTCCCTGTGATTTGTCATGGTTTCCCATGTCTGGGAAACCCTTGACATCTAGAAGTTATTCTAGAATTTTGTTTACTTACTCCCGTGCTGTTCCTATGCACTGCTTTCCTAAGAATGGACATTTAAAAATCTGCCCTTAGTGACTTTTTCTTTATCTGGTCCTTCCTATACTTGATAAAAAAAAATCCTTAGAATTTGTATCCTATGACTGGCATCATCTCAAGATGATTATTCAAAACTATTGATATTCCCAGGTCTGTTTTTCTTTGGTCATTTGGGACAGTTGCTGGGTAGGGGAACTTGTTCACCTCCATTATTTGAATGCTGACATTTTGACCCTGTGGCTCTTGGGATGGGCTCAGCATTGCAGCAGGCGTCTCCTCATTCCCTCTGGTGTCATATGTGGTAGGCCACTTGTGTTTAAAAACTTGGGGGTGGGATAAACAGAACGCCAAACATCATGGAGCCCAAAACCAACCTAACCAAGGTCTCAGAACAGGGGAGGGTCAGAACTAAGACTAGATCCACTACCCTAGTCTAGACTAGACATCCCACAGTTGATGTCTTGCTCTAGACAACTTACAGCATCAGGGCCAGTGGCTAGTGGCTGAGTCACTGTACCTGACACTACCTTAGACACATATTCCTTTACTTCTTTTCTGTGCTTCCTCACTGTTTGCTCTTCTATTTCATTCGTTTTACCCTTCTTCCCCCATATATGTTGGTCTACCACAGGAGCCTACTAGTAGAGCTTCTCCTTGCTGTTGGCACTAAGTACTGAATAGATTACTGACTGTGTTTTGGAGAGGGAAGCATTTGATGTGTAGTTGGAGAACATTGGTGTGAAAGGGTAGAGAGATTCGGTATTTGTTTATTGTACAAGGAAGCATGATAGTGCTGTAGTCTAAATAATGCTAATTGGGCTTTCTCTTGGCTTGGCCTGAATCATGCTGTTTTCCTTAAATTTTCCATCAGAGAGCAGATGTCATAAAATGACTTTCCTACAAATGTTTGCTTTCTTAGAAGTGAGCTATGTTTATTTCTTCAGTTACAAAAATGTGTTGTTTATAACTTGTAAAGAAATGTGAATGTATTCTGATTTGCTTCCCATCCACTTTTCTCACTGAGTCATTACCCAGTCTGTTGTCAGGTGGACCAAACTGCCTTCATTGTGTGGCAGTAGAGGAAGACATCTCAGGCAGGCCTTCAAACCTTCCAAAGTTTGGGAGTACAAGGAAATTCACTTGGAAGTAACTGGATTTAGGCCACATACTCAGTTTTAGGTATTGGCTCAATGAAACCGGTCATCCCTTTGAGCCAAGATGAAATCAGTGGGAAGAATGAAAGTAAGTAGATACTTGCTCAGACCTTCTATTTGTGGTCATCGAGATAGGCACCTCTGAGTTCTTGCTCTGTCTTTGTACGTGGCTCACTGTTTCCTCCAAACAGTTGGCTGATTCTGTATCCATGCCCTAGTCAAGATGAACTGTTGCTTAAGCTTTGCTCTGCTCATTCTCCCCTGCTTAGTCTTTTCTCCACTTGCCCCCCTATTCTTAATTTAAGATTCAAGATATCCAGAATCTTCCCCAACCCTCTCACTACTGGAAATCTCTCCCTTATCGTGTCTCACGTTGTAACTGACTTGTTTCTATACATGTCTTTTCTCTGTCATTGACCTTCACATTTGACTTTTCTTCCAAGTTCTATGTCTGCTTTCCCTTTGGGCTTGCAGTCTAGCACAGCTCCCTGGACACCATGAGGACTCATTTGAGGACATAGTCTCTGCTTTGGAAGAAGTTCATACTGAGTTGGGAGACAAGTGGATAATGTGAGAAGTATAGAAGGGGTCCTGTTGCCTTCCTGAGTGTCTGACCCAGCCAGAACCCCAGTCCGTCCGTCCAACACTACTCTCTGTGCTTGTCTTGGGCCCTCACCAAGTTGGGTAGAGTGTCCCTTGGCCTTTTTCACATTCACCTCATGACATTCAAAACTTGAGCCTCTGATATGAAATAACCCTGAGCCTGAGACATCCTCAAGGCCTGGCATAACCTTTTTATAGCCTGAGACCATTTATTGTACCTCTTTGGTTTGTGTTTTCTTATTCTGCTGTTTGGAAAAAGATTTAAAGTTTCTCCCTCGTACAATAGTACTTTATGTACCTGGTTGCACATTTCACATTGATATTCCAATATTAGGTCTTCCTGGTAGACTCGAAATTCAGAGCAAAGATGACCTGGTTTTAGGACTTACCAAGAACAGCATTGATTTATCTTTTGAGAATCCTTATTCATTTCCTGTAACTGTTCTATTCTTCTTGAGATTTATGCTTAGTTTGCTAAAATCTTTTTGTTATGTAATAATTAAGAATTAGAAAGGAAAAAAAGAATTAGAAAGGATTGAATAATAATACAGTGCATATCATGTACTGCCTTCTAGCTTCGAGGAAATAAAACATCGTCAATACAAAGATCTAGGTGCATTTCCCTCTTTTTCTCTCCCTGTTGTCCTTATAAGTAATGACTCTTTTGAATTCCCTTCCTTGTCTTTTTACTTTTCCTATGTATTCCTAAAGTATATAGTGTTTTTTTTTCTTTTTAAACTTAATATAAATGGAATTATACACAAAGGGGTGCCTGGGTGGCTCAGCCGGTGAAGTGTCTGCCTTCAGCTCAGGTCATGATCTTGGGTTCTGGGATTGAGCCCAACGTGGGGTGGGCCTCCCCACTCAGCAGGGAGTCTCCTTCTCCCCCTGCCCCTTATTCCTCCTCCCCAACTTGTGCTCACTCTCTCTTGCAAATAAATAAATAAAATCTTTAAAAATAGAATTATACAGAGTATTCTGAAGCTTGTTTTTCTTGCTCAACATTCTGTCAATGAGTCATCAATGCTGTTAAATGTAGCTTTAATTCATTAATTTTGTAGCTGTGTGGTAGTCCACTGAAGACATCAAAACCTGTTTATTCATTCTTCTGTTGGACATTTAATTAAAGTTGTTTCCAGTTTTGTTATGAACAATTCTGTCCATCTTCTTTTTTTTTATTTTATTTATGATAGTCACACAGAGAGAGAGAGAGAGAGGCAGAGACATAGGCAGAGGGAGAAGCAGGCTCCATGCACTGGGAGCCCGACGTGGGATTCAATCCCTGGTCTCCAGGATCGCGCCCTGGGTCAAAGGCAGGCAACAAACCGCTGCGCCACCCAGGGATCCCTGTCCATCTTCTTTTTGAAGATTAATTTCTCTAAGGTCTATGCCTAGGAATGGTATTTCTGGGTTAAATGATACACCCATCTTCAACTTTATCATCAGTTGCAAAGCTATTATCCAAAGTCATGGTACCTGTTTGAAGTCCAACCAAAAATCTAGGGATACTCATATCACATTATCTCCAACATTTGATGCTGTTGTCAGGGTTTTTCATTTTTGTCAGTTTCCTAGTTGAAAATGGTACATTTTTGGTGTTATAATTTATATTTTCTTGACTACTAGTAAAATACTCACCTTTTCATATTTATTGGCATTCGGGTTTCTACCCAAGAATTGACTATTCATACTTTTTTGTTCATGAGTTTTTCTGTTCTTTTTTCAGTTATTTGTAGACATTATTTATATATTTTAGACATTAATTCTTTGTTTCTTACATGTTTCTTCTTAGTCAATGGCCTACATTTTTGCCTCTATGGTAAACAAAAATGTTTATTTGAATTTTACCACAGATTCTCCCTTGCATACAGATTCCTGGAGAGGAGGGACTTTGGTCTCTTTTATTCAGTGCATTGTGGGTGGCTGATGTTCAAAAATATTAATTGAATAAATTAAAGGATTAATGTTTATTCCTCTTATTTATAGTTTGCCTTTTTCTGAGTCTTTTTTAAAAGATTTTATTTATTTATTCATAAGTGACACAGAGAGAGAGGCAGAGACATAGGCAGAAGGAGAAGCAGGCTCCCTGTAGGGAACCCTATACGGGACTCAATCCCAGGACCCTGGGATCCTGACCTGAGCCAAAGGCAGAGGCTCAACTGCTGAGCCACCCAGTTGCCTCTTCTGAGTCTTTTTAGAGAAATCCCTTCTTACCTTGATGCCACACATATATCCTTGTATATTTTTCTCTTGGTATTTGGTCTCATTCATTTTTTTCCCCAAAGAAAAATTATTTTATATGCAGTATGGCTCTGTGAAGAGGAAATGGAGGCATTTTACAACAGGCTGTGGTACTTACTAACTGTGATATAAGACAGCTCTGTTTACCTCGAGAACTTCAGTGTTTTCCCCTTATTTGGAAAAGGGGGGATGATGAACTTGCCTTGCAGGGTGGATGTGAGAGTAACTTAGCTAGACTGTGCCCAGCACCAGGTACATGCCTGGCACATGGTAGGCTTCCAGGAATGTGGCCACTCCTTCCTTCTCTCATCCCTTCACTGAAGACCACGAAGCCAGAGCAAGCTCCCCTTCCCTCGGGATCCAACATTGCCTTACCCAGCTACTTCCCCATGGTCATGTAGAAACCCCATGATGGGCTCTTCCTAGCCTCTGTCTGGCAGCTGGCTCTCCTCCTTGTCCTTCCCTGGCTTGGCCTCAGCTCCACAGGCTGGGTTTCTGCCCTAAGCCAAGTAGCAGATGCCTCTCTTTTACAACCTGTCACAGACCCCTGAGAAGACCCAGGCAGGTCTTGGAGCTGCTGCGCCATTTTTCCCTCTGAAAACGTCAAGACCCTTTTCATCAGTTTTTACATGAGGATGTGTCTGCCCAGGTTTCTTCACAGGAGGGCCTGTGAGGCGTCCACGTTTCCATTGCTCCTGAGCACAGCCAGCGACAGCGTGCAGTTCTCCAGGGTGGGATGGGGCTTCTGGCCGTCGGGCAGGAACTGAACCCGAGGAGGAGTGACAGCCCTGCTCTTTGATTTGTGTTGAAACGCAGGGGTGGTGGTGGGGGACGTGGAGGATGCTTTCTGTCAGAGGCTGCGCACAGTGTCCCAGAGGGATGCTTGTGCTGTTTCATGGCTTCTCGTTCAAGAGTCAGGGTGAATCCAGCTGTTGGATGTCACCGTGGCGTTGGACTGTGAGACTTGAGGCATTGCTTTGCTCATACTGCTTTGCCGTTGCCAGCTGGTCATTGAGCTGTGGATGGAGACTCCTTCGGCCATAGTCTGCAGTGCCATGAGGTGCCTGTTAATCCTTTCTGAAGCCCCTTTGGGTATCATGTGACTCGTCTTGACCCCAAGACTGCATCCTGGTGACCAGGGAGCGCTGGAAATGCCCACCTATCTTAGATCAGTGGGCTTCCTTCCTGAAACTCTCAGGGAAGTGAGAATGACTCCAGGGTCCTGTGTTGTGTTGCTCAGTAGACATGCAACGCAAGCCACAGGTATCACCTGCATCTTTCAGCAGCCGCATTAAAGTAAGTGAAAAGAAACAAGATCGACTGTAGCAATATGTTTCATTTTACCCCAAATACCCGTATTACCATTTCAATCTGTAATCAATATAAAAATTCTTAATGAGATGCTTCACCAGGCCTTTTCTCATACTAAGTATTTTCCATGTACCGCCCATCTCAATTCAGAATACTGTTGTCTCTCCTGTTCATGGCTTCATTTCCTACAACCCCAGCTACCTGTGGTCACCTGCAGCCCAGAAGCAGGTGATCCTCCTTCTGATGCATCATCAGAAGGTCACTGACAGCCTAATGCTATGTCACTATGGCTACGTCATCCGCCTCACGTTGTCTCCGCACACAGGCTTTCTATCATCTCATAGTATTACAAGAAGAAGCTTTAGTATAGAACAGTAAGGTATTTTGAGAGAGAGAGAGAGAGAGAGACCACATTCATTTAACTTTTAGTATAGTATCTTGTTACAGTTTCTATTTTATTACCAGTCTTGTTGTTAATCTCTTACTGGGCTTGAATTATACATTAAACTTGATCATAGATATCTATGGATAGGATAGTCTGGATAGGACTTGGTACAATCTGTGGCTTCAGACATCCACTGGGGGCGGGGGGCTACTGTGGTCATGTTTCAGATGCCCAATTGCCACGTTGCCTGGTGGCTACGTATTGGACAGCAGGACTTCTGGGAAGAGGTAGGAATCCGCATACCTTGTGTCCAATCTTTCCTGCATGGCATGGACCACAACTAGCTAATTTTCTGTGTTCTATTCTCCTTGCAGGGAGACAACCAATGTGGAGCTGAAGTTTTCCGTAGTCTGGAGCAGGTGGAAACTCTGTTCCCCTTCCATCACCATTACCAATAAGCTACTTATGATTTAAGTGTGCTCGGGAAAGTTCATCTTTACATATAAGCAATTCTGAGTAATGTTTCAGCATTCCTCGATATTAATTCTTGGATTAGGAGGTCCAGCAAGCATATCATTAGCGTGTTTTAAAATTAGCAACGTTTGTTTGAAATGCTCTCTTGATAATTTTTTTAGAATATAAGTTCCTTGAGGGCAGAATTGTGTCTGTGTCTTTTACTCCTGAATCGTCAGTGACTCCCACATGGCCTGGCATAGAGCTGCTGCTCAAAAATACTGAAGGAGTATTCCTGAATACATGAATGTGCTCAGGTGTCTTGTGCCCCCAGTGTACTGTTTTATAGTTTTAGCCAGTTCAGCTTTTAAATGTGGATTTGTTCTGAGATTTTATTTGGGAGACAGTGTTTTCTTTTGTGTAAAGTTTTCAAGATTTGCAGTATGTTCTTTTTTTTTTTTTTTTTTTAAAGGTTTTATTTATTTATTTATTTATTTTTTTAATTTTTTTTTTTACTTATTTATGATAGTCACAGAGAGAGAGAGAGAGAGGCAGAGACATAGGCAGAGGGAGAAGCAGGCTCCATGCACCGGGAGCCTGATGTGGGATTCGATCCCGGGTCTCCAGGATCGCGTCCTGGGCCAAAGGCAGGCGCCAAACCGCTGCGCCACCCAGGGATCCCATGCAGTATGTTCTTTATTTGAATTTAAACCTTTGAAAGTCCAGTTTGCTACAGTGTGTTTCAAACATGACCCTTGCTGGCAATGGGTAGTATTTTAAAGAGTCTTGCCAATCTGATAAGTGTTTGAAATTTATTTTTTATTGCGAGTGCTATTCATAAGCTTAATGGCTGTGTTCATTTCTTCTTTTATGGGTTTCCTAGTCATGTCTTTGCCTCTTTTTCTATTAATCTGTTCCTCTTCTTACTGATTTTTAAAAAGCTATTATTATACACTGAAGTTAATAATCTTTTGCCTCTTATGTATGTTTAAAAATTCTAATGTTTTATTATTCACTTAAAATTTTTTTCTTTGAAGGGGCTATTTTTAAAGTTTTTATTTAAATTCCAGTTAGTTAACATACAGTGTAATATTAGTATCCAATGTACATTTTAGTGACTCAACACTTCCATTCATCACCTGGTGCTCATCACCACAAGTACCCTCCTCATCACCAATTGCCCCCACCTTCCCACCCACCTCCCCTCTGGTAACCATCATTTTGTTCTCTATAGTTCGGAGTCTGTTTCTTCACTTTCTTCTCCCCCCCCCCATGCTTATTTGTTTTGTTTCTTAAATTCCACATATGAGTGTAATCATATGTTATTTGTCTTTCTCTGACTGAATTATTTCACTTAGCATAGTACTCTCTGATTCCATACATGTTGTTGCAAATGGCAAGGTTTCATTCTTTCTGATGGCTGGATAATATTCCATTGTGTATATACACTACATCTTCTTTATCCACTCCTCTTTAGATGGACACCTCGGTTCTTTCCATAATTTGAATCAAAGGTAATGCTGCTATAAACATCGAGGTGCATGTATCCTTTCAAATTAGCATTTTTATTTTTGGGTAAATACCCAGTAGTGCAATTGCTGGATCGTAGGGTAGGTCTATATTTAACTTCTTGAGGAACCTTCATACTGTTTTCTATGGTGGCTGCACCAGTTTGCATTCCCACCGACAGTGCAAGAGGGGTTCCCCTTTTTGGCATCCTTGCCAACACTTGTTTTTTGTGTTATTGATTTTAGCCATTCTGACAGGTGCAAGGTGGTATCTCCTTGTGCTTTTGATTTGTATTTCTCTGATGCTGAGTGACATTGAGCATCTTCTCATGTGTGTCTGTTGGCCATTCATATGTCTTCTTCGGGAAAATGTCTATTTGTGTCTTCTGCCCATTTGTTAATTGGATTATTCATTTTTTGATATTCACTTTTAAATTTTATTTAAAAATTTTAATATTAACTCTATAAATATGTTTTATGGTTTTTGCCTTTGATGTTGTGCTTCTGAAGATTTTTCCCACACCAAGATCTGATATGCATTACGTATATCTCATTCTGTACAGTTGCTGTATCAGAATCATTTAAGGTCATGTAATCCTATAATGACAGCAAATCGAATTGGTTCATGCTGCCATCCCCTCTAAAGCTTTCTAAAGCCAACTACCCCCCTGGTAGAGGGTTGGTTCTGGGGCTGGCAGGGGGGCTGGTCTGAAGAGAGGATTCAGGCTCTCCCAGCTCCTATAGAGGCTGTGCATTAGGATACAGGCTCAGAGCTTTTCTCCTGGGAAGAGAATGGGTATTAGGGGCGGAGGGGGGTTCTCCTGGTGCCATAGGAGATTGCTAGTAGCCAGCTGGTTTTCTGGGGGCCTCCAGGGGCATTGGTGATGCCTCCTCCTTACCATGGATGGAGGTAACCACTTAAGTAGACTTAAGCAACGTTGTATATGTGAGAGTACAGAGGCAGCACATTTAGTCCCCAAATCCTGAAGGGTCCTTACGAGATTCCACCACAGACCTGAATGGCTTTCTTAAGCTGAAAATCAATGGGGCTTTCAAAGCAAAAATTCAGGGGATGAGTTGAAAGCAACATAAGGGGACAAAAGACTATCCAACACAGTGGAGAACCAGAAAGAATCAGTCATGAGGGAAACGCTGAGAGACATGGAGAGCATACCAAGGGGGGGCCTAGTGTTCAAACAGCAGCAGCAGAGGACGGAGGGAGAGGAGTGGATAGGGAGGAGGTCACAGAGAAGCAGCTCTGCGTACAAAGTCCTTGAGTGAGGGGACAGCTGAGTTTGCAAGGGTCATAGTCAGGACCAGTGAAGAAAGACAGGAGTGGAGATGTACCCATATTCTGGTAAAATGTCTGACTTCTAAGGGTGAACAGGAAAAGCTTTCCTGAGTTGCCACATTCAGTTATTTAAAATGTCTAGTTTTAAACAAAGATCTGAAGCACAAAGCAACAGGGAAGTGTGGCCCATACACAGGGAAAGAAAGTAACCAATAGAAGTGGTCTTTTTAGGAAGCCACATTCATAGATAGGTACTTACAGCAGCCAGTGTACAGATGTTCAGAAATCCCAGATGAAAGAAAAAGTAACTTACACTGGAAGACATGGGGTGGGTAGCAGAATTTTCTTTCCTGATTCTTGATTCTGCAGAATACTGGAAATATATATATGATATATAATACATATTATATAATATAATATTTTTTAGTCTTTATATAATTTTTCACATAGAATTGATTTTAGTGCATTGACTGAAGAGGGATTTGAGTCTGGCTTTCCTAATTTACCTATTATCCTAAAGAATTTCTTGAATGATCCACCACTTTCCCTTGATATAAGAGACTATGTTCATTTAGTGTCAAGTATAAATATGCATATGCTACAGGTCTAACTTAAAACTTATTTTATTATTTATAAATAATAAATATATGTAATATATATAAAAAGCAATTTATATAACATGTTTTTTTCCAATTATATTGAGATATAATTGGCATATTTTATCATATAGGTTTAAAGCATACAGCATCATGGTTTGACTTACATATGTTGTGAAATGATTTCCACTCTAAGTTTATAACATGATTTTTTAAAAAGATTTATTTATTTATTTGAAAGGGTTGGGGGAAAGGCAGAGGCAGAGGGAGAATTTCAAGCAGACTCTATGCTGAGTGTCTAACCTGACACGGGGCTTGATCTCATGACCCTGAGATCATGACCTGAGCTGAAACCCAGTCTACTACTTACTACTTGACTGAGCTACCCAGGCGCCTCCATAACATGATTTTTGAAGGAGTCCCCGACTTGCATAGCCATACAGGAGAGGCCCAGGAACAGTGATGTAATGAACACCTGAGTACTCACTGTGGAGCTTATGAAATGCCACATTGGCAGTAGCCCGGAAGCTACTTGTGTGTCGCTTTCTTATCACATCCTCTTCTCTGCTCAGAAGTAACCACAGCAAAAAGTGAGCTTTGTGTTTATACTGCCTTTAGCCTCTTGAGTTTATATCTCCCAATAATATACTACGTGGCATTAGCCCTTTCTGAATTGCATACAAATGAAATCATACTGTGTCTATTCTGCTCCATGTTGTGGTTTGAAATTTCATCTCTGTTGATGTGTGAAGCTGAAATCATTCCTTTTTGATCCTCTCTTGTGTTCCAGGGCACAAATATGCCACAATTGATTGATCCACCCTTCCATGGATGGTTTCTTTTTATACAGTGTTAGATTTATTTTTGTTTATGTTTTATTTAGGATTTTTTGCATTCATTTTCAGAGTGAAATTGATATGTAATTTCTTTCTTGCATTGTTCTTGCTTGGTTTTGTTATCAAGGTGATGATCTCATGAAATGAATTAGAAGGTTTCTCTTTTTCTGATCTTTAAAAGTTTTTGTTTTTCTTAAGATTAGAATTATTTACACCTCAAATGTTTTGTAGAGCTCACCTCTAAAACCTTCCAGATGTATTGTTTCCTCCATGGGAGGAATGTTAAATACTGATTTTGTTTTTTGAACAAAGGACCATTGAGATTTTCTGTTTTTTTTTTTTAAGAGTCTATTTTGATTATTTAGATTTTTTCTAAAACACGTTCATGTCTCCTAATATTTCAAACATATTGACATAATTTTTCTCTTGAGTTCTGAGATACTTTATCTTGTTAGGGCTCATTCCCCCTCTGTCCTCACTGCTACCATTGCTTCTCTGCCAGGCATTATAGTAGCCTACTCACCTCCTGACCTTTTCCTACCTCATCCTGTTCCATCCAGTCTCATAATCAGAGTCTCATGTCTCTACTTAGCATCCCCCCAGTACTTCCCAGGGATAAGCACCGACTTCTGGGTCTGCACCAACAGACCCCCTGACCAGCCTGCACCTGCCTCTCCAGCTTGCCCTGGCTTCTCTCTCATTCTGTGCTCCAGCCACACAGGGCTACACGTCACTCGTCCAACCTGTCCTGCTCTCTCCAGTTCCTGTGTTGTCCATACTGCTTAATATGCCCATATTATTCTAGAAGGCTCTGTTCCCCCATCTTTCTTTCCATTATCCTACTTCCCCTTTGTTCCTCCCATCTCAGCGTGGTGGCTCTTGTGCCTCTGATGCATTCTGGGGCCTCCCTTCTCCCTCCTCCACCTTCTGCATGTCCCTCTTGAGGCTCCCACAGCATTCTGGCCTGCCTTCCCTGGATAGTCCTCCTGGCACGGCTTCAGGTTGCCTCTCCGCTTGTCTCTTTCCTCGGCCGCACCCACCCCGAGCTGGTGAGCTCCCGAGGGCATGGACTGTGCCTTGTCGGGTCTCTGATGGCCAGCAGAGTAGGTGCTTGTGGGGGGAAGGGCTCAGTCCATGCATGTTAA
The DNA here is from genome assembly GCF_003254725.2 of Canis lupus dingo. Classification (NCBI taxonomy): domain Eukaryota; kingdom Metazoa; phylum Chordata; class Mammalia; order Carnivora; family Canidae; genus Canis; species Canis lupus. The sequence continues at coordinate 55,443,535 of NC_064245.1, forward strand.
CAACCATGGTACCATACCCCGTGCAGATCCTAACAGTTTAAGGAGCACTACCGTTTGCATTATTTTATTAAATAGTTAGGGGAGGTATAAGGTTTTCACCTCCATTTTACAGGTGAGGAAACTGAGTCTCAGTACAAATGTACCTTACACGAGCTTCCTCTCTGCAGTGGCAGTGGGGTGGGGGCAGAAGAAGGTTAACGTCTGCAGCTTTGACTCTTTCATCCTGAAACTATTCTGTGTTTTTCTTTTAATTTTGGGATTTGTGAGCTGTATGTGAGGGCCCTGTGAGTCACTAAGGGGGTCATTGTGCTGTTCTCTCTTGGACCTGCCTTTGGTTTAAGAAAATGCAATGACTCTCATTATAAAGGATGCCAGAGTGTTGCGTTGACTGCTGGGTGACTTTTTTTTTTTTTTTTTTTTTTTTAAGATTTGTTTTATTTATTCATGAGAGACCCAGAGAGAGGCAGGGACATAGGCAGAGGGAGAAGCAGGCTTCCTGTGGGGATCCCGATGCAGACCTCAATCCCAGGACCCTGGGATCATGCCCTGAGCCAAACACAGACATTCAATCACTGAGCCACCCAGGCGCCCCTTGTTTTTTTTTTTCCCCACCACAGGAGACTTTCTAAATTCATATTAACAATATTCCTTCGATAATATAAAGATACAGTCAATAAACAAAATTACTACACTTTCATCTTGCCTGAGTTTTCTCCAGTCATGGAGGATTTGGGAGCTCATCTACGCCAGTCCTCCTGTTTAACAATGTGGTGAGCAAGCACTGGAAATGGGAAAGGCGTGCCAGGAGCCACATGGTCTCTGGTGGAGGTGGGCTGGAGCCTGGACACACAACTACAAACCTGACTCCATTTCTAAACTTGAACATCTATCAATCTATCAATTGTAACAGATGTCCAGTGTCTCCAAATGTGATTAGTGTATGAATGTGATTGTCTGTGTATCTGGCACCACTTGCAAAACTAATCCTGTTTATTCAGGACTTAAAACTATGTGACGTTTTCATGTCAAACAAATATGGAATGGGGTGATGATGTTTTAAGAATTCAAAAGAAAAGACTTATCATTCCATGTATCATTAAGAAATTAAAATTAGACCTTAACATATATCAACTTAAATCCATAAACCTGTATCATGGCCAACACTCCACTTGGATCAAAGACTATAGTTTGTATCTCTTTTTCTCTTTCTCTTTTGTAACAAAAGGTGATGTGTTTGTGATAATTTCTTTTGCTGATTTATGGTTCCAGTAGAGCTTTGTTACCATTGGGGTTGATGTTAGCATCTTAATTTTTTTTGAAAAGATTTATTTATTTATTTGAGAGAGAAACAGCATGAGTAGGGGGAGGGGCAGAGGGAGAGAGAGAGTCTAGAGACTCTTCCAGCTGAGTGTGGAACCCGACATGGGACTCGATCTCATGACCCCGAGGATCATGACCTGAGCCAAACCCAAGAATTGGACACTTAACTGACTGAGCCACCCAGATTCCCCATTAGCATCTTAATTTTATAAAAGCATCACCTTTTACTTTCAAGAAGTCCTTAGCATTTTTTTGTGCAAATCCCTCAGTTTTTTTGTAGTTTGTGGAAATTAGTGTGATGCCATTTTATACACATGGACCACAGACACCGCTGCCTCTAAATCACTATCTTCCTAATTTAAGAATTCTGAAAGGCAGGAGCATCCCAACAGCACATTTGGCAGCTCTGCTGACGTGTTAGCACTGAAGATTTCCTGCCCTGCTAAGCTTAGAAAAACAAACCGGCTTATGATGAATATAAATGTTTTTCAGAGTATGTGCAAACAGCACATTTCTGTCTTTTTCTTCTCTTGGAAGGCTGGATTTTGAAAGCCTGCATGATTTCAGCCACACAGACGAGCTGTTTCCTGAAAGAAATAAAACTGTAGGGGTGAGAAAAATCTTGAATAAACATGAATATGTCCCCGACGTGTTTCTGGACTGTGTCAGGTTGGGTGGTGTCTCATTGCCAAATCAGGAAGAGCTGGTAACGCTTTTTTTTTTCTTTCTTTTTTCCTTTCCTTTCTTTCTTTCCTTCTTTTTATTTTCTTCTTCCTTCCTTTCTTGCTACTGAGTTCATGCAAATTCATGCCTGAGGCACACACCCAGATATGCCTGATACCCAGTAATGGGCGCCGAGGTTGGCAACAGAGGTAGCATGCCCGCAGAAGTAATGGGTTGTCCACTGGTGTGTTTTCTGCACGCTCACACCGCACTTGTGTTATTGGGGCCTGGGCGGGTCAGGCTGTGGCTCACTGGAAGCAGGAGATGTTGGAACAGTTAGGGAGGAGCCCTGGGGCCTGGCCGGGCTGAGTTGGATGACTGTGAAGGCAGAGAGGAACTTGGGGCCAAGGAGCAAAGGGTCACACCGCTGCTGTAGGTAGGAGCAGATGAGTCCAGAGCCCTACAGATCCCAGCCAGGGTCTTAGCAAATGCAGATATTTCTAAACCTCAAACTCATCAGTTTTGATAATCAGAAAAAGTAAAAAAACAAAAGGTGATTCCACAAGGCACTTTGATCTACCTGGGCCTACCGTGACCCCTCTCTTTAAAACTGCAATTTGTTCTCTCCCCCAAATCATTTCCCATGTGATGTAAGTATATGCACTTTATGTATCTCTTGTGTTCATTTTCTTTTTTTTTCTTTTTCTTTTTTTTGTGTTCATTTTCCGCTTCCCTTAGTTAAGATGCTAACGCTCCTTGGGAAAAGTGATTCTCATCTGTTGCATTGATTGCTGAATTCTCTGTGTCAAAAACAGCCTCAATGCACAGTAGGTGCATAATAAACACAGATGGACCCAGTAACCGAGTAGATGCAGGGAACCCAAGAATTGCTTGGAACAGGCCATGCTTTTGGGCTTCCCGAAACCTCTCCACCACTTTGGTAAAATAAAATACTTGTTTGTGCTTGATTTAAAAAGCAAAGATGCCTTTTCTCTGCCAGAGAGATAATCATGAGTGTTAGTGGTGGAGAGGCTGTGGGAAAATACATGCTTCACTTTCAGATCAAAGTGCAGAGGGCCATGCCCATGCTGGGCCTGGGAGTGTTCCTCCCTGAGCACCCAAGCCCCATCAGGGGGTGGGGGTGGGGAG